>NC_066366.1:62835998-63143262 GCF_013377495.2 Cygnus atratus
CCTGCAGAGTCCTCCTCCAGGAGCTGAGCCCTGCTCTCCAAGGCCGATTCTAACTGGATGGGCTGGATGTTATTACTCTCAATATTTTCGGTGCGCTGGCTGCCCCAGCGACTGCGCACCAGACGGGTGGGTAACTCTGTCAATAAACCGTCTTTCTGTTTCCCTCCTGGATGCTCGCTCGGGGCTGGTTCTGCATTGGGAGGGCTCCAAAGGGAAACGGCGTCTAGCAGCAGCTCCGAGTAAGGTGCACCGCACTTGCTGGGGCACCGGGAAGCCAATTTCTGCAGTTTCCCTTCAGCACAGGCTTGTGTTTTTTCCTAGCAGTCCGTCTGCAAGTTGTCCTGCCCTTTATCATCCTTAGGAGAGGGAAATCTGTCGGGGAGGCCCGGATCTGCCTTTTCCCCAGGCAGCCCGGGTGGCACTAGGGGGATGCCAGCTCGGTATGTCGATACCCATGCTCTTAGGCCTGCCCTGGCTGATTTCAGGCCATTTTCTTTGCCACCTGGGCTCAAGCCCAGCCTGCTCATCTCAAGCACGAGGCCACGGTGCAACTCCGGTGACACGGCCCAAACGGCGTGCAGCTGCACCCAGGCCAATTAGCTGGGCGTGCTAACGAGGCTGATGGGCCGTGCTGGGTGGTGCTGCGCCCGACACTGCTGCGTGGCCGGAGCGGTGAGCAGTTGGGGCGCTCTCTCCTCCTCATCTGTGGTTCTCCTCTCTTGGCACGAGGGCACGGGGAGCTCTCAGCAGCCTGGATCCGCGCCCATCTCCTCTCTCGTTTCCGGATCCCTCCAGCTGGGTTCAGCTCCAGATGAATCCAGCTACCCAGGAGAGGATAATCTCCTCCCAGCTCCTGCAGAGGGGAGCCTCGGTGGAGTTTGGCGCTGATTCTGCCTGCAAAAGACATCCCTTGCAAGGAACCAGACCGCCTGCTCGGGGACGTGTCCGAAAGCACTGGTCCAGGGGAGCTGCGAGCACCTCCGCCCGCCGAGGGCACAGCCTGGGGATGCTGAGCTGCGCCTGGCAGGGGAGGGGAAGGAGCCTGGAGAAAGCACCGATCAGCTGCGGGTTGTCCTCCGCCTCTCGCCAGCCTCGTTCATCTCCGGGAACACACCGACGCCGACCCGCGGCAAACGAGCCCTGCGCTCCCAGGGCGCTTAGGAAACGCCACCGGCACACAGCAGCTACCTGCCAGCTAAATGCCAGCAGCTACGGATCAGCGGGCTCCCAGCTGGCGGCTGCACCCAGCCATCATCAGGGCCGTGCTCCTCCAGACGTGCCTCAGCGCCGGCATGAAGGGGAGCCTCGTCTCCCCTGCTTCGGGAGGGACCTGCTTGCCCCAGGATCCGCCGCCGTCGGCCTGCAGTAGTCGGCCCTTTTTTTAAATAGCTTCCCACCCTTGCTGCGTACCCGCGGGCAGGCAGCGGGCCCTTGTTTTTCTCAGCACCCCTCCAAAGGAGCTGGCGTTTCCCTCTGTGATTTCAAAGGGCCGCGCGTTAGGTTTTGTCGGTGAGAAGCTGAGGTGGTTTGGTGCCGAGCGTGAATGAAGGAGAACAGGAATTAATTGGGCGGCATCAAAGGGCTGTTACTAATACCTTGCTGCCCGCATTTCTTCTCCCTAAAAATCAAAGCAAGCACTACATCCTGTATCAAAGCGAGGAGAGCGCCTTCAACACATCCACGCCGCAAGGAGCGGTCCCCACCTCTCCCGATTGCCCCCGCCGTCGTTTATTTGTCGTGTGGGTCATGCTGTGTCCCTGGCGTGGCCATGTCCCCGGCACGGGTCGTGTTATCCCGTGCCCTACCTAAGTGCCCCCCGGCCACAACCCACCCCCTTACTCCGTGCCTCCAGGTCAGTGGCCCCGTTAGCTGCAGGTGTCCGAGGTGGCGTCCTGCCGTGCCCTGCTGCCATCGGTCCCTCTCTGCAGCCCCTCTCTTGCCTTGCCTTATTTTCATTATTAATATTATAATACAAATATTTTAATATTTTTATATTTTTTGTGTTTTTTCGTTATTAATATAAGATAATTTGTATTACATATTGTCCTGGTTTCAGTTAGGATATATTCAGTTAGGATATATTATGATTGATTTTTTATATTCTAAACGATATTATATATTCTAATTGATGTTATATGTGTATTTTATGATGTCCTGGCAGTCCTGCGAGCCGGGAAGCATCGGGTTGGACTGAGCCCACGGGTCGGCAGCTCAGCGGGGTGCTGTGCTGCTCCAGGGGGAAGGAGCAGCATCCTGCCTGCCCCCCCCCAAACCACGCACCAGCTCGGCTCTGTCCCCAGTGCTGCTCCCGGCAGGGCTCTGCAGGCCCCAGTTATTCTCCAGCCCTTTTGGCGTGACAATTAAGCGCATTAGAATCCATGAAAAGAGAATAATTGATGGTTTTTCCCCTAAGCCTATTACTTCCAGCAGCGTGCCCGGTGCCGGCTGGGGTACAGTTCCAGGGGCTGGCGACCAAGTCGCAGCAGGTAGCTTCCCAAACACCAGAAACGTCCTTTCCTTTCAGAGGGGAGCCTGGGGCTGAGCCCAGCCGACCCCAATCCCTCAGCTGTGTGTGCAGGGCTCTGGGCGGGAGCTGCAGCCCTCAGCCAGGCAGGGAGCTGGGCTGGGCAGCTCACCCTGCTGGTACGGATGGGCTGATGGATGTCTCAGCATCCCTGACACCAGCCTAAATTTTTTAGAAACTCGGCATCGCCCGCAGCGAGGCTGCGAGGAGGCAGAGCGCCGCGTGTGCTCCCCGGAGCAGGGAACCCCGGGGCTACTATGAAGGGGTTTCAGCAAGGTCATTGTGCTTGGGAAGAATATATCCTTGTCTTATTTCCAGGCTGGGGCCTTTCAATCGCTTCTGCCTGCTGAGGAAATACACTGCCCCAGTGTGCGCCTGAACAAAGCCGGCGGCCGGGGCCATCTGTGCACACAATTTCTGCTCCGCGCCGCGACACCCGTGCCCGCTCTGCTGTTCTTCTATCAACGCTGTCAAAAAAAATCAGTGGTTTTAACCGAATTTTAGCAGGTGGCCGGCAGCAGCCTGGCTTTGGGGCTTGGCATGGGGCAAAGCCCCCTGCCCCGTGCCCCCCAGCTCGAGGGAGGGCTGCAGGCAGCCGGCTGCCTGGCAGGCAGAGGGCTCCTGAGGATTTTTTGCCGGCTGAGTTCTGCCCTGCCTCCATCCTCACCTGGCGCGCGGCTCCTGCAGTGTTGCTGCACGGCGACAGGGGAAAAGGAGAGTAAGGAGGGGGCTGCGGGAGGAAAATTCCCTGTGCGCACAGCGTAGCCGGTGTCCTGCTCTTTGTGGGCGTTGGGAGCCCTCAGCCTTTTTTTTAACGAAAAAGCCGTAATGAAAAAGCAGCTAGAGGAGCTGTCAGTAAAGCTGAACAGCTTCTCCCGTGGTCTCAGGCAGAAAGACTGATTGCCTGGTCCCCCCCTAGGAGGTCCCACCAGGGTCTTGGATTAATTCCCGCGGGTGTAGCGGCATCTCTGCCTCTTCCCGAGATGCGGGGGGCCCTGTGCAGGCCCTGGAATTAACTCCTGTGTCAACTGCCCCAGAGATAATCGGCTTTGCAGATCCCCAGACCCTGCCTCGCACGTGCGGAGCATCATCTGCTTGGCAGCTCCCAGCTGCGGCAGCAGGAGCAGCCGGGCCCCACGGGCTCTGTGAGCATTTCGTCTTCTGTGGGGTGGACCAGGGAGCAGGCCCTGATCTCGGGTGCCTCGGGCCAGCTTTCAGGGCCCTGTGCTGCCTGATTGCCCTCCGAAGACACCGAAGGATTGCGGTGGGCTGCAACAAAAGTGGTCTCCACCAGCCCTGGGGTTGTTGCAGGGCGCCGCGGGCTCGTTTACTTGTCTTCGTCGGAGTAAATACGGTGCGTTCGGGGCGTGTGTGCTCAGGAACCGAAGGAAAGGGTCTGGGCTATCCAGCAGGCAGCCCACGCACAGACACAGGCAGCGGGGACACGGGGCCGCTGCTGGGGGTTCGCAGGCAGCGAGGAGCAGCGAGGCTGTGTCAGCCCCGGGACGGCCCCAGCGGGAACGAGAGGGTATCAGATGGGTAAAGGAGGGACGAGGAAGGGATGAGGGCGGGATTTTTCTGCCGTTTGTCCCTGCTGGGACCAGGCAGGAGCCCCCCGGCGCGGATCTGCACAGCTCCCTGCCATCGCAGGGCCCCGCAGCCCCTGGTCCTCCGCTGAGGCAGCGCCGAGCCCCGAGGTCGGGCTCCCGTGGCTGCGGTGGGAAGCCGACCGATGGTCAGCAGTTTGGCTTCGTCAGTTTTCTGACTGAATGCGAGTTTTGATTAAACATCCCACTTTAATTAGCCAGGCGTCGCGGACGCTAAGCTTGCCTCGAGATTCAAGGCTGCGGGTCCCATGCTTTAGTTAAAAGAAGGAGGCAGACGACTGCACCTCCGGCGTCTGCGACAGCTCCTCATCCTCCCGGGGGTGCAGGCAGAAGAGCTGGGAGCAGCACCTCGTCTTTTCCTGGCTCGTCGCTCTCCTCTTTTCCCTCCTTATGAAGGAACACCCCGCTGCCCCCATCTCCTGGCGGCTGGGGGCTCGTCCCAGCAGAGAAAGTGGCCGCGATGGCTGGAAGGAGGGGAGAAGCAGGGTCTGGCTGCAGCAGCTGGGATCAGAGCAGGTCCTGGGCTCTCAGCGTACACCAGGAGTTATCTGGGGTGAGTTTTCTCTCCTGGGGTGGCAGCAGTTATCGCCTCCAGGTGAACCCGGATCACCTCCGCTGGTGGCAGCTGGGTTGTACAGGAGGAGAACCAGGCCGGCTCCTTCCGAGGGATGCTGAGGAGGCGAAAATGGTGCTTTCCTGCCGTTTTTGTGGCTGCGGGGAGCCTGCTCAGCCCTAGGGAGCCCCCGGCTCTCTGCACCCCACTGCACTCATCCGTGCTTTGGGAGGGGGGAGCCAAAGGCTGGCAGAAATCCCGTTGTGAGCCGTGCCTGGGAAGGAGGGCTGCAGAGCTATCAGTGCGCACAGAAAAGGGACGGATTCTCTCCCGAGTGCTTCGGGGACAGAGATTGAAGCGCTTAACTCCCATTAATGCTAATGTGAGCTACTGAGGTCTCCTCTTGCTGCTTTGAAACAAGAGCATCAGTAACGGAGGGCTGCTTTCTGGGAAGAACAGATGCGCTTGATTTTAGGACTGCGCTAGGTGATGTTTTTCTGCATTTCATACTCATTAATTCCCTGCCTGTGCTAGCTGGGGTGAGGCTCTGGTCCTGCACATGCAAGCAGGCTGCCACCCCGTGCTGCAGAGGATTTGGGTCTCCATCCACCTTCCCGGCCCTGCTGGCAGGCACCAGTCCCAGGGCAGGCTTCGGGGCCCCGAGAAACCCCAAGAAGCCCGGGAGGTTTCGCCCGATGGTTCCTTTCCACATGAAGATGCAAAGATCAGCATTTCCCCGGGAGGGGAAACCTCTCCAGCAGGTCAGAAACCTTCCCGGCATCTTGCTGCCTGCAGGAGGGCAGGCTCCAGGCTGCCAGGCTGGGGGCAGCAGCAGGGTTGCAGCCCCTCTGCTGCCCTGCCAGAGCATCCCCCAGCCCGTCTCTCCAGCCCCAGCCCTTCAAGACCTCAGCGTGAGCCTTCATCGCCCCCAGCCTCGCTCATCCATCTCTCCCTCGCTCCCTCCGTGGGGTTCCTGCAAGCTGCCTCCTTGTTTTCTTGCAGAAAACCTCTGCCCCTTGTGCGCAGTGGTGAAATCCTCCTCCGAAGCGACAGGCTGCGTTAAAGCTTGGGTGTGCTCCAAGGGTAATGGCTTTCCAGGAAGGTACCTGGAGGATTTACGGCCCCAGTCAGGCCGTTTAATTTCTCTCCACAGCCCCCGAGTTACAAGCAGAATAACAGGAGACAGAAGGACTTGTTTTCTCTGTGTCCCGCGGCCGTGAATCACGTCGTCACCGCGCCTGCGGCGCTGCGCTGCACACATCCAGGCGTGCCTGCGAGCCCCTGCGCACGTTCCCATACACGCTGCGTTGTCATGTAGCATTAATTGACAGCGTTTAATGGGCTAACCACGATGGCTCGCAGCTCCGAGCCCCCAGATGGGTGCATCCCCAGCAGGGATGCAGCGCGATGTTTGCCGGGGATGCCCGGCAGCCTGGGGCTGCGCAGGCTGAGAGCTCGCCCTGCCGGGGAGCCGCGCACGTGGGAGGCATTTGGGGATGCAGCAAGAGCTCGGGAGGGAGCCTGCAGGCGGCGGACCGTCTGCTTCTCCCACTTGCTGGGAAACGTGCACAGCTGGAGGGTTGTGGTGGCTCTGCTCCTACCCAGAGAGCTTTCCTAGGGGGCTGCGATGGGACACCCTGCTCCCAGCTGCAGGAGCCCAGGGACACGGGAGGGAGCTGAGATGGTATCCGGGGAGCAGAGGGGTCCTGGGGACACGAGAGGGAGCTGGGAGGAGCATGGAGAGGCGGGAAGGAAGATAAAAGGCCAGAGGACACCAGCACCTGCGGTCTGTGCTGCCCATGGAGGAGCTTTTCGGATTTTGAGCCTACCCAGGAGGCAGGACATCGCCCAGGCTGCTGGCATCCCCGGGGAAGGCGCTCGCAACAGTCCCTATGGCCCTGCCGTGGTGCAGGGCCCAGGAGGCAGCAGACCCGCTCGCTGCTCTGGGGTCTTCCAGGAGACCTTTGCCTCCTCGAAACAGAGCCCGGCCTCTCGTGGACAGGGCTGAGGTCTCTGCGCTGTGAAAGCTGCTTCATTCGGTGACCTACCCGCGGGCAGCGCAGAGCTCTCATTAAATTTTAAGGGCACATTTAAAGCGTTTGCCCATTAGGAGAGCCTCAAAGAGTTATGCTGAGATAAAGATCCCTTTTTTTTTTTTTTTTTCCGAAACGTATGTTGATATTAAAAAACAGCTTTCTGAAGGCTTTGTGAAAGGAGGAAAAAAAAAAAAACAAACCACACCGCGCTGCAATTTTAATGAGGAGCTTGTAAACCTCCCAAACTCCCGCTGCTTTCCTGTATTAGCTGCCTGCCGTATTGAGGAACAGAGCCCTGCGGTGCTCAGCCCCCAGCAAAGCACCGTGCCAAGCTGTTCCCTAAACCCGGCAGGGCTGGAGCTGTGCACGGGGGGAGACGTGAGCTCAGGCCAGGAGCCACGGGGATTTTTGCGGGGTTTTGTAGGGGAGGGGACGGGATCTCGCCGGGGTTGTCCCCGCAGGGAGCAGCAGTGGCAGTGCCGCTCCTGCAGCCCTTGACTCGGGGCGAGGAGCCAGGCAGGCTGCTGAGCTGACTTAGCAATCCCATTTTTATTAGAGATGCATTCGCTGATTAGCTCCGCATCCTTAATGACTCGGGCACGACAAATTACCAAGGAAGCGCAGAAATCGCTAGGGTTATATTAACATCTCCGGGGGAGGCAGCGGCAAGGTCGTTTTCTGGGCCACTGAACGCCTGCCTCTCGCTGCTCCCTGCTCTCTTCGACAGCCGTCCATCCCACCTCCTCCCTCTGCCCCTGCCACATCCCCGGGAGCACAACAGCATGACCACGGAGGGTTAGGTTTTGGAGGTCTGGGGACATCTCCACCCTAAAGCCCGCGTGCTGTTTGCAGCCCCCAAAATGCGAAATCTCTCCGAGAGGTAACTTCTCACAGGTGCTTTGCCCAGCTCCTGACATAACAACTTAGTGAAATCGCAGCAGAGGGGATCTGAGTGAATGTTTGCAAAGATGAAGATGAAAAGCCCGTGGCATTAGCGTTACATCGCTGCGTTACGCCCCTCAGCAGCGGCTGGGGCAGGCAGCGATGTGCCCTCGCGCCGGCGGAGGCAGGGGCAGGCAGGACCCTGTTTGACCTTGGTTCCCGTGGGGATCGGGTTATTTTCGGGCTGATTCGGGTGGCCTTTTGCCGATCATCCCCAGCACAGAGGTCAGACCCTGCAGGATTTCTGGTGCCTGGCTCCCCAGCGAGCACAGACCCGGAGGGGGCAGCGGCTGGCTCGCCTGGAGATGGCTGTGGCGTGTCCGTGACCACCTCTGGAGCAGGGGGACACCAGGTCTGTGCCTCCCAAAGCCAGGGCCTCTGAGATGACGGCTAACCCTCCTTCTCCCCTTCCCACCCCCAGGGCAGCGGGGGCAGAAGGACACCTCCGCAGGCTGCTGAAGGCTGCGCGCCCCTGGAAGGCGGCGCTGGGACCGCACGCCGTGCCCAGCCCAAACGGCACCCACGTCGGCTGCTCCAGCACAAGGACGAGGCCAGGACATGGAAATGACCCTGCTCTTTCTTCCCCCCGCAGAGCCAGCTTTCCCAGGCCCTGAACGGGCTGTCAGACAGAGCCAAGGAGGCAAAAGAGTTCCTGGTCCAGCTCCGCAACATGGTGCAGCAAATCCAGGTACCGTGTCTCCCGGTGGAGGAGCAGCCGTTCTGGGGATCTTCTGCCCCATCTCCCCACCTTGGTTTGTGGGAATCCTCTCCCAAAGGGGCCCGCCATCAGCACCTGCCTCTTTACATAGCAGACCCCTGCAGCCTTCCCAAAAACTGCTCCTCCCAAAGCCACCCAGCTGGCATTATGGCTCTGCCCCCCAGCAGTGACCTTGTCTCTGCCGTACCCAGACCCAAGGCCATGGTAGGGTGGACCAAACCTGTTCCTCACCTGCCCCTACTCCGTTTGCCGTGAGGCAGAGGTGTAAGCACTCCATGCACTGACGCTACAGATTGGTGTGTTGCAGAGCCATGGCTGTACATATAAGAATGGCCTTTGCCATGTCAAAAATAAATCCTGCTTCCCAGCTGAAACGGAGAAGCGCCCCGGGCTGTGACGCTTTGCTCTGACCCGCAGGAGAACAGCGTGGAGTTCGAGGCCTGCCTGGTGGCCCAGTGTGATGCCCTCATCGACGCCCTCAACAGGAGGAAAGCCCAGCTGCTGTCCCGGGTCAACAAGGAGCACGAGCACAAGCTGAAGGTGAGCCCTGCCCGCCAGCTCGGGCGGTCGGAGAGCTTTCTGCAGGGCTGCCACCAGCCCGGGACCAGGACCACGACGCTGTTTTTGGGGTGAAGAGCAGGGAGGTCACCGTGAAGCTGCTTTTCTCACCCTGCTTTGCACATCAGCCGAGTTCCCTTTGGCTGCAGGTGCTCAACCCACTCCCAGCATGACGGGCCCTGAGCAAAGTGCTGCTTCCTCCAGGTAGTAGTTCCCACTGAATCACTCCATTAGCGGGCCAATTAGCAGTCATTAGGTCATTAGAGCCCTCTGTACAGCATCCACAGACTGTTAGATGACCTTGTCCGTGTCCCACGTTGCTTCTGAGCTACCAGCCCGCTCCTGCAGGATGCGGAGTGCTGTAACTGCTGCTGGTTTCAGCACGAGCTGTGACCCTGGGGCACTCGGTGTCACGAGATGCCAGTTCTGTCACCAGGCAGGAGCAGGAGTCTCTCCATTTTCAGTTCTGCTCCTCGCTCCTTGCTGCCCCTCTCCCTTGTCCCCAGCCTTCCTGCAAAGTCCCCGGCAGGGCAGGTGGGCGTGCGATGCGGCATTAGGCTCTGATCCCTGCTTAAACCCCGTGGATCCCGCGTGGGTCCAGCTGGACCACAGCATGAGAGCAGCTTCGTGGGGCTGAGCCCTGCCTCGGTGCTCGCTGTCTGACACCGAAGCACAGCCCGAGCAGGCAGTGCCACGCCGCCTGCCCGTCCTGTAGGTGCAGGACCGCTGCGCCCAGCGGGCTCTCTTTCACTCTTCCCGTTTGGGGCACGGTTAATTACCCTCTCACAAAGCCAGGCAGCACGAAGCAGTTTTCCTGCTCTGCACAACCCGCAGAGGCCGCTCACACGCAGGCCAGGGGAAGGAAGGAGGCTGCTTCCCACAGCTCGTCCCGCATCGCCTGCTTCCTGCAGCGTTACTCAGCACCATCACGGTGGCTGCTGTTTAAAATCCAGAATCTGTTCCCCTCTGCACTTCAGCCCATACAGTGGGGTCAGATTTTTAGCCTGAAATTCTTTTATTTTCCCTTTTAATTCTTGAAGGCAGGGGTAAGTAATGCATGCTGTATGTTGCTGTAGGCTTGGATGGGGAGAGCTGTACATCCCTGACCCTCCCAAGGGCCAGCTAGAGTCCTGCACGGTGACGTTTACCTCCCGTGGCTTCGGCACTGTCGGGCTGGGGCGCACAGCCTCTGCACACCCTTCCCCGCTGGCCTGGGGACAGGGACAGAGAGGGTCTTGCCTGCTTTCAAGGCAAGGGTGGCCACCATGGGAGGGTGGCCATCACGGCACGGGAGGGCACGAGGACGAGGGGCACGAAGGGACAGGGCCTGCCAGCTGGCACCGGGCCACCGGCGCCTGTCACCGCCGAGCCCAAGCTCCTGGTGGAGCACCCGTAGCTGGGGTCAGCTCGGCTTCGGGGCTGACCTACTTCTGCTTGACACACATTTGGTGCAGGCAGGCACCGGTCCAGGGCTGCCCGTGGGCCAGCACTAATTGCTCCAGAGGGGGGAAATGAACTTGGGAGGGACATCTCGCTGCCTTTCCCAACCCCCCCTGCCTTTCCCAAGCCCCCCTGCCTTTCCCAACCCCCCCTGCCTTTCCCAACCCCCCCTGCCTTTCCCAAACCCCGCTGCCTTTCCCAAACCCCGCTGCCTTTCCCAACCCCCCCCGCCTTTCCCAAACCTCCCTGCCTTTCCCAAACCCCCCTGCCTTTCCCAAACCTCGTTGCCTTTCCCAAACCTCCCTGCCTTTCCCAAACCACCCCGCCTTTCCCAAACCCCGCTGCCTTTCCCAAACCTCGTTGCCTTTCCCAAACCCCTCTGCCTTTCCCAAACCCCGCTGCCTTTCCCAAACCCCCCTGCCTTTCCCAAACCCCCCTGCCTTTCCCAAACCCCCCTGCCTTTCCCAAACCTCCCTGCCTTTCCCAAACCTCGTTGCCTTTCCCAAACCTCCCCCCGGGCTTGGATTCAGACGAAGAGCCAGGCTTTAACAAACAGCATCCGAAGGAGCAGCGTGGCCGGGTTTTAATCTCCTTGTCTGTTCTGCTCCTCGTGGCTGGCCCTGGTTTCCAAAGGACTGTTCCCCAAGTTCCCCTACAGCTCGGGCTGGATTGAGCCGGGGCCATACAAGTTCCCTGCAGGGTTGTCCCAGGACAAAATTCCAAGGGTAACATCAAAGCCACTGAGCTCCTGGACCTCCTGTCCATAGCACTGTACATATCTGTGTCTCCAGAGCTGAAATGCTGGTCCATGACCCTTCTTATGGGATTACAGTCCCCAGCAGGGCTCATCCCGGGCACCGGAGCCAAGGTTCATGTGAGGTTGGGTGCCCTGAACACCACAAATCTAGCCAAGTGCTGAGAGAGGAGGAGGGTGAGGAAGACGTTTAGGTAGAGATGAGCACAGGTGTTACTGCCTTCCAGGAGCTGTATTAAGATGTAAATTATAGTTAATATCATCTTGCAGGGAAGAAAAGCTCTTGAAATAAATGTCCTATTTTAAGGCAGCGGTGAGGTGCTGTGAGTGCACAGCGAACGCCCTTTTTATAGGCTGTAATTAGTAACCAGCTCCTGCCTGTTGCCTCCTTTGACATGCAAAGGGGAAAAAAAAAAAAAAAAAGACATAAAAACGACCAGAAATGAAATGTGTGGAGCTGCCCAAATCCCCTCGCCAGCCGAGCATGGTGCCCTGCTAGCCTTTTCCCAGAAGATGCCACCGCTCAGCGGTTGTGCTACCTCTGGGTTCCAGCAGAGCTCTGCAAACTACCGACTTCCCTGCACAGCCTAGGGCAGGCTGGTTTTCCTGGCGATCTGGTGGATGTCACAAGCCCTTTGGGTTCTCCTCAAGCTGCCCAGCCACTGGCTTTATCCCCTTGCACAAGCCAAAGGCTTGAGGATCTTCCAGATTTTGCCTTCAGCTCTGGAATCACCTCCTCTGGTATTTAATGGGAATACTTCATTTCTGGGGTAACGAGGAGCTGAGATGCCCCACGCAGTGGAAATGCCAGGTGACAGCAGCAGATACCTGACAACCACGGGATGTTCACAGCCATATGGAAATCCCACGGGCTTCACTGCCCCCAGTGGGTTTTAGCCTACAGGGGGGCGTTTGTGTCTTATTTTTAAAACTTTTTGTTTCTTGGTCAAACCAATTCATGGGGTCTCACTGTCCTGTCTGCATCAAAGCTGTTCCCTGGCTGCTGTAGAGCCACAAAACCCCACTAGGTCCCAACCCAGGATCCGTCCTCCTGGCTTGGAAACCCTTTGGTGGTGGTGAAGGGACCGGGGCTTTCTGCTGTCAGCTCGCCTGCTGGGTTTGCACTGCAATCAAACCGCTGCTTCACGCTCTGGTTCTCCAGATGAAGAAGTTCTCCATCCCCAAATGGGATCACAGAGCTGCAGAAGGGCAGGATCACCCGGATGGGAGGTTCGGGTGCTGGCAGGATGCCCTGCCCAGCCGCTGCCCAGGCAGCAAGCAGGGCGAGCTGCAAGGCGAGGGCGGTGCGTGCCCAGCAGCCCCGCTACGAAGGATGCCCTGACCTCTGTTAGCAGGGATTATCTGCCTGGAAGCCCGGTAATTAACTGGCCTTCCTGCAGCCCCTCGTGCAGGAGGAGCTGGCTGGCGCTGGCCTCGCCTCACCCTGCGGCTGCGGAGCGGGCAGGGCAGAGGAGCAGAGCTGGGGCTGCTGTCACCATCTCCCAGCTCCCTCCCCACAGCGCCAGGAGGTCCCGCAGGTCTCACAGACCCTGGAGCAGTGACTGTGACCCCATCCTATTCCCAAACAGGTGACCGGTGCTGGGGGAGCCAGCAGGGTGTTCTCTAACAGGAAGGTAAACCGCGGGCTGGGCTCTTCCTCAGTGCCCAGCTAGCAGCACAGCTCGCAGCTCAGAGACCCAACATCCAACCCTTGCAAGAGCAGGGCCAGAAAAATCCCCCTCTCCCTAGGCAAATTGCTCAGATTGATGCAAGGGGCTTTGCTCTGCGTGGCAGGGGTTGCTGTGAGGCTTTGCACCCCCCCTGCACCTTCTGGATCGTGCCCCAAAGGACTGGGAAAGGAGGTCCAGGGGCTTGCCCACGCTTCTGGAAAAAGGCGCTGGAGCAGCCAAAGAGGGAGCGTAGGAGTCCAGCTCTCCAGGAGCGGCTGATGCCTCCGCTCCGTGCCAGCAGAGCCATTCCGGTGCACTCGAGTGTTAAAAACTGGCAGCGAATGAACTCTTCTTCCCTCTAATGGAAGCATTCGAGGCCAAAACGAGCGTGCGCTTCTCTCCTGCCTGGTCTCTGAGCTCTCCAGCATCTCCGCACGCCTCCGCACACGCTTCTCGGTCTGGAGGACAAGATGGGAGCTCCCCCTGCTGCCTCGCCAGCCTGGCACACCGGCGTGTGCTGCTGCTGCTGCTGCTGCTGCTGCTGCTCCTGCTGCTGCTGCTGCTGCTGCTGCTGCTGCTGCTGCTCCTGCTGCTGCTGCTGCTGCTCCTGCTGCTGCTGCTGCTGCTGCTCCTGCTGCTGCTGCTGCTGCTCCTGCTGCTGCTGCTGCTCCTGCTGCTGCTCCTGCAGCCCTGTCCCCAAAGCAGCAAGGGCTGTCCTTGCAAACAGCAACCCCCTAAAAACCAGGAGCCAGCCAGGAACGTGTTTCACAGCATTTCAGATGCATTGTCCCAAGTTGCAGGGCGTACGGTTCTTTTCTTCCTGCTAGGTGATTAAGTGGAGGTGATTAAGTTATAATTAAGCAACGCGTGAGCTGATTGATTGCCCTGCAGGAGTCATTGCCCCCGTGGAAGCCCGGGCTCGTTTGCCGCAGGGGGCTGACACGTGCCTCATTGCAGCTCTGCCTCCCTCCCAGCAGCACGGCTGGCTGCAGGGGGGGCACTCAGCCCAGGGGGTTATTTTAACACGGGATTCACCGGCTGCTGTGACGGAGACATAGCTGTGCTTTCCCAAATTTTAATGGCTGCTTAGTGCAGCCTTTTCCATCGGCTGCTGGTGGGAAGCTCACCCGCACTGCCTCTAACACCCTGGCTAGCTGTGATCCCCGGAGCTGTGCAGCTTCGTTCAGTCCTAGTGGAGAACTTCACGCAGCTTTAAAGCTCTTTCAGAAGATAAAACATTTTTTATTTCCGTGGGCACTTCCCTCTAAAGCCTAAACTCTCTCTTCCTGAGCCACGGTGCCCGTCTCCCACCCCTAACCAGCCCTGGCTGCCCGCCGTCTTCGTGGGCAGCAGTCCCACTGACTGCCCTGCTGCCTCCCCCTGCCAGAGGGATTCGCCTCCTCCTGCCAGAGCCCTGCCCGAAGGATTCGTGTCCCTGGGCAGCAGTCCTGTCCCTCTGAGCTCATCTCCAGGCTCCTCTGCAGCCTGGGGGGAAAAAAAAAGAGGCAATTCTGCATGGTCCGTCTCAGCCGCTGGGGGGTGAGCACCTCAAACACACGAGTCTCACCCTCAGCACTGGAGCTGGGGCAGGTGGAGGGGTCATTCCTCTTGGAAATACCAAAACACCAGGCTTGCTCCTCACCCACCACCCAGTGGCTCCACTCGGAGGCGTCCCCACGGAGGCTGTAGTAGCAGCTGTGTAGCTCTGGAGATGGGCGTTTGCTGTGCACGGAGCTAGCAGGCTGTCAGTGGGAAGCTGTCTTAATTCACGGCGGAGCAAGGAACTGCCCTACCGCTTTGAATAATTACCTGAGTTAATAATTACGGGCCAAAAGAGGCTTTCTGTTGTTCGTCAGGTTTTCGAGGATCTGGAGTTTGGTAAACGAGTTTTGGCCGTTTCTGCTTTGTTTTTTTTGTTTTTTTTGTTTTTTTCTGGGGTCTCGGCCCTGCGGCCGGGGTTACCACGGCTCTCCTTGTCGCTGCAGGTGGTGCGAGACCAGATTTCCCACTGCACGGTCAAGCTGCGCCAGACGACGGGGCTGATGGAGTACTGCCTGGAGGTCATCAAGGAGAACGACCCCAGCGGCTTCCTGCAGGTCGGTGCGCGGCCGGGAGCCCTGGGGCGGTACAGCAGGCAGGGCAGGTACAGCGAGGACGGTGTCCCCGTTTTTTCCAGCCCTAAAATCGAGGGGCGGCCTCTCCAGGTAGCAGCAGGCCAGAAGCAGAAGCAGGATGGGGCCATGCGTTGCTCTGAGCACGGAAACAGGGGGTTGCAGCTGGTGGTCAGGGGTCTCTGGAGCGGAGGAGTGAGGGTGAGAAGAGGCACGGGGAAATTGGGGAGCAGGGTAGGGGCAGGGCAGGTCCTCAGCACGCAGCCCCCGGCGGCACCTCGGTGGCTGAGGCTGCTCCTCGCCACCAGATCTCGGACGCGCTCATCAGGAGGGTGCACTTAACCGAGGACCAGTGGGGAAAGGGGACGCTCACGCCCCGGATGACCACGGACTTCGACCTGAACCTCGACAACGCCCCTCTGCTGCAGTCCATCCACCAGCTGGACTTCGTGCAGATGAAAGGTAAGAGTGTGCCCGGCGCCCCTGCTCGTGCCGAGCGCCTCCACGCAGCGGGACGGGGAGCAGAGGAGAGGTTCTGCCCGTCCCAGCGAGCTGAGGTGGGAAGGATGGAAATCAGCCTGGCTTTCGTGACCTTCTCCAGGCCTCCACATCAACCTCGCCTCTGTTTCTCGGTGGTGAAGTGCAGAGCACAGCTTGCCCTCCCTGCAATCCCCATTGCTGGTCTGGGGCTTGTTTTGGGAGCAGTCCTGTGCCATGTGTCCTCTGTACCACAGCAAATACCAGCACCTAGGGACAGGTCAGGATGGGGCCAGCTTAGCACATCCAGGGTGTGAGACCACCAGTGGTGAGACCCCCACCTCTCACAGGCTGCACCGGTGAAGAAAGGGCCTTTAGTAGCCACGTAAGACATTTGTTTTCCATCTGGGCGGCCCTGACAGCAGCGGCATCAGACCTATTGTCCCCAGGTGTCCAGGTAACCAGGAGCCAGATGCTACAGGGGGTCTTTGGCCCAGCTCCAGAAAGTGAAGTGCAAGAAATTCCTCTTTTAAGCAGGAAGGTGATTTTTTTTTTCAATTTTTTAGTTTTTTTGTTTGTTTGTTTGTTTGTTTTCACTGTGAGAGTGGTCGGGCACAGGAGCAGGTTGCACAGGGAGGCGGTGGAGTCTCCTTCCTTCTAAATATTTAAAACACATTTGGGTATGACCCAGCGCAGCCTGCTCCAGCTGACCTTGCTTTGAGCCAGGGTTTGCACCAGGCAATCTCCAGAGGCCCCTTCCAGCCTCCTTGTTCCTGCTGAGGATCCTACCCAGGACGTGGAGGAGTCCCAGCAGGAGGTGGTGAGCGGGGAACCTCAGCCACTGAGTCCGTCTTTTCTTTCCTGAGCACCCCTGGCTTCTCCACGTCTTGTCTGGGCCCTCCACGTCTTCTTCCCTGCCGACTCCCGTCAGATTTGGGGCGGTGAGGAAGAGGAGGGGGGATGAGCGGCACTGCTTAGAGCAGGGTTGGGAGGCAGTGTCCAATGATGGGATGTTCCAGGGGAGTGGCTGTGTCAGGGGCTTTCCCTGCCATCCCATTACCTCTTGCTGCTTTGCAGAGCAGGAGCAGGCTGTTACACACGCAGATACCCAACTGCAGGTGTGAGCGGGAAGAGCCCTGGCAGTCCTTTACGTCCCCTGAGCGCCCGATGGGTGGCTGTGGGGTGCGCGGCCTCCTGGCTTCAACCAGGGGCACGCAGAGGCTGAGGGCAGCGACCGGTGGCTGTTCAGAGACCTCTCTTGACGTGCTTGTGCCTTCTGCACCTCTTTTGGGATGCGTCCAGCAGCAAGAGCTGTTTGCTGGGGGAGCTGGCAGGGGAGGGCAGCCCCGGGGCCCCCAGGAGCGGGTGCTCTGCTGGGGACAGCGTGGGAGGACCCCCAATCTTTTTGGCAAGCTGAGGGCCATCGTCCCCCTACAGTGGCATTGCTGAGAGGCGCCCTCATCTCTTCTTCACTGCGTCTTGCAGCTGTAGCCTCCCTTTTTAGGACAGACCCAACCTATTCTGCAAGGCCCAAGGGCTCGTTCGTCTCTGCTGCTGGAGCACCGCTTGTTTTGCCGCAGTGAATTTGGTGGAAAAACAGCAGCACTTAGTGCTGGGCCGCGGGTAAGGCCAGGCACCCTGCTGCAGCCAGCTCTGCAGAGCATTTCTGGGAGTGTCCCAGGGCTGGGACATGAATCAGGGCAGTGGCACACCCCGTATACTGTTGTTTTGCCACGTTTCTCCAAAACGCGTTAGAAATAAATCCAAAAGAAAGCAGAGAAACTCCAGGGAAATCTCAGCTTCACCAGGCTGGAGGGTGGAGGAATTTGGTGGAGCTTGCCTGGAAGAACAGCTCTTTCTGCTTCTCACCCGCGGGGTTGCATTTACACCCCCGAGCAGTGCTGGTTGAGCCCCGAGGCACTAAATCCATCCTCCGTGCTCCCCCCCGGCGGCACTAGCAGCCAGGGTCACACTAACTTGTGTTTAGTTTCCTCTCCAGTGCCGGCCCCGCCGATCCTGCAGCTGGAGGAGTGCTGCACCCACAACAACAGCGCCACGCTGTCCTGGAAGCAGCCCCCCCTGTCCACGGTGCAGGTGGAGGGCTACATCCTGGAGCTCGATGACGGCAACGGCGGCCAGTTCAGGGTAGGTGCTCAGGGGCCTCGAAATGACCGGAGAGCTTCCCCGGACCTTTTGCAAGTCCTCTCCTGCCTTGGAGACGTGAGACTTGGCTGCTGGGGTGCCCAGCTGTGGTGCAGACAAGCCGTGGGCTTTTTTTGGGGAGGTTGAAGTCATTTGAGGGGGTAGAAATACCTTCCCGGTGACCAATATGACTTGCAAATGCAAAGAATCCGTTTGAAGCTCTGTCTTTGTAGGTTGCTAAATATTTCATGCGAGGTATGCTAATTGCCACAAAAGTCTCATGGTTTGCCAGCTGCCAGAAAGCAGAGGTGTTTAAGGCCTGAGGGCTTTTAAATTGCTGTAATTACACAATTAAAATATGATTTTTTTCTGATCCGACACGCTGATAATTATCCCGGCGTGTTCACATCCACCGAGAGCAGGCGCAGCGAGCGGCCCATCGCGTTTTCTGCATACATCCACACGAAACTTAGCTAGGCAGGAGCCGGAGCAGAGTGAGGACAGAAGAAAGCAGGTGAGACCTGGAGAGGGAAGGGCACAGGAGGCCAATTTAGGGGAGCCCGAGGCTCAGCAGAGCCACTCCAGCAAGGTGAGGGCAATTCCCCAGGGTCTCAATTATTCCTTCCCTCCTAATTTGCCCAGAGACTTTGGAGTGCCGACTGCCTCTCATGGGACACCGGCTGCAGGAGGGCTCCTTGGGTGCCAAGAGCCACCTTTAGCTTCTCATCACCCATCTCGGTCAGTTTGTCAGGGCACCCACAGTGCGTTGCTTGACCTGCCAGGGTCTTTGGGGAGGCAGAAGTGACCTGCTCTGCCCTGCTCTGCTCTGCAGGGGAGCCTGCAGGCAGCTCTGCAAGCCCCAGGGACATGCCTGGGAGGACAGGGAGCACTGGCTGCCCCTTCTGGGAACAGCACAGCACCATCCTGGCAGCTCTGGCAGCAGAGCAGGGCAGGCTCTGGAGTCGGAGCAGGGCAGCAAAGCTTTCCCACGCGGGTGAGAACCCCGTACAGAACCTCCTTCCACACCACGAAGGGCAGCAAACCTCAGAGCTTTGTTGTGGGATCTGCTAATTGCAAGTGAAGGTTTCATGAGCCACATGTTTCGGTAGCCTGTAGATGTGTTTGTTCGCCGTCTCTGCTTCCACAGCGTTGTTCCTTTGGCAGCAGGAGCGTGACGCGCCAGTGAATCAGCAGCCCTTTGCTGAAATCACCTTGTTTTCTTTCAAGGAACGCTTTGATCCTGCCACCCAAGAGCATGCAGAATTGCTTTCTGCAAGGATGTTTCTCTCTCCCGTGCCGTCTGCATTAATTCCTCTCTCTGGCACAGTTCCTCTGGGATTCAGGCCGGGATCGATGCTTTACAAATACAAACAGCATGTCCTTCCCCTACAGAAACTGCTCTTATGGCACGGTATTGTCAAGGAACAAACCACTTTGCTCCACTTTAGCAGTATGCGGTACCCATAAACCTGCCCCAGGCAGCGGTGCGGGGGTCCCGGCACTGACACGCGCCTGTGCTTGCTTGGCAGGAGGTGTACGTGGGGAAGGAGACCATGTGCACGGTGGACGGGCTTCACTTCAACAGCACGTACAGCGCCCGCGTCAAAGCCTTCAACAAAACCGGAGTCAGCCCGTACAGCAAGACCCTGGTGCTGCAGACATCCGAGGGTAAGGCGGCGCCGCAGCCCCAGCCCCGTGTGCTCGCACGCTGCTCACACGCACGCAGGGGGCACGTCCAGCACAGCCGGGCTCAGCACTGCCACGCAGGGATCCTCCGGGACCTGAGCACTCGTGGCAGGGAAGCCAGTGCTGAGGGGAAAAAGGAAGGCTGTGTCAGGGGCCTCGAGCAATGCCCGAGTTCTCTCCCGCCCCTTTCCTTTGCAGAAGGTGTTTTTTTGGAGAGAATCGGTGTGGGTGCAGGGAGAGATGTCCCAGAGAGGTGGTGTAAGATTTTGCTATTGTCAGGGCTTGTATTACACCCAGGGGAAGCTCGAATGTCTTCACTGATTTTGTTTAAAAGAAAATCAAACGCTCTCAGCATCGCTCCCAAGACACTAGGGGCTGTGCGTGGCTGCACAACAAGATAACCACAGCATCCCCTGAAAGCCTGGCAGCGCCCAGCAGGGAGCAGAGGGACCACGGAGCCACCCAGCTGTCCTCGCAGACCCCCAGGACCTACAGACAGCCACGCTGGCACCGTCTGCGGAGCTGATCCCCCGCTGGCAGGCGCTCAGGATATGAACAGCCCTCTCGCAGGCCGTGGAGGAGTCTCCCCGCCGGTCTCTAAGTGCATTTGTCACACCAGGCGCTTAATCCGTCGCGGAAAATTGGCTTGCTTCTGACGTGCAGGCTGTAAGGGTGGCTCTGAGATACAAGAGGAGGTCAGGAGCGGTGGTGCTGTGGCCACGGAGGAAGGGATCAGCCCCACGTCCACCCGGCAGCTCTGCCGCCAGGCAAGGAGCCTCCCTTGGGAGTTCTCCACGCTCGGTGGAACCCCTTTTCCATATTTCCCGGGCTAAATGCCTGGGCGGTACAGGCCAGCCAGGAACGGAGAGCACACCTGGCAAAGGGGTTGAGCAGAAAGCAAACCCGTGACAAGCCCTTCTCATCCAAGAGGCAGAAAACTCGAATCACGAGCCCCAAAGGCCTCGGCACGTCTGTCCGAGAGCTGTGGGCATGTTTGCAGAGCTGGGAACCAGCATCGAGGAAGCTGCAGCGTTGCTCTGAAGAGCCAAGGACGGGAGAACCCGGAGCCAGCCCTGCACTGGGGTGGCTGAAACCACTCCCGAAGGTCAGCAGTGCTCACCCAGCTCCGTGCCTGGCTTCCCCGAGCCTTGCAGGAGACAGCAGAGCTTGGGCTTCTCATCAGCTTCGTGTCCCTTAAGCTGCACTGGAGCAGCTTACCTGTTGCACAGCTCCAAAACGTGAAGGAACCTGGAAGAAATTGGCTGTTTGTGGTGGTCCCAGCAGGCCGGGTTGTTCCTGGGGCTGGTTCCTGGGTGAGTGCCAGCACACCGACCTCTCCTGACAAAAATTGCTCTTTGTTCACATTCAGCATCGGGGGAAAGTTTGCTGCATCCAGCCTCTGCACCGAGCAGGCTTTGCACTTGTCCTTGAACAAAAGAAAGAGGAAGAAGAAGTCAAATGGGCCGGGAGCATTTTCTGCTCTCAGAGGCAGTCAGAGCTTTTTGGGCTCCAAGGGAAATAAATGCCATCCGTGTGCAGCTTCTAGATCTTGGTGAATGGAGCCGCTGTGCACGTCACGGCCCCCGTTAGGTTTTTATTCCTGTCTGGACAGCAGCATCAGGCCTTTAAGTGCTGTTTTCCCCGAAATGGCTTTCAGGCGCAGCGTTCCCCGCAGCCACGCTCTGCAGCTTGCTGCAAAGTGTTCCTGTAGGGGAGAGCGGGGGGGGCAAAAAAAGAGCCGGGCTCAGGATGAAAAGAACATCTCTGAACACAGCCGTCCTGTTGTAAGTGGTCATGAGACATTCTCCTTGGAGGGTGTTATTAAAGGATGGCTTCTAGCTCGAGCAGACAAGGTCCTGTCCAAAGCTCGTGGAAGTTAACTGGAGTCTTCCTTCCTTCCCTCACGCTCGAGCCAGCCCGGGGGAAGAGCAGCGTGCCCGCCTGCCTCCACTCCTGCCTCTCCCCGCTGCTCCGAGTCCCCAGTTTTACAGTTTTAGGTAAGGCTGCAGAGTTCAAGGCAAGCCAACACCACGAGCAGCCGCTCCCAGCTGCCCCTGCCGCCCAGCTGTGCTGGGGATGTGGCAAAGCAGCTTGGACACCATGGTTCGAGACCCCTTCCCCAGCCTAGGCAAGCAGCAGGAGCTTTCCTTAATGCCATGCAACTTTCTCAGGCTGTAAAAATCCCTCAGCTGGGGCACTGTGTCCCAGCTTCCCGCCTCCCGTACCTCACACAGCTTCCTCAGCAGCCCCGAAGCGACCTGCAGCAGCAGCAGCCACACGTTTTGAGCCAGCGTCATTTGGAAAGGGGCTGAGCGGCACAAGGGGAAGTACACTGCAAGGGGCCGTAGGAACGTAGGATGCTGGGCTGGGGGAGTCACGAGGCATCGGAGGGCACATCCCTACCTAACCCGGAGCTCCATTTCTTTCAGAAAAAAAGGAAGGTTTTGCAGTGATGCACCTAGCCCGTTTCCGAACCCACCGACGCTCTTTGCTCCCGCAGCCTCACGCAGCAGCAAGCTCCAGAAGTTACCACCCACCGCGCAAAGAAATGCTTCTTTGATCTGTTTTAACATGATTTCCAGCTTTATCGTGGTTCACAGAAAGAGACAGGAAGGCTGGGGACACAGAGTCGGGGGTGTGAATGTGTGGAGGATGGAGGATTCAGGATCTCCATTAGAACACCCCTTGGCAAGACGAGGGGAGAAATTGCAGGAGGTGACCGTAAGCGGGGAGTGGGATCTGATGACGTGAGGGGTTCCCTCTAGCGTGACGTTTTGCTGTGAATCGCATGAGTTGAATTCTCCTTGTAAGGCTCAGATGTGTTTTGACAGGTACAAAGAGACACCAAGAGCCCAACATCCCGAACAGCCTTTGAGTAAGGTGGGTGCTTGGTGGTGCTTAGGGTGTTAGAGCTTAGTGCCTTCGCAGCCTTCCCAACGTACTAGAGAAGGGACACAGCTAGCTCTGTGCCAGCAGTTGTTGTGCACAAAAAGGTATGAGATTTATTAAAATAACGGGAAGTGTGTGTGGTAACTTGGGATTTTTTTTAGGTGCGTTATTGTGACGCGATGCAGGACTCGTTTAAAAGAAAAACCTCTTGAGCGTCTTGATGACGAGCAACATTTTGGAAGACAGCCATACATTTATTGTCGATATTACCCAAGGCAAAGCTCCCCTGAAGGGTGCCGCTGGGCTGCACAGCACCACGTGTCCCTGCTGCACACCCCGTGCCCACACGGACGCGGGTCCGGGCGTGCTGCCGGCGGGCCGGGGCGCGGCGTGGTCGGGCAGAGCCCGTTTCTGATCTCTGGTTTGCATTGATCTTACGTTTAGAAACGCAGCCAGAAGAACAGACCCTCCCTTTTCCAGTGCCTTTGGAAAGATTGCAGCTTCGTAGAATGAGTCCTTTCTCCTCCACCCTTAATCTACAACCCAGCTTTCCGGGGAGATCCTACTTTGAGCTAAGATCTTCGGCCCACCAGCTGAGCTTGCATTCTTCTTTACAGTCCCTGAATTCAGCCGGTGAGCCGAGTGCCTCTGGCATTTCCTCTTGGTCTGTGCTTCTGGCCATCTCCAAACTGTTTGTTTCGTTCTGTTCTGTTCGTTTTTCCCATGACATGCGGATGGATGGCAGGGGGGCCCCGTCCTGGTTGTCAGCGGGCTGCCCCCGAGGCAGAGGGGATTTCGGTGGTGCGGTTCTCGGGGTGTGCCCGGCTGTGCCTACAGCATCACCGGGTTCATCCATGGGGTGCTGGAGCAGCGCAGCCACCCCGAACGTGGGTCCTGCTCATGGCAGGGCCGGCGTGGCCGGGCTGTGTGGCACAGAGCACGTTCCTCCTCTCGAGATCTTCTGCCGAGACACAGGCAGGGGAACAGAGCCCCCCCCCGGGAGAACCCCCTGGGGACATTTCCCTGGTTGGCTTCCCCTCCCCAGGCAAAGCAAGGTCGGGCTAAGGCCCGCTCACGGACCCCTCGCCGTCTGGCTCCTAACAAGATGGGGGCTCCGACAGCTCCGCTCGGAGCTGCAAAACCAGACGTGGCCATACCCGAGGCTCCTTCCCCGCAGAGGTAACCACGCCGGCGGTCCCTCGCTTGGCTGGCAGCACCCATGGGTGCTTTGCTCGGTCCTCGCACCCGGTGTCCGCGGGCCGCGCGGGCAGACCGAGCCCGGCATCGGCCGCCGGCAAAGGAGCGGCAGGCGCGGTGCATCTCAGAGCTGTTTTCTAACCTCTCTTTGCACATCCTCCGTTGTTAAGGATCCTGGGCCCCGATTCTTCCACCGCTCCGGATTTACACCACTCCGTGGGCTCCTGCGGAGTAATTCACGGCTTCCTCTGGTGTAAGCCCAGGAAGAATGGGGGCCCCCGATCGTTTCGTTTCCATCTCGTCACCTGGAATGAGGAATGCTGCAGCATGACCGTTGCCAACATAACCGGGGGCCCTGCGGCTTTATTTTCTTTGTGCTTTTTATGTTTTTCCTCATCATCTTGCTGTGCGCTAATGGCTTGAACTCTGTTTTGTTACGGGCGTTTCTTACTTTGTGTCCAGCGTGCCGAGATGTCCCGCGGTGGCCGTGAGCACTGTTTGTCCACGGAGTTTGTATCTCTGCAGGCACGGTCCGGGTGGCGGGGCAGGGCGAAACGGGGTGGTAGCAGGGGGCTGAGGTCAAGAACTGCCCCAGGGACCCCAGGCCAGCAGCACCCAACCTCACAGGTCACGTTCGTGACCCCTCCCCGTGCTCTTTGGCTTTTAATGAATCAGGCCTCCTGTGGCTGGCCGGATGCTCGGGTTAAATGCTCACGAGTGTTTCTCAGGAGACCGGGTGTTGTTTCGTAGCTGTGATGTGTGAAATGTAGTATCTCTTTGTAGGATGCAATTTTGAGACACAAGGAACGCCTTACTCTCAATTAGGCAAGTATATTTGTTACAATTAACTGACCCCTACTCCATGTTGCTCATCCATATTTTTCGTTTGTTATCTTTAACTTTCCTTTGGCGAGCGAGCAGCGTTTCTTGTGCACACCCTCCTTGCAGAGCACCCCCAGATGTCCTGGCGGTAGGCAAATTGAAAGAATGGCCATTGCCGTATGCTGCAAAGGCATTTAGCTCTCTTCCCACCATGGTTTTAAAGAGAAGCCCTGTGATTAAGAACTGAGCCTTTTGCTCAAAGCAGTGTGCGTCCCCATCCGCGCTAATCGGGGCGCTGGTGGGAGACGTCCGATTCAGAGTGCCTTCCCCAGCCGTGGCGCTCAGCAGCCCCCAAATTCGAGCCCAATCCTTCCTCCTTTGGGGGAGAAGGTGTCCCCTGAAGGGCACGGCACGTCTCTCACACACCATGCCTGCCAGCAGCACTGCTCCATCCTCGCTTCATCTCCCCCCTGTTGGTGTGTGCAGAGCCCTGAGAGCTCCGTGTGCTCGCCGGAGAAGCAGGCGAGCAGAAATTGTTTCTGATTCCTTTTTTTTTTTTTTTTTTTGACTGAATGCCAACTTTACGTGCTGTTTTCTTTCCCTGCATGCCTCTCCTCGGGGATGACCACAGTTGACATTAAAAAAATGGTGGCAGGTACGGAATCGCTTCTGTCGGGTTGCGCAAGCCCGCGTGCATGTGAGCCGTCCCGTGAACCGTTCCAATAAACCGCTGAATCAATCTCACCCGAGTGTTTCATTCTTAAAGGCGTGTTTACTTCTGCAGGCGTGAGAGTGTTTTGTGGATGTGTCAGTTCACGTTTCGGTGACCGCTGGAGAAAAAGCCACCGGTGAAACCGGGACGGTGGCTTGTGCAACCCCGTGCCTGTCTTGTCGAGAACGTGACCCCGTACCTGTCCGGTTGCCAGAGACCGAGTCCCGTGCCTTTAACCCGTTCTGACTCGTGGAGGTCCTCAGGCGTTGTCCGTGGGCTAGCTCTTGTCTTACGTGTGGCCGGCTGCTCCGCAGGGCTGTTCCTCGGTGTGCAGCGGTGTAAATGCCGACCTTTGTATGTGCTTTCGGTTCCCAGAGCTGCCAGCCCCCAGACACACACAGGCAGTTATCTGCTGATCTCCAGCTTAGTGGTCTCCTTCCACACCGAGCCTGACCCTGCCAACCATTGCTCACACGAGCAGCCTTTAGCCCTAAGAGTAAGTATGAATACCTGGGCCAGCCAGAGACCTCCCAGGATCGCCCGTCCCCAGCTGCTAGGGCCAGACAGAGACGGAGACGATCCTGCGGGCTCCCGAGCCGCGAGGGGGACAGGCAGGGGAGCAGCAGATCCAAAGCTCAGCTCGGAGCCCCAGCCGTAAAGCCAGGAGCCCTGTGGCCGTGCCCTGGAGCTCGGTGTCGCCCTGCATGGAGCATGCGCTGCTTCTCGTCCCGTCTGCTCCACGTGGCTCGGCGGCGTTCCCGTCCCACTGACCCTCTGGTTTTTATCTCTTCCAGTAGCTTGGTTTTCTTTCGATCCCTCCTCCGCGCACGCCGACATCATCTTTTCCAACGACAACCTGACCGTCACCTGCAACAGCTACGACGACAGGGTCGTGCTGGGGAAAACGGGCTTCTCCAAGGGGCTCCACTACTGGGAGCTGTCGATCGATCGCTACGATAACCACCCCGACCCGGCCTTCGGCGTGGCGCGCATCGACGTCCTGAAGGACGCCATGCTGGGCAAGGACGACAAGGCCTGGGCCATGTACGTGGACAACAACCGGAGCTGGTTCATGCACAACAACTCGCACACCAACAGGTACAGGCTCTGCGGCTCCGTCTTCCCCTGATACAAGAGACCAGTGACACCTATAGGCACCCGCAGGAAGGGGGGATTTGCTCCTAATCGCGTGTGCCCTTGCCCAAAGCAAAGGACAGCCCCTGCCGCTCTGGTTCGTTGCTGTGGCTGCTTCTTCCTTACTGTGGCCTGGTTGCATGCTGGCTCTTCCCCCGAGCACGCACTGCACCCCTTGTGCGTAGCACACCCCTTCCGTTAACATCCAAAGCCTTGTAATTCCTGCAGCGAGAAAATGCTGTCTGCATTCATCCCTGTGCCACAGCTGTGGTGTGGGCTGGTGGAGCTGGGGGCTGTAAAGCTTGTGGTCGCTTGGGCAGAGCCTGGCATCATCTCCTTCAAGGCTCGAGGGCAATCCTCTGGTGGGTCAGCGGGGTTTGAAGCAGGAATCACAGTTCTGCCCCCCAGGCCCAGCAGCTTTCCCTTCTGGGGTGTTCTCCTGGGGACATGGTGACAGGCGGTGCTGCAGGTGGCTCTGCTGGGCACGGGTCACGGCGTGGCTCCTGGCCGAGGTGTGGAGCCCTTTTTGGGGCTGCGGGGTCAGAGGGATGCTTTGGGGGATGCCAGAGGGCAGGGGCTGAGCTCGTTCCTCTCGGGATCACAGCCACACAGTGGGCAGCCCTGGGGAGGTGACATGGTGGGGGGCCACAACCCGAACCCTGGGCCAGGAGCACAGGGGACGTGAAGCCACCATCGCTGCCATTGTCTCTCTGCTCCCACAGAACCGAGGGTGGCATAACGAAAGGCGCCACGGTGGGGGTGCTGCTGGATTTGACCAGGAGGACCTTGACGTTCTCCATCAACGAGGACCAGCAAGGGCCGGTCGCCTTTGAGAACCTGGAGGGCCTCTTCTTCCCCGCGGTCAGCCTCAACAGGAACGTGCAGGTACGTGCCGTGACCGTGCCCCCCGGAGCTGCTGCCTCCAGCTCCTGCCCCGGGTTTCTCCATCAGAGCTGAGGGAGCACCAGGGCTTTCCAGCCCCCCCCCGCTCGATGGGGTTTGGCAGCTCCACTTCGTGATCACTCCCTGCAGGAGCCTCGCCAGCTCTTACATCTCCCCAGGGACACATGGCAGGGAGAAAGGTGCCTTTCAAAGCCTCTTTTCTTCTTGGGAGTTTCAAACCCCTCTTCTCTCCCTCTCTCCCAAGCTCTCTGCTATGCTGAACGTCATCAAGTGGTGGCTCCCCGGGCCCATCTGGTATTTCCATCTTTCATTTCCTCTTCTCACTGATTTCTTCCCTGCTAGCAGCTGCCCCAGTGAGTCTCCCACGCTCACTCAGCCTGGCTGTGGCACGTCCCCTCTCACTGCTTGCTCTTCCAGCACTCCTTCCTGCACTGCTTTTAGAGGTTTCCTATTATTTGCTCTGGTAGAAATGTCCTGCTCCGCGATGGGTTTAATTCCTACCACAATCCTCTGTACCACTAAGAGACGAGCACACTGTAGAGCCCCTCTGGTTTCTGGCAGTTCAGTGTGCAAGGCAGGGCTTCAAATCCCCAGACAATAGGGGAGTCCTATGGGATGCTGATAAAAGGCTGCTAATAAACCCAAGCCGTTCATTATCCTCCTTCTTCAAAGGCACGAGTAATTACAATTACCCTAATCAGGATGGAAATAATCATATTTTAGACAACGTTTCTTATAAATCTGTATCTGAAGGGGGAAAATGCTGCTGTTCAAGAAAAGGAATTGTGCTTTCCTCCCAGATGAAAGCATTTGGGGAGGGAACTGAATGAGCCGTGCACAGCTGCTTGGTGCCTGGGTGTGTGCAGGATCCGGCCCCTGGCCCGCTCAGTCCCTTCCTGTTCACCAGGGATTTCCTGCAAGCAGGGAGCATTGGTCGCCAGTATTTCTTTGGTTTTCCCCTTACCTGCGTGCTGAAGTCCGTGCCGAATTGCTCCCCCTTGCCAGGACTGAGTGCCTGGCTCCCATTTTGCACCTGAGCATCCTCCACCCCACGGCACGGCCCTGCCCCAGCACTGCAATGCGAGCTCCTTCCTCCAGCCTTGTCCTCTCCTCTGGGGCTTCTCAGCCCTAAGCAGCTTCACAATCCTTCAGCCCGCTCCGTACCCTCTTCTGCCCATCCTACCCGCAGGAGGACCCAGCTGCGCCCATGTCCCACCCCTGGCAGCCATCTGGGAGCATTCGGTGCTTGGTACACCGGTACCAGCAGCCCCTCTTCATGCTGGAGCTGCGTGAGGGCCCCAGCCCCACAAAGAAGTGGGGAAGCAGCAAAATGGAGCCACCACCACGTCCTGGGGTCCCACTCCCACTCCCATGAGGGCCCCAGCCCCAGAAACCAGTGGTGAGGCAGCAAAATGGAGCCACCACCACAGTCCTAGGGTCTTGCTCCCACTCCCATGAGGGCCCCAGCCCCATAAATGAGTGGTGAAGCAGCAAAATGGAGCCACCACCATGTCCTGGGGTTCCGCTCCCACTCCCATGAGGGCATCAGCCCCACAAACCGGTGATGAAACAGCAAAATGGAGCCACCACCACAGTCCTAGGGTCTTGCTCCCACTCCCATGAGGGCCCCAGCCCCAGAAACGGGCAATGAAGCAGCAAAATGGAGCCACCACCACATCCTTGGATCCCACTCCCACCCCCCAGACCTCACTGCAGCAGGGACCCCCGGCGAGGTGGGCTCCCCACGACATCTCAGACCACATCCCACCTCTCTGGGGGTCCCGCCATCCCCGGGGGGGCGCCACGTGGGCTGTCGCACCCCGGACTGTGCCCCCGGGCCTGGTGGGGAGGCGGCTGAGGCCCGGTGTCTCGTTGCAGGTGACGCTGCACACCGGCCTGCCCGTCCCCGAGTTCTACGCCTCGCGCTCGGCCATGCAGTGAGGAAGCTCCCGGGGCCGGCTGCCTCTGCTCGGGGCGAGAGGAGCCAGCCCGCTCCCTTCTGCGGCACCAGGGGCCTCTGCTCGGCCGGGGACCGGCGACGGGGGAGGCGAAAAAAAAAAAAAAAGGGCAGGAAGAAACTGGCTTTCGGCAGTCTTTGTTCTCCACCCGCCTGCGCTGTCCTGTGTGTGTGCGCTTCGCTCTTTAGCTCTTTTTGGCTGATCAAGTATACCTAGGTAGCCTGAGGTGTTTCTCCGTGTCCGCTTTTAGGTTCGGTTTTCCTGATTTCGGTTAGGGTTCGGGGGGCAGATTCGTCTCGTTTCAGAGGGCTTTCCGTCCTCGCTGGGCTGCAGGAAGGGGCCGGCCGGACGGACCCAGGAGGGCTGCGGGGAGGGGGACCCCCCCAGGAAGGCTTTCGCCCCTGCCGGTCCCATGGCTTTGCAGGATGTTTCTTTCCCCGTGGCCTTTCTTTCAGAGCACCTCAGCCACGCGTCGAGGTCGGGCCTGGGTTACCAGCCGGTCCTGGGAAGCCCCAGGCGCCAGCCCCAGCAGCACCCATCTGCCTTGGCCTGTCTTCGTGCAGCTCCCCCCGCAGGCAGCGGGCCCCCCGGGACTTGGGGTGGTGACGGGGTTGGCGTGGGTCATTAACATGGGTCGTTAACTAACGTGGGTCGTTCACAAGACGTGTCCCATCACCCCAAGGCGTTTCGCTGGGCGCAGCGGGCACCCACCGAGTGCCCCCCACCCCCCACCCCCGGCTCCCCGCAGACCGGCGCCAGCCAACACGCCACAGCCATACGCCGCGCGGCTCCTCGGAGATGAGCGTTTATTTTTCTATAGTCACCGTATAAAAACCTAGCCTTAACTACTACCTGATAGTGTCCTTCCCTTCACCGGAGATTTCCTTCTGCAGCGAGGATCTGATGGGGAGCCCGGGGAGGATGGGGAGCTGCCCACAGCCCTGCCACGCACTCAGGGACCCGTGCCCGCTGCCGTGCCTCCCCGCGCCCGCTGCCCACCGCGTTTCCCTCTGCTCCCAGCCGCCGCCGTGCCCCTCGCCGGCAATTCGGGCGCAGGAGAGGAGCGAGCAGCCACCAGCCCGGTGCCAGCACGCGCCCCCCCCCCGCGCCGAGGGCGACTGCATGCGCTTGTCCCCACGCTTTGCTTTTCCGTCCTTTCGCCGTCTCCCCAACGCGGCCCGCGGGGCTGGAGGAGGTGCCGGTTTCGCTGCCCGGCGTTTGCCGAGCCGTGGCAAGCCGCGGTTCATCGCCCCGGGGCTCGGGGCTGCAGGAGGAGCGGTCCAGCAGAAGGACTGTACATAGGTCATTCCCCTCCAGGACGGTCCTGTTCGTTCCCTCGTTGCTCTAGGATTAAACTGACCTAATTTATTGAAGGGGTGCTATCTCGTTCATTCCCACCGACGGGTTTCTCAGCTGCAGGAGAGCCGTGTTGCGGGACAACGCCGAGCAGCTCTTTGGTTAATTCCTGACGAGCCCCCGTGGCCGGGTCACGGGGCCCATTTCTCAGCCGTTCCCCCCATTCTTTAGGATGTTCACGGTGCTTCTTAGACTCCTAGTGGTTGTAAGACGTCGTCCCCACTGTACCGCGATGATAGCTGCCTCCAGCTGCTGTACTACCGAGAAGTGTCATGTTTGCTGTTCTAATAAAGGACTTTTATGAGAGAAGGGCAGAGCTTCCCGGAGCATCTCTGCGCCGCCGCAGCCCCCCCCTGCGTCCATCTCGCCCCCCCACCATGGGTCACCGCAGCGGCACCACGCACCCCTGCGGCCCCCAGCCCTCAACAACACCGTGCCAAATCCGAAAGGATCTGAAGGGCCAGCCGTCCCCAAATGTCCTTCCCCAAGCCTTTCCCTCTCCAAGCACACCCATTATGAGTTACTTTGGAAACGCCAGCACCACCCCGGTGAAGGAGGGCCGGCACCCAGCGGGACAGAGGATTACCGGGGCTGGGTGCGGGTGGCTGCTCGGGGTGGTCCCTGCAGCCAGACCCTGCTTGGTTGCCAAATTTTAGCAAGGACGGGTGGAGAAGAGAGAAAATAACCTAGAAATAAAGTGATTTCAAGAAATTCAAGTGGGAGCCCAGCGCCCTGTTGCAGTGCTGGCAACATTAAAATCCCTTGAGGGGCTTTTATGGAATAAAAATGCTAAGGGATGGTGGTGCTGGGGCTGTTTCTGAAGTCGAGACCCCGTCTCAGCAGCCTGAGAGGGGTTTGCTGCTGGGGTATCTGTGTCTGCTCTGAGTTTTGTAAGAGGGCCACAGGGAGGTTTTCACTGTTACGGCCTCTGAGCTCATCGTGGGCTGGAGTCCAGGGCTAAGGAATCGCTGCTGCCTTGCATTACTGCCTCAGGACGATGCTCATCCCTTCCAGACGGGCAACGTGCCCAGGACACCGCAGATGCAGGAACCTCTGTCCCCGGTGCAGCACGTAGCCCAGCCGGTAATTTGGGGTGGGGGAGCCCCTGAGGGGCCGGGGGCAGCACCCAAGGGCGAGGGCAGAGCCTCCTGCGGGACCAGCACCAGCTGCACAGCACCACGAGCCTTTTCCAGGCACCCAAATTCACCATCCCCAAGCTTCCACCCAATAATCCTTTAATTTATCCTGTAAAAAATCAGGAGGATCGGTCGCCTTCCCTCTTTCCCACGCCGCACGTGTTCCCAAACAGCAGCGGGTTTGGCTTTTCTCTCCCTTCTGCCGTGCCTGGGCAGGGAAAAACGCCCGGAAAGCCTGCGCAGAGCTGGCTGGAGGAAGAGGAAGAGGAAGAGGAGTTGCGTTGCTCGCCGATAGCCGGGCTCTGGCCCTCCGGAAGAAGCGCGGGCAGGAGCCGGTGCAGGGCAGAACCCGGCAGCGGGACGCGGAGACGGGACCCGGCCCGGGAGGTGCTGAGGGGGGCTGAGGGGGGCCCGGAGCTGAGCAGGGGGGTCCTGGGGGAGTGGGGAGGGGAGAGGGGAAAAGGGAGGGGGAGCGGGGAAAAGGGAGGAGGGGAAGGGGAAAAGGGGAAGGGGAGAAGAGAAGGGGGTGCAGGGGAAGGGGGTGCAGGGCAAGGGGAGAAAAAGGGGTGCAGGGGAAGGGGGGTGCAGGGGAAGGGGGAGAAGGGAAAGGGGAGCAGAGGAGGGGGTGCAGGGGAAGGGGAGCAGGTGAAGGGGTGCAGGGGAAGGGGTGAAGAGGAAGGGGTACAGGGGAAGGGGGTGCAGGTGAAGGGGTGCAGGGGAAGTGGGTGCAGGGGAAGGGGAGCAGGGGAAGGGAAGAAGGGAAAGGGGGAGCAGGGGAAGGTGGAGAAGAGGAAGGGGAGAAAGGCAAGGGGTGCAGGGGAAGTGGGTGCAGGGGACGGGGAGAAGGGGAAGGGGAGAAGGGGAAAGCGTGCAGGGGAAGGGGGGAAAGGACGGGGCGAAGGGGAAGGGGGTGCAGGGGAAGGGGGTGCAGGGGAAGGGGAGCAGGGAAAGGGGAGAAGGGAAAGGGGAGAAGGGAAGGGAACGGGGAAAGCGTGCAGGGGAAGGGGAGAAGGAGAGAAGGGGAAGGGGGAGCAGGGGAAGGGAAGATGGGACAGGGGTGCAGTGGAGGGGGGATGTAGGGGAAGGGGGCTGCGGGCAGGGGGGCTCGGGCAGCGCCCAGACCGTGCTGGCAGCGCGGCGCTTCCCCTTTGGGACCGGAGGCGGTGCTTCCCCCCCCCCCTTCCCCGGTTCCTCCCCCGGCCGCCCGGTGCCGCCCCCCCCACCCCTCCCACCCTCCCCGCGGGGCCCCGTGGCCGCGGCGCCCGCCCCACGCGTGGGCGGCCCCGGGGCGGTGCCGGCGGAGCGCGGTGGGTGCCCGCTGCCAGCCCCGTCCCTGCGTGTGTGTCCCTGTGTGTCCCCGTAGTGTCCCCCCGTGGTGTCCCCCCGCGGTGTCCCCCCGCGGTGTCCCCCCGCGGTGTCCCCGCAGCGATGTCGCGGCCGCTGTCGGACCAGGAGCGGCGGAAGCAGATCAGCATCCGCGGCATCGTGGGCGCCGAGAACGTGGCCGAGCTGAAGAGGGGCTTCAACCGGCACCTCCACTTCACCCTGGTCAAGGACCGCAACGTCGCCACCCCCCGCGACTACTTCTTCGCCCTGGCGCACACGGTGCGCGACCACCTGGTGGGGCGCTGGATCCGCACCCAGCAGCACTACTACGAGCGGGACCCCAAGGTGGGTGGGGGGGCACCCGGCCCCCGGAGGAACCTCGGCAGCCCCCCCGGGAGTGGTGGGCAGCTCCGGGCTTGGAGGGTTGGAGCCCCCTCGGCACCCCTTGGCCCCCTTTGGCACCCCTTGGTACCTCTCGGCACCCCTTGGTACCCCTCAGCACTCTGGCACCCCTTGGCACCCTTCAGCACCCCTCGGCACCTCTTGGCACCCCTTAGCACTCCTCGGCACCCCTCAGCACCCCTTGGTACCCCTCAGCATTCCTTGGCACCCCTCAGCACCCTCCGGCACCCCTCAGCACCCCCTGGCATCCCTCGGCACCCCCTGGTACCCCTCAGCACCCCCTGACACCCCTCACACCCTTTGGCACCTTTCAGCACCCCTCAGCACCCTTTGGCACCCTTCAGCACCTATTGGCACCTCTTGGCACCCCTCGGCACCCCCTGGCACCCCTTAGCACTCCTCAGCACCCCTTGGCGCCCTTTAGCACTCTGGCACCCCTCAGAACCCCTTGGTACCCTTCAGCACCCCTGGCACCCCTCGGCACCCCCTGACACCCCTCGCACCCTTCAGCACCTCTCAGCACCTCTTGGCACCTCTCAGCACCCCTTGGCACTCCTTGTCACTCCTCGGCACCTCTTGGCACCCCTTAGCACTCCTCAGCACCCCTTGGCACCCTTTAGCACTCTGGCACCCCTCAGCACCCCTTGGTACCCTTCAGCACCCCTTGGTACCCCTCAACACTCCTTGGCACCCCCTGGCACTCCTCAGCACCCCTCGGCACCCCCTGGAACCCCTCAGCACCCCTCGGCACCCCCTGGCACGCCTCAGCACCCCTCGGCACACTTTGGCACCCCTCGGCCCCCCCGGCCCCGCACAGCTCCCCGCCGTCCCCGAGCAGGCGCCGCCGTCCCTTTGCTTTGCAAAACAAACAGCGCGGCTGGGCCGCAGCGCGGGGCGCAGCATGGGAACGGCGTGGGAGCCGCCTGCCAAAAGCACAGCGAAGCCTTCTAGGGTGAATTAGCTGCAGAGAGAAAAGAGCCCGAAACAGGCCACGGGCAGACCTCGGCTGGCACGGGCGCCGTGGCGGGGCCGAGCCCGAGCGATGCGGCGGGTGCGGGAGTTGCTGCGCCGCCGGTGTGCGCCGAGCACGGGGCTCTGCCTGCTGAGGGATTAAGCCCTAATCCCTTCCTGACACCTGCCTGGCCCTGTCGGCTCCGATTTATTCCCGTGCCCCCCTCGCTGGCGCCGCACCGGCCGGTGGGAGCTGGCACCCCCTCCCCGCGGGGTGAAAAAGCCTGCTCGAGGGATCGGCCGCCCCCGGCACCGCCGGCACCGGCCCAGCCAGCGCCCGAGGAGGTCCCGGGGAAACCTGCGGAGTCAGCGGCCTCCTCCAGCCCCAATCCTGCCCTAAAACCCGCCGGTGCTGACACCAGGGCTCGGCTTGGGGCGGCTTACACAAGCCTCCGCGTTAGCGGCCACGTGCCCGGCGGGGTCTGCGGCACCGCAGCCATCCCCAAACCCCCCTGGGGCTGCAGGGCCCGAGGAGGCCGGGTGCCCCCCCGGCACCAGTTCTGGTTTTCTGGCTTGCTTTTGCAGCTCGGGGTGACATTAGGAAACGGCTCCTCTTTAAAGTTTAACTTTGTACCGCAGTGCCCTCGAGGTGACCATCCCGGAGCTGTCGCCGCTCTCGGGCAAACAAAGCGGCGCTGTCCTCCTCCCAGCCCGCAAAACAACAGCGGGGCCGGGCCAGCGTGGGGTGGGAGGGCAGGGATGGGGCTGGGGGTTCACTGGTGGGCTCCTTCTGCCAGCTGCAGGGACGTGCGAGGTGATTTCTGAGGCAAAATGGGAGGACAGGCCCTGCAGGGGAGCCGCAGCCCTAAAATTCCCCTTGCAAGCCGCACTGCGAGTCGGGTTTTTTCGTCTTCCAAGTCAGATAACAGCGGGTGGGAGCTGCGGGGGGGGTTGGCTGAGCTGCCTCCAGCCCTGCCAGCACTGACCGTGGGCTGTTTCCTCTCGCAGAGGATTTATTACCTCTCCCTGGAGTTCTACATGGGGCGCACGCTGCAGAACACCATGATCAACCTGGGGCTGCAGAACGCCTGCGACGAGGCCGTCTACCAGGTGAGCACCGGGCGGCCTGGCCACGCATCTTGGCTTGGGGTGAAGACCCTGCAGCCCCACAGATGATGCCTCTGCAGGTAAACGCTGCCCGGGAGCAGAAGCCAGGGCATACCCTGGAAACACCTCAGGCCGCATCCAGCACCAGCAGCAAAGGGGCACGGGCACCTTCGGGGGCTGCTCAGCCCGCACTGCCAAGTGCCAGCGGGACGGGGAGTCGAGCTCCTGCTATCAGCTGCCTCCCAGGTGGCACACACGAGGCCGTTGCTCGCTGTAACCTGTGGCAGAGGGTTTAAAACCTTGTCCTCCCTAAACCGGTGGCACTGGCACGCCGGTGCCACTCATCACTGCGTGGCGCTCGGGCTGGTGAAGGTTTTTTTCCACCCTGCCCTGTGCTCGTGCCCCGCCTGACAAACACCATCGTGCACGGCTGGAGCAGTTGCACAACAGCAGGAACAGGTTTCAAACAAATATGTTCAAAGGGAGAGCAGCTTATTTTTAGGGCTTTTTATTTTTTTTAACCTGTTAACCTTGCAGTGAGGGCAACAGCCCAGCCAGGGGCAGGTTTGTAAAGGAAGAGATTGGGATGTTACGTAGCAGTTGTGTAGCTGTGCTACAAACCCAAATGCTAAACATTTCTAAAATAAAATGCTTGGCATAATGGGAATCACTTAAAACATTTCTGTAGGTGTTCAGGGCTTTCAGTGCAATTCGGTGCTGAGAAACACCAGCGAGGGGCTGGTGCTGCTGGGCTTTCCTGTAGCCGACCGGTTTGGGAGAAGCTGGCAGACCCGTTCTGTTTGGCGAGGTGGGAAGGGGTGGCTCAGCCTGCTTTATTTCCTGCTGAGCTGCCCGAGGAGTTTTGCATAGGCAAAACCTCTTCCTCGATGGTGTTGCGGGCTGGAAACTTGGCATTTGCTTGCGCAGGTGCTGTGGCCGCGTCTCTGCACGTCTCTGTTGCAGGAGCATGAGTCGGGGGGCAGCCCGGGTGCCTGCCCCAGAGCTGGGGGTCCTGGGGGCCTCTCACCCCGGTGCTTGTCCACGCGAGGGGAAGGACGTGGGTGTCCCTTGTAGAGGCTGGTGGAGTGGCCCGAACACCAGGGAGGGTCCCTGCCCTGCATTGGGCAGCACCCAGGGGTGCGGGGTGGGCTCTCAGACAGCCCCCAGCCTGTCACCTCCCCTTGTCTCTAGCTGGGGCTGGACATAGAAGAGCTGGAGGAGATTGAGGAGGATGCCGGTCTCGGCAACGGCGGCCTCGGCCGGCTTGCAGGTGAGGAACCCCCAAAAAGATCTTGTCCCCTGGGTGGCAGCGCACAGCCGGCATCAGCTGCGGGGTGGCACCCGCGCCCCGGGGGTTCCCTGCTCCAGGCACGAGCCAGGCTGCCGACCTGTGCTCCCCTGGGGGAAGGAGCCGGTGTTCTCCTTGCTCCATGCGTTCCCTGTCGTTGGCAGCCTGCTTCCTCGACTCGATGGCGACGCTGGGGCTGGCAGCCTACGGCTACGGCATCCGCTACGAGTACGGCATCTTCAACCAGAAGATCCGGGACGGCTGGCAGGTACGACGGGGGCGCGCGGCCCTCGCCTGCCCCCTGGCACAGCCAAAGCCCTGAGCCCTGCCTGCCCCTCAAGCCAGGGCTGCTGGAGCCAGAGCTGGTGCTGTCGTGTTTAAAGCTCTCCTCGGGTGGTCTTCTGGCTCCGGGGACACCTTACAGTGCCTCAAGGGGCTGCGGGACAGCTGGTGAGGGAGTCTGTGTCAGGGGGTGTGGTGGTAGGACAAGGGGTGATGGTTTTTAACTAAAAGAGGGAAGGTTTAGGTTAGATATGAGGAACAAATTCTTTACTCTCAGGGCGGTGAGGCCCTGGCGCAGGCTGCCCCGAGGAGCTGTGGCTGCCCCATCCCTGGGGGTGCCCCAGACCAGGCTGGATGGGGCTGGGGGCAGCCTGGGAGGGGTCCCTGCCCATGGCAGGGGGCTGTAAGGCCCCTTCCAACCCAAACCATCCTGTATTCCATGATTCCATTTTCAAGAGCAAGTGACACTTCTTAAACCAGTACAAGCACGTAGCCCCCGGCTCACCGCCCCCGTTAGCTGCCTGGTGCGGAGGGCAGCAGAGCCGCCTTGCAGCACACTGCTAATTAGCAGAAAGCTGCAAGTCATCGGCCTGACTTGCTTTCCTTCCGTGTCCGTCTTGCACCGAAATCCCTCCTCCCGGGGCTGTGCGGATGCCGTGAGTCACGGCCCTGCCGGGAGCGGGGAACATTTTGGGAGGAGCAGAGGGGTCGCTGCTCCTGCCCTGGCCCTGAGCTCTGTGTGCCAGGCGAGGCTGAGACGTCTCCTCCAGGCAGGGAAGGGGTGGTTTGATGGAGACGGGGAGGCCAGGCAGGCCGGAGCCGCTCGCCCAGCGGACAGATGAAGAGCAGGGCGATGTCTCGGGCTGCCATCCCAGCACGGCTCATCCCCTGCGGCCCTTATGCAACGCCCGTCTCCCGCAGCCCTCCTTTGGCAGTGTCAAAGGTGACGGCTAATCTGGACAGGGACAAACCCGCTTCATTAAACCCGGCAGAGGCTTAGCCTCCGATTACAAGGCCCTCCAATTACAAGACCCAGAGGAATCGGTGCTTTAGGCCGCACGGAGCTGGCCGCGGCCCCTTTGCCACCACCGGGTGCCGGCGGCAGGGCTCGTCGCCATTTCGGGTGGCCCTGTCAGGGCTCGTCCCCAGCTCTGGTGGCCCCGTCACCACCGCTGCTCCCTCGGGCAGGTGGAGGAGGCCGACGACTGGCTGCGGCACGGCAACCCCTGGGAGAAGGCCCGGCCTGAGTACATGCTGCCCGTGCACTTCTACGGCCGCGTGGAGCACTCCGGCACTGGCGCTAAGTGGGTTGACACCCAGGTATGGGTCACAGCCTGGTGGCTTGTCCCCTGGTTGGTGGGTCTGTCCCCAAAACCATGGGTTGTCCCATGCCCTAAAGCACCTCCAGCAGGGCTCGGTGCAGTGCACGGCCTGACCTGACAGCTGAAATCGGGCTTCTCCTGGCCCTCACAAGCACCTCTCCATCTCTGGGGGGCTTCTGGCAAACCACAGCCAGGGGAGCTGGGGTGTCCCCGGGGTGGGACCGTGCATGCAGCCCCACAAGGGCTGTAAGGGTGGGTGCAACCCCAAGATCCCTCCCTGGGGCTTGTTTGGGATGGGAGGGCTCTGTCAGGACATGGGGACACCGGCCATGGTCTGTGCAGCTTGCCAATGCCCTAGGTGGTGCTGGCGCTGCCCTACGACACCCCGGTGCCCGGGTACATGAACAACACCGTCAACACCATGCGGCTGTGGTCGGCTCGGGCGCCCAACGACTTCAACCTGCGGGACTGTAAGTGGGGGCCGGCGGGGGCCGAGCGGGACAGGGCGCAGCGGGGTCACCCCCACCCTGTCCCTCTGCTCCCCCGCAGTCAACGTCGGGGACTACATCCAGGCAGTGCTGGACAGAAACCTGGCTGAGAACATCTCCCGCGTCCTCTACCCCAATGACAACGTAAGTTGGGAACTGGGGGCATTTTAAAGATGGCTGGAGAGTGTGTGTTGTGCTGCAGAGGGGCCTTGGGGTGGGCTGCAAACCTCCAGGTGCCCTTGGCCAGGGATCGCTGCGGCAGAGATGAGCCCATGCCTGGGCACAGCAAGGAGAGGAGCACGTCCTGCTGAATAAGTATTCCTCAAATCTCAAAATATAAAACTGGGGCAAACTCCAGCATGGCTGAACACTGCTGGGACCTGGGTGGCATTTCCCTGCCACTCGGTGCTGGCCCGCGACTGGAGGCGATGCCTCGAGCTGCTCTTGCCACCCTAACCCCATTGCTAGGGGCGTTCTTCCCGCATGGCTGCTCTGCCGTGCACAGGGACACAACACGATGTGACACGACGTGACATGATGCGATGTGACACGAGCCCTTCCCTGGGTGCGGCGGCAGCCGTGCACAGTAGCGTGTTCGGGGGCACGGCGCAATCCCGCCGGCCCCAGCAGCACCCCGCTCCTCTCGCTGGCAGTTCTTCGAGGGCAAGGAGCTGCGGCTGAAGCAGGAGTACTTTGTCGTGGCCGCCACCCTCCAGGACATCATACGCCGCTTCAAAGCCTCCAAATTCGGGAGCACAGACAGCGTCCGAACCGTGTTTGAAACCTTCCCCGACCAGGTACGGGTTGGGGTTGCTCCAGTGCATGCCTCCCAGCTCAATTTGCCACCCCCCTGCTCTGTGCCCGGCTCTGGGCAGGTTTTGTGGGCTCCACAGGGTGCCCGCGTGCCACCCGTGTGTCCCCCAGGTGCCACCCTCTCCCTGCAGGTCGCCATCCAGCTGAACGACACGCACCCTGCCATGGCCATCCCCGAGCTGATGAGGATTTTTGTGGACATCGAGAAGCTGCCCTGGAGCAAGGTTGGGAGCAGCAGCATGGCTTTCCCTGCACCGGGTGGCAAAGCACACCCCCTTCCCCATGTACTGGGACGGTTCCCCCACTAGCACCATTAATTAACCACCACACAGGAGTGGGAAGGATCCGGCCAGCGGCTCCCACACCGCACAGGAGCTCAGGCAGGCGCCGGGGCCGGCAGCATTGCACTGCCGGTGGCTTGGGAGCAGCCGGGTGCCAGCACCCACGGGCACCCCCCTTCAGCCCGCCCGCCCAGTGGAACCAGTTCTGTGGCACCTGGAGCACTGGGGTTGGGTCTCACCCGTTGCATTGAAGTCTTCCCTTTCCCATCTTCCCCATCCCCTGCTCCTCTTGCTGGAGAGGGACGAGCCTGGCCCCGCTGCCCACCCCTGTGGCGCTGGGGGCCGTGGGTTGTGGAGGAGCCACGGGTGGGAGGGCCACGGGTGGGTGCTTGCACCCCGCCGGGTGCTCAGGGCTTGCCCACGCTGCGCTGCCGCCCGCAGGCCTGGGACATCACCAAGCGGACGTTCGCCTACACGAACCACACGGTGCTCCCCGAGGCCCTGGAGCGTTGGCCGGTGGACCTGGTGGAGAAGCTGCTCCCGAGACACCTGCAGATCATCTACGAGATCAACCAGAGGCACCTGGACGTGAGTGCGCCCCGGGGCTGGGTGGTACACGGTGCGCCCCGTGCCTGGGTCAGGTTCTGGGTGGTTCTGGCACTCATTTTTGGCACAGGAACCCGGTGAGGTGAGGCAAGGCCCCTCCTGCCAGCCTCGGGCTCCCCAGAGGGGCTGGGGGCTCCTCGGGGACATCTCCAGCAGCCGCCTGGCCATGGGGCTGGGCACCCTGCTGGGGCTGGGGGGCACATGGGCACCCAGAGGTGCTGCCAACCCCAGCCACCCCGTGACTTTATTGCCATCCTGCACTCAGTGGCTGCTTTAAAGGCCTCACCCAGTGCCCCAGGGCCTTTCCTGGTGGCATTTCTTTGTTCCTTAACCACTAAATTCGTCTCGGGGAAGGATGAGGATGGGGGTATGGCGGAGCTGGTGGCTTGGCCTCCTGTGCTGCAGTTGAGCTGGAACAGCCCTACAGGTGCCCCCCAGCCCTCCTCTGTGGGGCCAGAGGGGTCTGCATGTCCAGAGACACCCGCTGGTGTCACAGGAGGCAGAAGGGCAGCAGACGAGGTGGTTCACCTGGAGTAAAAGCCATCACCCTGGAGGCATCAAATGCATGGGGACACCGCGTGGCCCATCGTGTGGGACGTCCCCATGGCACTGCTCACCCCCCTGCCTCCACCCGCAGCACATCGCTTCCCTCTTCCCCACCGACATGGACCGGCTGCGGCGGATGTCCCTGATAGAGGAGGGAGGCACCAAGAGGATCAACATGGCTCATCTCTGCATCGTCGGCTCCCACGCCGTCAACGGCGTGGCCAAGATCCACTCCGAGATAGTCAGGACTGAAGTGTAAGGGTGGGGGGGGAGGCACTGGGGATCCCTCTTAGCTCACAAAGGCTGTGGTGGGGCTGAGGGGGCAAGCCTGAAGCTGCTCCCCCCTCGCCCTTGCAGCTTCAAGGACTTTGCGGAGCTGGAGCCCGAGAAGTTCCAGAACAAGACCAACGGCATCACCCCGCGGCGCTGGCTCCTGCTCTGCAACCCGGGGCTGGCAGAGCTCATCGCGGAGGTAACCGAGGGGGCTCCCCGTGCCCCACGCCGCACCCAGGGGTGCTGCTGCCAGCCCCAGCCCCGTCCGTCTGGCTGCTCGCCCTCTGTCGGCATCTCGCCCGAGTTCTTCGCCTGTGCTCCTCCTGCAGAAAATCGGGGAGGACTACGTGCGGGACCTGAGCCAGCTGGCGAAGCTGCACGAGTTTGTGGACGACGACCTCTTCATCCGCGAGGTTGCCAAAGTGAAGCAGGTGAGGGGCGCGGGCACGGGGGGCGTGGATGTGGGGGGCCCGGGGCTGACACCCTCCCTGCCCTCGGCCAGGAGAACAAGGTGAAGTTCGCGCTGTACCTGGAGAAGGAGTACAAGGTGAAGATCAACCCGTCGTCCATGTTCGACGTGCACGTGAAGAGGATCCACGAGTACAAGCGGCAGCTGATGAACTGCCTGCACATCATCACCATGTACAACCGTAAGCCACCGCGCACCCAGCAGGGACCCACGGCATGCCCAGGGGTGCACGAGTATCTCTGGCCCCCGGGGCGGCAGCTGGCACAGAGGTGACACCGGTGCTGCCCTCTCCTCCAGGCATCAAGAGGGATCCTGTGAAGCTGTTTGTTCCTAGGACGGTGATCATAGGAGGCAAGGTAATTTGGGTTTGGGGGAAGCCCTTGGAAACGCCCTAAGGGATTTGGGTGCAGACGTCGTCCTCAGTGGGTCCCCACCTCCTTGGGCACGTGGGAGCTGGGTGCTCCTCGCCTGCCCCACGTGCTGGCCCTCCAGGCTCACCCACGGCTCTTCTCCTAGGCTGCCCCGGGCTACCACATGGCTAAGATGATCATCAAGCTCATTAACGCCGTGGCTCAGGTGGTGAACAACGACCCCGTTGTGGGGAGCAAGCTGAAGGTCATCTTCCTGGAGAACTACAGGGTCTCCCTGGCGGAGAAAGGTAGTCCCTGTGGGGTGCCGGGGGGGAGAGGGCATCACCCCTATGGCTGCTATCCAGCCCACGGCTCCATCGCCACAAGGAAGCATCTCTAACATCCTTCAGCACGATGCAAGCACAGGGTTGGTCACCACAAGTGGCTGTGTGTCTTCTTGTTGGCAGTGATCCCTGCGACCGACCTGTCGGAGCAGATCTCCACGGCGGGCACCGAGGCGTCGGGCACCGGGAACATGAAATTCATGCTGAACGGCGCTCTGACCATCGGCACCATGGATGGAGCCAACGTGGAAATGGCCGAGGAGGCCGGCGAGGAAAACCTGTTCATCTTCGGCATGAGGGTGGAGGACGTCGCGGAGCTGGACAAGGAAGGGTGAGGACGGGGGATGCGGTGGGGAACGCTGCGGGCAGCCCGAGCACCCCCGGCTCATGCCAGCCCTGCCCCGCCAGGTACGACGCCCAGCAGTACTACGACCGGCTCCCCGAGCTGAAGCAAGCTGTTGACCAGATCAAGAGCGGCTTCTTCTCCTCAAACGAGCCCGACCTCTTCAAAGACGTGGTCAACATGCTCTTCCACCACGACCGGTGAGGCTCGCGGCTGGGATGCCACCCGTCCCCAGGGCTGGGTCTCCCCACCAAACACCATGTACCCGTGCAGAGCAGCCATTGCCCCAGCCACCCACCCAGTTCCTGGCCCTGGTGCTGAGCGCTTCATGTTCCCCTGGCACAAAATGCTCCCTATGGGTAGCACTTGACGTGTGCTGCCTTAAAGCCTGGGTGCATTGGGGCTAGGCTGCGTTTGGGTGATGACAGATGTATCTCGAAGGCTTTCCTAGCGGGCTCTGATCCAAAGGGGACTGCGGAGGCTTAATTCACCCAAAGCAGCTGTTTGACGCCTCGCTGTGGCCCTGGCAGCCAGAGCTGCCCCCAAAGACTTGCTCCCACCCGCACATTCCTCTTCTCCCTAACTCCCCCTTCCTTTGCTGCTGCAGGTTCAAAGTCTTTGCGGATTACAAGGCTTATGTCAAGTGCCAGGAGAAAGTCAGCGAGCTGTACCTGGTGAGTGCCAGCTGGGGAACCAGCTCGGGGCTGGCCCTGCGCAGGGCCCAGCAACCGGAGCCAAATTTCTCGGTGCCACCCTATGCACGGTTCGGTCTGGTCGCTCTCCCTGCATCCCCAGGGGCTAACGGAGCCCCGCACACCTCATCCCATCCCTGGGAAGGGGTCTGGCACGGGGTGCCCCCCCCCCGCAGCTGGGTGTTGGGGACAGGCTCTGAGGCCAGGTCCCCGCGGGTGCCACCTCCATCCCCGTGCCTCTTCGCAGAACTCCAAGGCGTGGACCAAGATGGTGATCAGGAACATCGCGGCGGCGGGCAAGTTCTCCAGCGACCGCACCATCAAGGAGTACGCCCGGGACATCTGGCAGGTGGAGCCGTCCGACCTGAAGATCCCCCCGCCCAACGAGCCGCGGGAGGTGGCCGAGGACAGGACCCCCAATGGGACGGCAGCGCGGGCATAGCGGGGGGGGGGGGGGGCGAAGGATGCTGCAGCCTGCGCTGTGACGCAGCCGCCCCGCTGCTGCTGCTGCTGCTGGAGGGGGAGTTTTATAGCGAAAAGCCAAACTGTTCTGACCTGTTGCTTGCGGTAGGTACTAAAAATAAAAGTGCCAAGCAGAGCCGGAGGGGTGTTTACTGGAACCTGAGACGAGGGACTGGGCCTGCTTACAGCAAAGCTAAAGCCAAAAGCGGGTGTGCAGGGGCTGTGCGTGGCACGGGGTGGGGGGCACAGCTGGGCCCTCGCGATGCCAAAGCAGGGTTTGGGTTTTGGGATGCAGCTCTTGCTGGTCGCAAGGCATCAGCTCCAGGGAGGTGAGGAGGCAAAGAGTGTTTGCAATGCACTCCCTGCACCCTCACCGTCCTGCAGCAACCCGCACCCTGCCCTGTGCAGCGCCCCCGGTCCCCGCTTGCTCTGTCCTGTCCCTGTAGCAGCTATGTCATGGCACTGTCTCCATCCCCAGCAGCAATATCTCCATCCCCCGAGCAACCTGCAGCATCCTCAAGTCAGCGGGAGCACTAGAAAGTTTCTCAGTAGAGTTTATTACGTACAGAAGTACGGTCAGTGCTGTGACGGGTTCCTGGTGCGGGGCGTGGGGGGAGTGCTCACGGGTGCTGTACGCAGCGGCTGGCGTCACTTCATGTTCAAGAAGTCTCTGCAACGAGACGCAATAAACCTCGCACTGTGTCACTGACCCTCCTGGGCTGCTTGAGAGCATCATTTCTTATCCCTGGGCGTGGGTCTGGGCTGTGCTTTGAGCAAAGCTGCGTCTCCGTGCCGTCCCTGTGCCACCTCCCTGTGCCACCGGGCTGACGATGGGCTCGGGGGGCCGTGAGGAGCAATTGGGGCTTGAAAAATAAATGCCAGAAAACCCCATGGGGGACGGGCAGGAGCATGGGGAAGGGACCTGCGTGGTTGCTGCAGGGGAAGATGCACCCCGGGAGGAAGAGGCGAGGCTCGTTCTGCGCCCCACATTTCCACGGAGCAGCACTTACTTGACCAGGGCAGGCAGCTCGGGGTTGGACGAGATGTAGTCATGGCCCAGGCCCAGCTCTTTGGGAAAGGTGATGAACTTCACCTTGCTCTTGTCCTTGTAGGCGCCGCGTGCGGTCTCGAAGAGCTGGGTGGGAGCAGGGTTAGGGGCGTGCAGGGCCCCTCCTCGGGTCGGTGACCACCAGCGGGGTCCCAAACCCTCTCCCTCCCCGGCAGCCCCTGGACCACCTGCAGCCCCCTGGTGCCCACCTTGCGTCCCAGGTGCACGGGCAGCACGGCATCGTCCTCTGCGTGCAGGATGAGGAGCGGGCAGGCCAGCACCTTCACGCTGTGGGCAGCAGGCACAGTGCTGGGGTCAGTCCAGAGCCTCCCCTGCCCCACCGAGCCCCCCCCGATGACCTTCACCCCAAATCCAGCCCTTTAGTGTCCAGGGGAGCTGACTGAGCTCTGCAGCGTGATGCACAAGCTGCTCCCCTCAAGACCTTAATAACCTTAAACACCATTCGGGGGTGCTCTGACTGCAAAAGCACCCCCAAACCAGGCAGTTTTTTGCAAAGGTGCCCACGAACGCCGAGGCAGGAGGACCCCACACCGCGGCGCGCGTGACGCCGTGTGGGTGGGATGCGAGCACGTCGCGCTCAACAGAGGAACAAAAATAAAAGGCCATCAGATGGTCACGGGGCCCGGTAGTAATGTCGATTTCTGACCTTACACAAATAAAAGGCACTTCTGAGGCATGAGTAAGCTGAGCAAACACAGCGCATGCTGCAGTGGCGGCATGGCGTGAGGTGCCCGTCCCAGCACCCTCGCCCCGTCCCGCCGGGCACTCACTTCTCATCGTTGCGGAAGAACATGTTGGCCAGAGCTATGGAGTCCAAGATGAGGTACTCGAAACCCGGGAACTGCCGGTAAATCTGCCCGGGAGAGAGCAGGATGCTTGCTGAGTCACTACCGGGGGGGGGGGACAGCGGGGACAGCCACCGCGCAGGGCCGCCGGGCTCACCGTGGTGATGGGGACGTGGGCGGCCGCCTCGCGGATGCTGTTGTAGGGCGACTCCAGCACGACGGCGTCAACCTGGACCCCTGAGAGCAGCACGGGGTGGGAGTCAGCCAGGGGGGGCATTGCGGGGGGTGGTTGGGGTCAAGGAGGATGGGGACAGCGGCTTGTCCCCACCCGATGCTCAAGCAGAGCGATGGGGACCCCCACAATCTGGCGAGCGGCACGCAGCCAACCCAGCCCATGCTGGAGGTTACCTCGCTCCTCCTGCAGTTTTCTGGCCGCGTTCGTTGCAATCCTACAAGAAAGGAGGTGAGGGTGAGGGGGGGGGGGCACCCACGGCGCACCCCTCACCCAGCCCCGCACCTACCCGGTCCCCAAGGAGTGTCCCCAGAAGATGACGCTGCTGTTCCCACTCCGCGCTTTGACCCAGTCGTAGAGCGCCAGGACGTCCGTGGTGAAGCCGCTCTCCGTGGGGTACCCGCTGGAGTCCCCGTAACCTGCGGGGAACACGTCTGGGTGTCACGGCCCGGAGGGGACAGTCCCCAGGGCATCGCTCAGCGAGGGGCAGGGGGCGGCCGTACCTCTGTAGTCGAGAGCCACGATGTGGAAGTCGGCGGCCCCCATCAGCTGGCGGAGGGGTGGCACAGAGTTACGTCCCCACCTCGTGTCCCCGGAGCCAGCGCGAGCCGAACGCCCGTCCCGGTCCCCACTTACCTTCATGAACTGGACCCGGTGGCTCGCAGCCCTGATGGGGAAAGCGAGGATAAAGCTCGGTGCGTGCAGGGGGTACCTGGCTTCCCCCGCTCTGCCAGGACACAGCCAGCTTGGGGACACCGTCCCCACCAGGGCCGGGTCACACGAGGGACAGCTGTGCACCCATGGGAGCTAAAGGGGACCCCAGAGCACCCAGATCCCGTCCCCTGGGAGCAAAGGGGTCCCCCAAAGCACCTAGATCCCATCCTCTGGGAGCAAAGGGGACCCAAGAGCACCCAGATCCTGTCCCCTGGGAGCTAAAGGGGACCCCAGAGCACCCAGATCCTGTCCCCTGGGACAGCATCACTAGGACATGTGCGAGGTCTCATCGGGTTCAGCACTCAAACGCGGGTCCCCGAGCCTGTACACCCCCCGCGGGAAGGGCAGCTGCCACCCACCCGAGGTGTCACCGCGGCCCTCGGGTACTCGCCTGGTGCCCCCATTGCCGTGCAGGTAGATGATGACGGGGTGAGCGTCGCCCAGCGCCTCCTCGTACCAGCTCTGCTCCTGGCCCCGCGCCTCGGCCCCTCTGCTGCCCGGCACCGTGTGCCTGCGGGGACGGACGGGGGTCGTGGTCCTCCACGGGAGGAGGACGAGGAGGAGGAGGAGGAAGAGGAGGAGGATGCCCAGCCCTGCTCACCAGATGCCGACGGAGACGCCGGGCTCGGTGGCGAGGCGCAGGCTGACCGTGTTGTTCAGCAGCAGCGCCGGCTGCCGCAGGTCCGCGAAGAAGGGGAAGGCCACTGGGGGAGACAGGGGGGGCATCACGGCGGGGCGGCCGGGCAGCACCCGGGAACCCCCCAACCCATCCACTTTCGTGCATCTCCCACTGCCACGTGGTGCTGTTTAATTCAATAATTCACCCCAAAGCCCGAGGACGTGTCACCGCCACCACCACACGAGGACAGCCCTCGGCCACCTCCTGCCACCGGGACGCTTCATCCCACGGATGTTCCGCGTGCCCACGTGTGTCGCAACTTCGGGCAGCAAATAGGGTCAGCGCCAGCGCCTTACTGAGGCTTGCAAAACACGGCGTGCCACGGGGAAAGCTGCATCTGCAGCTGGGGGCTGGCCCCGTGCCATCGGAGTGGACCCACCCCGGCCCTCCTACCCCACAGCAGCACCCCAAAAGCTTGTGCTCGCCCAAGTTGAGCTCTCCCCGCCGGGGCACTCACGGAAGTTGAGGAAGATGAATTTGGTGAGGATGGCGGGGAAGAGGCGGATGAGGAAGGGCACGGAGACGTAGATGAGGAGCAGCTCCAGCAGGAGGGTGCGCAGCCGGGGGCACCAGCCCAGCCAGCCCCTGCAAGGCGACACAGCCCCGTGAGCACATCCCCAACCACCCCAAGGGTTTGGGGCACACCACAGCTGTCCTTTGCCCCCCGTGTGGCTGATTTAGGGCTGAGCCCCCCCTAACTTTTGGCTTTTGGGGATGGAGCCAAGCCCTCGGATCACCCCTCCGTGATTCAGTGCCGCGAGAGGCCGCCGCCACCCGGGGCCTCCACGGCCTCCCACGGGGCCATGAGTGGGCAGGAAGGGCAGGGCACGTGCCCGGCAAGCAAAACCGGCAACCGGGAGTCACCGATACGCGGCAACGCCCGGAGCCCAGGCAGGTGAGACCCACTCGTGGAGGCGTCCCGGAGCCACGGGAGCCTGCGCAATCCCCCCGGAGCCGAGGAAGGGAGTTGGGAAAGAGTTCGGGGAGCCCCCAGCGCTGCGGAGAAGCAGAGCAAAGGGCACCTGAGCGATGCCTGGCAATGGGATCAGCATGGCTGTGCCCACCTCTGGTTGTGTCCTCGTCCTGCTCGGGTGCCACGGGACACGGCCGTGCCCCCGCAGCCGGCCCCGGCTGCGGCAGCTCAGGACGAGCACCCAAGGGAGAGGAAAGGCCAAAACATGCAGCTGGCTGGCATCGCACCCTCCTGGGCCCTGCGATGGGGAAACCAGCCCGGGCACGGCGGGCTTGTAGGGCAGGGGTTGCGACCGGCAGCCAAGCGGAGCTCGGGCCCCGCCGGCACCACCGGAGCACAGCGGGCAGCGCCGCAGGAATGGGCTGCAAAGGGCAAGGGCAGCTCGGCACCGCCCCGGGCACGGCACCCTCACCGGGACGGCGCAGGATGGGACCGGCCGGAGGCAACGGGGTTGGTGAAGGGCACCTCGAAACCCCGCTGCCCGCCCCGGTGCCACCCCGAGCACCCACAGCCGCCCAGGACACGGCCGGGAAACGGCTCCGGTACCGGGGCCGGTACTCACCGGGAGGGCTGGGGCTGGGGCCTTGCCGAGCTCCCGCCCGCCGCCGCCTGGGCACCGCCGCTGTCGCCGTCGCCCTGCCCCGGAGCCTCCGCACCGCCGCGCCGCCGCATCGCGCCCGCAGCCTGCCCGCCGCGCCACCGGGACCACGCCCACCGCCGGGGCCACGCCCACCGCCGGGGCCACGCCCACCGCCGGGGCCACGCCCACCACCGGGGCACGCCCACCCCCGGACACGCCCACCCCCGGACACGCCCACCCCTGGACCGCGCCCACCGCTATGGGCACGCCCACGCCACGCCCACCCCCCGCCCCAGCATTCATGCTCCTCCCTGTGGTCACGCCCCTTTGCTTTGCCACGCCCAGCCCGCTGCTCGCCCCCGCGCTCAGGCCACGCCCCCCTCCCCCGGTTGGCCCCGCCCATAGGGCACGCCCGCCTATGGTCCCGCCCACCCGGGGGAGGTGGGAGGGGGCGGGGCGGGGCGGCCGGGGGGGGGGTGGAGCTCCCAGGGTTAAAGGGGTATGAATAAAAATAAAAATGGAAATGAAAAATAGAAAAATAAAATAAAACAAAACAAAACAAAACAAAACAAAATAAAATAAAATAAAATGAAATATAAAATAAGAAATACTAAAACTAAAAGCATATAAAAATACAAATAAAAAATAAAAATAATTAAATAATTAAATAAAACAAAAAATAAAAAAAATGAAACAAAATACGAATGTAAAATAAAAAAACGCCCGCGGCAGCTGCCTCTCGGTCCCAGCAGGAGGGGCTGAGCCGTGCTTCCCGTCCCCGTTGAGCTGCCGGTGCCACACACAGCCTGGCCCCTGGCCCCCTGGCCCCCTGGCCCCTTGTCCCCCTGTCCCCCTGCCCTCCTGTCCCCAATATCCCCCTGTCCCTGTGTCCCCCTGTCCCCATATCCTCCTGTCCCCATATCCTCCTGTCCCCCTGTCCCCCTGCCCCTTTGTCCCTGTGTCCCCCTGTCCCCGTGTCCCCATATCCCCGTGTCCCCATATCCCCCTGTCCCTGTCCCCATATCCCCCTGTCCCCATATCCCCCTGTCCCCCTTTCCCCATATCCCCCTGTCCCTGTCCCCATATCCCCCTGTCCCCATATCCCCCTGTCCCCATATCCCCCTGTCCCCCTTTCCCCATATCCCCCTGTCCCCCTGTCCCCATATCCCCCATCCCCATATCCCCATATCCCCCTGTCCCCATATCCCTGTGTCTCCCCGTCCCCATATCCCCATATCCCCCTGACCCCATATCCCCAGTATCCCTGTCCCCATGTCCCCACATCCCCCCGTCCCCGTGTCCCCCTGTCCCCCAGCAGCCCGCCCTGTGCCGGAGCCCTGGGGGTGGCGGCAGCGGCGGGGCGCGGATCCCCGCGGGGGCTGTGCCCCAGCTGCGCGCCGCAAACCAAGGCCCGGGGGGAGGGCTCCTTGCGTGGCCCCCTTCTCTCCCGCCCCAGCTGCCGGCGCTGAGCTTCCTAGCGGCTTTCTGCTGACGATTTGGGGGGCTCCCACCTAAGGAACCCCACAACCCCAGCTCCACAACCTCAGCCCCACTGCCCCAGCCCCACAGCCCCAGCCCCATATCCCCAGCCCCACAGCCCCAGCCCCACAGCCCCAGCCCCATATCCCCAGCCCCACAGCCCCAGCCCCACAGCCCCAGCCCCACAACCCCTTCCCCACCGAGCAGCCCGCAGCGAGCCGTTGGGCGAGGGGAACAGCAAACGCGGTGCCACCCGGCCACGCGTCCGGGCCAGGAGGGCCCCGTGGCCCCTTTTTGGGGTCACCGCGGCCCTGGGCGCGCACACACGCGAGGCTTAAGCCCCCGTTTTCGGGTGGCAGCCGCCAAGCACGGCCGTGGGAGGCAGCTTGGGCTCAGCGGGCCTGGTTTTCCCCCAATTCCTGCTTTCTTTTCCTGTGCCAGGCGTGACGGCGCCGGCGAGCGGAGGTTTCCTTCCTCCGAGCTCGCTCTGCGAAGCGCCGGTGGCGGATGCGACGCTCGGCTGCAGCTGCTCGCTGGGGGTGGGGGGGGGATCCCGAAATAGGCTGGCGGGGCTCCGCAAACACGCTTTCCTCCCACGGGAAGAGGGGGAGAGAAAATATCAGGATGCCTTTGCAAACAGCCGGTCCTGAAAACGAGTCCGGAATTCTCCCCGCTCACCCCGCAGCGACGCGCCCCGGCACCGCCGAGGCCACCCGGGCTGGCTGGGGACACGGGGACACGGCGCCGGCTGCTGTCCCCACCGCTGGGCACACGCGAGCACGCGCTGAGCGCCTTTGTTTGGTGGCAGCCGTGTTTTTTCGGGGCTGTTGGGTGGATTAGCGAGGCAGCGGCAAGGAGGAGGGTGCGGGGGATAAGGTCCTGGCACTAGCGGGGCTAGCAGCAAAACAAAGCACCAGATGGTTTCGGCTTCGCATAATGGAAGTGCTTGGACCGGGGATGAAAAAGCAAACGTGGAAAAAGAAAAGAAAAGAAAAGAAAAGAAAAGAAAAGAAAAGAAAAGAAAAGAAAAGAAAAGAAAAGAAAAGAAAAGAAAAGAAAAGAGAAGAGAAGAGAAGAGAAGAGAAGAGAAGAGAAGAGAAGAGAAGAGAAGAGAAGAGAAGGAAGAAAAGCCCCAGCAAGTGTCAGAGCAGCAGAAAGCCGCAGAGAAAAATGGCAATGTTGTTTTACAACCCCCCGAGCCCTCCCCCAGCACAAAGCCCTCTCTGCTAACATCTGTCCGGCAAACCCCTCGCGGAGGCCCCGTTCCCGTTCAAGCCCCCTCTCCTCGTCCCGACGATGCGGGGACGCGCCCCGCGGCCGGGGTCCGGCTCCCATCCACCACGTCCCACCGCGGTGGCACTGCCGCAGAAGGCCGTGACGTTCGGCACGGGTGCACGGGGAGCGGGGCTGCTCCGGGTGCCACCACACGGTTTATTGGGGTGTCCAGGTCCCGTGCCACGTCCCCTGTGTCCCCACGGCCGTGGGGTGGCACGGCAGGCCGGCCCAGCTCTCCTACGGGACCCCGTGGCTCTCCAGCGGGGTTCCCCACCGAAGCGAGGCTTCGTGCACCCCTGCCTCTGGCCACGAGGTTTTTGTTTCCCACCCTCTTAAAACATTTTGAACCCTCGGACCAATTTCAGGTTCATCTTAAAAAAAAAAAAAAAAAAAGAAAGAAAGAGAGAAAAGTGCCCAAGGACCAGCGCGGCCCTCGAGTTTTAGCAGAGAGGCGAATCAGTTTGCGTGCCGCAGCGGGTTGCAGGGTTGCACAACCCCTTACTAGCCGTCAGAGAAGCCACAACCGCAGCCGGGTTCCCTGTGCTGAGCTGGCGAGGGGGGGAGCTGAGAGGGTCCCCAGCCCCTAGTGGGGACCCTTTTTGGGGCTGTTCTGCGGGGGGGGGGGGGGGGGGGGGGGGGGGGCCGGGTGTCACCCGCGGGGACGCACGGACGGGCGGGGGGGGGCGGGGGGGGGGAGCCGGGTTGCGCGAGGGCTGGGGGGCGACGGGATGTCGCGATACCGGCTGTCGCGATACCGGGGCGGGGGCGGCGCCCGGGGGGGGCGGCTCCCGGCGCACAAAGGGCCGGCGGCCTCCCCGCGCCCCCGGGGCCGCCCCCGCGCCTCGGCCCAATAAACGCGGCCGCATTTGAACCGGGCGCCTCCCCCGGCAGCCGCGCTCCTGCCCCGCACCGCTCCCCGCACCGGCAGCAGCGCCGGGTGAGCTGGGGCCGGGGGGGGGGGGATCCCGGTACGGGGTGGGGGGCACCCCAATATTGGGGGGGGTGATGGGGAGGGGGACCCCAGCACTGGGGGATGGTGGGGGTGGGGGTGATGGGGAGGGGGACCCCAACACTGGGGGGTGATGGGGATGGTGGGGGTGATGGGGAGGGGGACCCCAACGCTGGGGGATGGTGGGGGTGATGGGGAGGGGGCACCCCAGCACCGACGTGGTCCCGGGGCGCAGCCCACCCTTTCCCGGTGGGGTGCTGGGGGGGGCCGGGATGTGCCAAAAGCCCCCGCCGGCCCCGGCAGCCCCTTGGTGAGGGTGGTCGCGCTCCAGGCAGGTGAGCGGCACCGGGGTTGGGGTGCCCCCGTTCAGCCGCGACCCCCGGGTGCTTCGCCCTTCGTGTCCCCCCCCCCCCCCGGGGGGCCACCCCTAATACCGGAGGTGCTGCGAGTCGTACCCCCCCCCCCCCCCCCAGGCCCTCCCGTTCCGGGGAGGCGGCGCCGGGCCGGCTCTGCCCCGGCTGTGAAAGCTGCAGGAGGCTGCCGGGGGAGGAACTGGAGGCAGCGGGGTGGGGGGGGGGTTGTTTTGTCGCCGCCGAAGCCCCCCCACCGCTGCAGCAGCAGCAGCCGGTCCCCGGTAGGAAGCCATGGGCACGGCGGCTCCGGCGCATCCCGGGAGGTGGGCGGCACGGTAAGGATTGGGGGGGGGGGGGAGCTGGGGGCAGCCCCAAACCGGATTTTTTTTTTTTTTAGGGTCAGCCGCAGGAGCTGGGGTCCGAGGCGCTTTTTTTTTTTTTTAATTTAATTTTATTTATTTATTATTATTATTTTTTTCCGTGCGCCCTGCTTGGCGCAGCCGCACCCGTCCTTGCGCATCGCCTCCAGCCCCGGTGCCGCAGGGATGAGGGCGCTCGGCGCCGTGCCTGAGGGCGGGGGGAGCCGTGATTCAGCCCTTGGGGGGGGGGGGGGGGGGCTCTGGGGGCCGGCAGCAGCTCGCTTGGCATCCCCCAAAATCACCGCCTGTCGGGTGCGCACCGCGGGTCCCACCGCGCCGGGGGCTCCCCGAGGGGCTGCGGCACAAACCCGGCCAGATGGGTGCTTTGTTTTTTGTTTTTTTTTTTTTTTGTTGTTGTTATTTTTTGTTTTTTTTTTTTTTTTTTTGCTTGGCGGCGTGCAGGCTGCTGGCTGAAAGGGCCCATTGCGATGCAAATAGCGAGGTGGCGTGAATATTCCGAAGCTCCTTACATAAATTTCTGGCGCTTAACGTGCTGCCACTCCGCCGCTCTCATCTGGGGAGCGGCGAGGCTGGTTAACAGGATCCCCTTTCCCCGCCGGCTTTGGGGGGGGGTTTGCTGTGGTTTTGGGGGGGGGGTGGAAGGTGGCATTGAGGTGCGAAGCAGCCCAGTGCCAGGCTGCGGAAATTATTGCGGTGCTCAATGGGGAGGAGGAACGGCCAGCTGGACGGCTGACTTTGGTGGTGACCCCTGAAGAGCCGGGCGTGCTGCGAGGTGATTTACGGACCCGAAGTGATTTACTGACGCTTGGCGGCTTCGCTGCCCTCTTGCTGTTTTCCTTCCCCTTGCCTTCTCGCCATTGTGCGACCTGCCACGGAGCCACAGCTCCCCGAGAGGGGACGGCACGCGGCGGGGTGGGACCTGGCGCGGGTTTAGCTCAGACGTCTCCCTGGAGCAGGCGTCGGGGTCTGCGGTGTGAGCGGTGAATCACGACAGCTTGGCCACAGCTGCGGTGGGCGAGACGGATCATCAGGGAAAGGAGACCATAAGTTGGGACAACCCCAGCTCCGGCCTCTCAGCTCCAGGACCCTATTTCAGTGCCTGCTGGGCATCTTGTAACAAAACCCATCAGCGTCCGGGTCCAGGCCTTTCTTGGCAGCTGTGTTCCCATCACCCTGGGCCTCAAAGCACAGAGGGAAGGTGCTGTTAACCTGCCCGGGTTCCTCAGCACGGGGAGACAATGGTCACGTCCTGGAGCTGCTGTCGTGTTTTGGACGTGGCCATGAGATGCAGCTCCAGTGGGCGGTCGCACGCTGCTAATTGTCAGCCCCTCGTTTGAGTTGAGACAACCAAGGGTAGCAGTGACAGCAGCACCCTTCTGTGCCTTGCAGGGGAACGGCCCCTGCCCGCTGGTGCAGGCACACAGACACCATCAGTGACGCAGCCCGAAATAGCTCCGTGAGCCTTGCGCCGAGCAAACGCGCCGTTGGGCTTGATGCACCCTTGCGTTGGCACAAAAAGGTGCTGTGCTCACTGTGCCGTCTTTACCCCACGGTGCAGGGATCGACTGGGCAGTGTGCGTCTTCTGTAGTTCGAGGCTAAAGCTTGGGGGTTGATGTTGATTCAGCATTTACTATGCTAAGCGGTAATTAGGATTTTTAGCCTGTACTATTTGAGTTAAATTTAGCCGAGAATGTACTTGTATCAGGCCTCTGCGTGGTGTGCTGTGAAGGTTATCTGGCTCTCTGGAGAGGCTGGATTTAAAGGAAGGAAAGAAATGCTGGTGAAACTTCCTCGTCCCGTTATCCCGAACGCTTTGCTGCCAAGGACTTGTTGTAGGCGGAACAGAAACTGAAGGAAAAGCGCGTTTTCCCTAAACCTGCACGGTTTCCTCAAGCTGGCCATTTGGGAGGGGGACTTCAAATGACCCACGAGGCTGAAGATAAATGCCAGCGGAGTGACCCCGGAGGGGCTGAGGGCCCCTCTCCCCCTCGGTGGGCTGGGGCAGCCTGGCCCAGCTGCCGCCGGTGCTCAGCGCCGCTATTATCCCGCCAGCCGCCCTCCTGCATCTCAGCTGCTGGCCCATCTGGAGCCGAGATGAAAGGCTGGGCTTTAATTCAGGCTTTGTGCTGCTGCTTCGTGCTCCCCCCCCCCCCCCGCCTCCTCCTTTCTCAGCCCTTCTCCTGCTGCCAGTCCCCCAGCCCGTGGGCTCGGGTGGGTTTGGGCGCCGCTGCCCTCGTTGTGCCCACGGCGGGGCGATGGCTGCAGCTCCCCGGTCTCCCGAGCTGGGCAAGTAGGAGGGTGTGGGTCGTTTGGTGGTGTTTTTCCCCCCCCCCCCCCCCCGAAGCGCTGCTGAATAATTCAGCTGGGAGTAGGCATCTTGGGTCACCTTGCGCAGCCGGCTGCCTAAGATGGAGGTTGTGCAGGATGCGTGCGGGATCGCCTGGCTGCCGGCTGCTCGCCGCCACTGACCGCAGGTAGGCGAGGGGCGGGGGGGGGGCCTCCTAGTCATTTTCTGGGCTTTTTATCCTGGAAAGACTAGAATATCCCTCTCTGGCTGCATGGGGACGGTGAGGTCTCTCCCCGGTTGTATTCAGAGCCCGGTGAGCTCTGGCTGTGCCTCGCCGTGGGGCTGTGCCCGTCGCTGCCAGGCTGCCCCAGACACCGTGCCCTCTCCGAAAACTCACCTGGGGTGTAGCACAGGTTTGTCCCCAAACAGGGACCGTGCACCCCATGCTCTTTGACCATTTTATTTTCCTCCCTGGTTTTATGGGCTCCCCACCCCTCTTCCCTGAGCATGCCTGGGCTCATCCAGGGTCAGTTTTTGGGGCTGCTGCGGCACCGAGTGAGGGGCTCGGCTGGTGACCCCAATACTGCGGCAGCACGGGTGCCCAGGGACATGCTGGGAGGTGGCATTTAGCTCTTTGCGCCACCTAACTGGGGGAACTGGTTTTGGCGGTGTGAAATTAGGGTCGGGAAAGGTCTCTGGGGGACAGGAGGTGGCTGAACCTGAAGGTAAGAGGCTAAAAAATGTCTGGGAAGCTCCACGGGCTGGAGCCAGCTCTTGTGCAGGCTCAGCTGTGAATTTTGGGGCTGTCAGGCAGGCGGCGATGCTGGGTGCGAGTGGGAGATGGGGTTACTGGCGTGAGAAGCGAGAAACCAGTTTGCTGCCTTCCCTCTGCTTGCAGGCACTTGGGGTTTTGGGTGCTGACTCCTCCTCTGCACCCCAGGTTGAATGCAAATGCATCTGCACCCTCGCTCCTCCCTGCAGTGCCGAGGTGCTTTGCTGAAGTAACTCCAGAGGCTCCTGGGGGGTGAAAAACAAGGGACAGGGAGGTTGGGAAGCTTGGGTGTGATGATACGGGGCTGGGCTGCATCTCTGTAGGGAGGTCTGGCTCTGCTGCTGGCCTTGCGGCATCCCCCCGGGGAGGGAGGGCAGCCAGGCCGGGCTATTTGTGTCCCACGGACCCCACATGCCGCTTGGCACCGGCCTTGCCAGGCACAGGAGCAGGGAGCATCCTCTCCAGCTCAAACCCCGAGCCCATCGAGGTGCTGGCTGCAGCACCTGCCCCGCAGGTGTCCTAATTCCTGGTCGGCCTTCCCTGGTCACACCTCTGCTGCGGGGCGCATGTGCAAGCTGATGCAGTGGCTCGCGGTGCTCTGACAGAGCCTGACCTCGCTTGTTTTGGGGTGTCCGTGAGCACCGCTGGTGGGGGCAGAGATGGTGGGAGGAAGGGGGTGGCTGTGCCGTGGCAGGGGGCTTGGACACGACCTCCCCTTTGGGAAATGTGGCCTGGACAGCATGCGGCAGCGTGGGCAAAACAAATCGAGATGGAGACCGGGCCAGTGCTGGGCCATGGTCTGAGGCTGGCCGAGCATCCCTGGGCCCAGGGTCCCCGTGATACCCATTGTACAGCCCACAGTGCGCTTCTGGGATGGTGATGGCCTGTCCCCACGGTGGCCCTGCACGCAGGGGCTGTGTGGTGGCACTTGGTTTTGCTGCTGACCTCCCGAGCCAGGGGGGAAACCCCGCAGCCAGGCTGAATGAACGGATGCCAGCCAGGTCCTGCATTTTGGGCAGGGAGTTTCGCTCCCTGCCCCTTCCTCCCAAACCAATTCCTGGGGCTGAGGCGCTCTGGTCAGGGCTGGTTTGGAGGCACAGCTCCTGGCTGGATGGAGATGGGAACTGCTGGAGGGGAGGGCGAGCCCCCAGGCCGTGTCAGGGCAGCGCCTGGGGCTGTTTGCTTGTGCGGCAGAGGAGAAGTGATCCAGCTCTGCTCCGGGGCTGGCTCGGTGCCCTGCTCTGCCTGCTGCTGCCCCGGCTGCGTCCCTCTCCTGGCGCAGTGCTCTGAGCTCTGCCTCCGGGCAGGGCCTGACCTCAAGTCCCCGCGGCACAGCACGGGGACGGGGCAGTGACCCAGCACGGGGACGTCCAGCTCAGCACAATGGGGCTGTGTGGCGTTGCCCCAGCTCTGTGTGCCGGGCTCTGGTGCATGCAAATAACGGGGAAAGTGCTGGTTTGGGATGTCCACGCTGTGCTTTCTTGCACGATGGTATCCGTGTGCCAAGGGGGCCACGCGTGCCCATAGCTGCTGCCAGCTGCCTGACAGGGTGCAAACATCCTCACATCTTCCCTATAGTGTGTGTTTGTTTGTTTGTTTGTTTTACCCCTGTAGTATTTCCAGCGTGCTGCTTGTGGCTTCTCCCTGCTGGGTGCAGGTGACTGCAGGGCTGGCGGAGCACCAGGTTGGTGCCGTGCGAGCACCCACTGCTGCAAATGGCACGCACGAGGGCAAAACTGGTGGCACGGGCTGCTGCTCTATCAGCCCCTGGGGTTTTTAATGCACTGCTTTGCTGTGGGAAATCCTAACCCCCTGTCTCTCCCCGCAGGTGAGCGTGGCAGGCTATGGGATGGATGAAGCTGAGCAGGACCAGTATGAAGCCCGCCTCAAGGAGCTCTTCGACAGCTTCGACAGCACGGGCACGGGGTCGCTGGGGCAGGAGGAGCTCACCGACCTGTGCCACGTGCTGCATCTCGAGGAGGTGGCCCCGGCGCTGCAGCAGACCCTGCTCCAGGGCAACCTCCTAGGCAGGGTAAGGCCAGGGTGGGCACTGGTTGTGTTAGCCCCATGGGCACGGTCCCCGTGGCGGAGCTGCTTTGTGCTGCCGCTGCATCCTTACGGGTTTAAGTGTCGGGGTGCTGAGCACGTGCTGCTTGCCCTTGGGGACCTCCGTGCTCGGCATGGACGTCCTTGTGCTACTGTGTTGTTACCTCTGTGCTGGGCTGCTTCCTTCTGAGCTGCCCTGAGACACCCTGACGGCTCCTTAAAGCAGCAAATGGAGCCGAGGTGCTCGATAGGCGTGGGCTGAGCAGCCATTTGGACTCCAGTTTCCCATCAAACTGCAGCTTTCACAAAGCAAACCGGTTCCCTTAAGGAACAAATCCTCATTTTCCTTGCTTGCCCCATGGCTGCAGCCCTTCTTCCGACCGTGGGAGTGGCTGGCGTGGAAGCAGGAGCTGATCCAGGGGGGTTTCCGACCTTTGGATTCGCAGCGTGGCTCTTGCTTCAATCTCAGAGACTTCCCGTGCTGCTCGGCCCCCTCAGGCTCCTGCCACATGGATGCTGTTGTCTGGCTCTGCTGCTCGTGGGATGGAGGGGGGAGGAAAAGCAGCGTTAAAGCCCTGGCTGTCACGTCCAGGGAGAAAGCAGAAGTGCTCCTCCTGCTCAGAGGAGGGGGTAGGAAGTGGCATCAAATATAAATGCTCAGCCCGATGGCACCAAAAAGCCCCTGCTGGAAGCATCCTGAGCATGGGGCACGCTCGCCCCGTTCCAGCTACGAGCTCAACCCCTGCAAGCTGCCCCGGGGGCGCGAGGGACCCCAAGGAGCATTTCTCTTCCCCTCCCCTTTGTCTGCAGGGATGGCTCACACTCGCAACCCTGACATAATAACCTGTCCCTGGCATTTCCCTGCGTCTCCCCGGTGTCTGTGCTCGTTAGCAGCACCAGTGGTCCGTGGCTAAGCTCTGGGCTCCCCCGGGGTTTCCTAGGGAGCCCGTCGGGAGAGCGGCATCGAGCGCGGTGCCGCAGATGGTGGCCGCTGGCAGAGCGAGCCGCCTTTGTTTTTGTGAGCTTGGAGGGGCTGTGTCGTACGGGAGGGCACGGGGGGAGCGTGCTGTCTGCGGGGCCACGTGCTGCCTTTTGTGCCGGGGCTGCGCCGCGGGGACGGATGCAGGGTGCCTGGGGGGGGCGTGGACACACGCGGTGCCCCCCGGCTCCGTGCAGCGCTTTGGGGATTAAGCGGCGCACGCTATCGCCGGGGTTCCTCGGGGTTGTGTAAATCCCCTCTCAAGGCAGAGCTGGGCCATCCCAAATGCCTCCTCTCACGCGATGCTTGCAGCAATTCCTGGCATTCCCCGGGCAGGCTGCCTGCTCGGGGCCTCAGGCGATGCGTGCAGCCCCCCCACCCCCCCCCAGCTCCTCCAGCCCCCTCAAGGCGATACCCATCAGTTAGCGGCTAACGCGGAGTGGCATCTGGGGAGAGCACGGCAGCGGTGCCCGTGGGCAGCTGGGTGATGTGAGTGGCAGGGACAGGGCGAGTCGGACACCTCCGGACACGGGGCTGTCCTTGGTGGCCGTCCCCAGCTGGGGACGGGGAGCTCAGGTGTCCCCTGACACTGGTGCTGCGCCACGGCATCGGTGAGCCGTTCCCCTTGATGCGCGCTGGCTTTTGGCGCACCGAGCAGGAGATTGGGGTTCAGGCTGCCCCGTTCCCATCCCTTCCCCACCCAGAGCTCCCCTCCGAGCTCCTGTCCGCCGCTGTGGGAAGCGGCTCACGAGCGGGGACGGGGCTCTGGGGAAGGATCCGCGGGGAGCAAGGAGCTGCAAGGAGCCGCCGACGCTCGTTTTTCCCAAGGGACCACGGCTGCAGACTGCTGATTTGCATTGCTGGGGCAAGTAGGGAAAAGCAGCGGGTAGCCTGGCACATGCGCGCTCTCTTTCTAGTGCTAATAAGGCGCTGGCTCATAGAAAGCTCGTGTCAAAGCAGGTGCTGAGCCTTGAGAGGTGCTGGGACCGCTGGGCAGCCGGCGGTTGGCTTGGTCCCTGCTTGCCCTGGGGGGGGCTGAGCTGGGCTCTGTCTGTGTGGGTACGTTTGTCTCGGATTTGCTCATTCTGGGAACGCTCTCCTCACCGGGGCTTGATGCTCCCAATGCAGCAAGCAGATAAAACACTGTGGTGCTCTCCTCTTCCTCCTCCTCCTCCTCCTCCTCCTCTCGTGCCGGCTGGACTGGGGGAATTGCCCCATGTGCTGGCACCGTGGGAGCCCCCAGTGCCCCCACCCCGCTGTGGCTCATCCGGAGACACGGTCCTGACCGCGGTCCCACCTCCACCCGTGGCCAATTTCGGCTGTTGTGACCCCCCCCCCCCCCACCACCACCACCCAGAGAGCTCTCGAGGGGCTGCCGGGGGGGGGTGGAGCTGGGAGCAGATGCGCGAGCTGCCGGTTCCAAAATACCCCGGGTCCAGCCGAGCATGCTAAAAGGAGCATTAAACTTTAAATACCCTGCCAGCGTTTCGCTGCTGCGGGCTCTCTGCCTCGCATTCAGACAGCCTTTTGGCAGGGGGCTGGCTCGGCCGTCTGGGGCAGCCTCAGAAGCGCTTTGTCCCAGGCTGCTGGTGCTGGTGCTGTCCTCACCCGGGTCCCTCGGCTGTCGGTGCTGTCTCAGCAAAGCACAGAGGCTGTTCTGGCAGCATCCTGCCCACCCCGGGGGGGTGCCACAGCCTTGAAGTGCCCACGGCAGCACCAGCAGAGGGGAGCCCTGTGCGTGACCTCCCACCCCCCCCTCCCCATGCCAGCACATCCCTCCTGCGGGCACACTGGGGTAAACTGGAGGGAGACAGCACAGGGTTGGTGCTGGGTGCCAAGGCAGAGGATCATTTTCTTTAAAAAGAGAGATTTTAGACTCTGTGGCTTTGCTGTGCCATGGGTTTCCTCTCCTGGCTCGTTCTGAGCGCAGCTTTAATTTTAGCAGCTGCAATTCTCTCTTTGCGCACGGGCGTGCGGCACCCAAGGTCAAATGTGCAACACGAGCAGATGCTGCTTTTCCTGGCTCTTAGGATGTACTTGAGGTTTTCCAGCAGGTCTAACGGGAAGAAAAATACCCCCCCCAGCTCTCACATCTTCATCCGAAAGTTGGGTGCTGAAGGCGCGCGGGCTCTCCTTGGGGCCACGCGGCTCCGCGTGCCTGTGCCACCTCCCTCTGCCTCCCTGCTCTGTAGGACACGAGGGACACCTGTGAGCCCCACCGAGCAGCCGTGCCCATTGTCTCCGCGCTGCCCATTTGCATTTTAAATCCAAGGGGTCTGGAGCATTACCGGCTCTGTCCCCGCAGCCTAATCTTCCTCGGGCTCCCGTATGGCACAATCGCGGTGCGCGGAGCCATCTGGCCTGCAGCTGCGGCCGGGGGCACAGGGTGCAGCCCCCTCCTCCTTCCCCTTCGTCCCTGCTCAGAACCTGCCCCGTGGTTTTACCCTGCCCACTTAGTCTAAACGTCAAGTTTTTTTTTGTCAGGCAGCTTCTCCTGTCTCGTTAAACTGTCCTGGCGAAGCACACACGTGGCCGGACCCCTGCCCTCCTCGCTGCGGTGCCTGTCCCCTGCTTCTCTAAATATAAAGGCTAATGCTAAAAATTCTCCTAAGGTTTCTTTAGCCCAAAGGAATCGTGGTGGCCAGCTGTGCCATGTCAGAGCTTCCCCAGTTGTCCCCACGTTTCCGTCTCGCGGTGCCGTGGCTGGCATTGCTCACATTCCCCATGGGCTGCTCGTGGTGCTCTACCCCCCTTGCAACTGTTCATGGCAGAGGAAGAAAGTTTTTTTTTTTGGGGGGGGGGGGGGGAAGATGCAGATGGAAAAGGGAGGGGGGATAAAGCAGCGCTGGGATCATCCCTCCCTGGTTCTCTCATAGCCGTGCTCCAGACCTGGTGTTTCCAGGCCAGGAGCTGGGGCTGGGCTGCCCTGCAGAGGCTGCAGCTTTCTGCCATCGGCTCCAGAAAGTGTTTTCTGGCACGTGGGGCTGCTGGGCACCTCCACAGCCGAGCCCCTCACCCCTAGTCAGGGCTGCAGGTATCTCGCAGTAGTAGCCACCAACCCCACCTAGGTCATCACAAGTGATGGAGATGCTCCATGGTCCTTTGGATGTGCAATTTCCTTGGGGGAAAAACCCACCAAATGCGTTCAAGTGGTGCCTCTGGGTCATAAAAACCCCTTTCCAAGAGCTTGAAGGCACTGGCTGTGCCTCCGTGTTGCTCGCTGTGGTTTCTCCGAGGCATGGTCCCGGCTCGGTGTCATGATCTGTTCAAGTGTTTGCCTTGCTGCCACTCTTCTGCTGGATCATTAGCCTGGTATTTAATTATCTGTACTAGCTGATATCTTTTGTTTTTGTTTTTCTGCAGGTCCACTTTGACCAATTTAAAGAAGCACTCATCCTCATCTTGTCCAGAACCCTGTCAAATGAAGAGCACTTCCAAGAACCAGGTAAACACTAAAGCTGTCAAAAATAGTAAATTTTCGATTTAGTGCAGGGTGCCCGTGGCTGGTACCTGGGCTGAGGACCCTGTCCCACAAGGTTTCCAGCAGCCAGCGGTGCCTCAGGACCTCTCCAGCCACAGGAGGTGACTTTGGGCTGGGGACGCCCGTGCCACCTGCCCCTTTTCCATGTTGCTTTGTGGCCCAGCACCAGCGTGCTCCATCCCTGGTCCTGCTTCGGAGGGTGGTGGGGCCTTGGTGGCCGATGTCCCTGGTGTCCCCTCCTCTGCCAGGCGCGAGGCTCAAGCCCCTTTCCTCCCCCAGGAGACCTCAGGGGACGTGTCCTTAGCTGGTGTCTGTGCTGGCTCTGATGTTCCCCTCGTTTTGTGCTGGCTGCAAGGAAATGGACTTGGCGAGAGCTCCTCCTGCAGATGGGCTGCTGGACATAGAAATGTCGCTCCTGCCTCGTGCTGCCTTATTTTAAGGCCCATTCTTCTTCTTAGTGCCCAAGGTGAACCGGGCAAACTGGTCCCATGGGAAGCTCCTGCGAGGTGCCTGTATTTCTCCCAGGGGACAGTCAGGTGCTTCTGACTGTCCCAAAATGATTTTTCTGGCCCAAAGATATTTCTGAGCAAGGCGAGCCCCCGGCAAGCCAGGCTGGGGCTGGCTGGAGAAAGCAGTGGGCGCTGAATGCTCACCGTCCTTCTTTCTCCTTGGTTTGCTTCCACGTGCCTTGTAGATGTTTTTTGTTTGTTTTTTTTTTTTTTAAACCCTTGGCAGAAAATCGGGTCACAGCTCTGGTATCCCCCTCCCAGCACATGAGGGGCCGGTGCTGGGAGCAGTGGCTGGGGCTGAGCCCCTGCAGCCCAGCTGGAGCTGGGACTGAGCTCTGGCTGCTGCCACACCTGTATGTAAATCCCTAATCCTGCCTGCCCGAGCAGCGGGGCGCGAAATCCTCCAAGGAGAAAAGAGCTTAGCGTGGGGCGGAGGGGAACTCCAGGCTTCTCCTGGAGCATCCATCTCGGCTCTGCCCTTGGAGCATCCTGCGCTCGACAGCACAGCCAGGCAGCAAAATGACAGCTTCCCCCCCTAAATGGGCTGAAAAAAAAACCTGCAGGGCCCAAGAGATGCAATTGATGGATTTTTTTTTTTTTTTTTTTTCCCCACACCCAACTTCATTTCCAAAGCTCTTAATGCTCAGAGGGAGATGGGTGCTGACAGCTCCTGCACCAGGCATCCCTTAATGCAGCTTCCCCGTGCTGTCAGTGGGTCCTCGGGGGGCACGGGGAGGGCATCACTGGTGCCTCGAGGGGGGCTCAGGTTTGCTGCAATTCCTTCCAGCCCACTGGAGAGGGGCTGGCATGGAGCGGGAGGCAGCCCCGGCACCCCAGTGAACCAGAACTAATCCGACTCTCCGCGTTTACGGGGGAATCATATGGCTGAGAAGCTCTGGCTTTATTTAAATACAAAGAAACCTTCTAGAAACGGCTAAATTTGGGGTTATCGCAGGGGAAATTACACGTGCAGCCTGGAAGAGGAGGGTGGCAGCATGAGGGATGGAGAGCCCTCCTTGGGGAATCGCTCGCCAGCCGGGCTTGGCGCGGCAGGTAGTCACGGGGCACGCGCTGCAGGCAGGGAGCCGGGCGCAGGCAGGCCCGGGAGGCATTTATTTTTAATGCGTTTTGACAGGTTGGTTAATGCAGAAGCCTTGGCTTCTTTTAATTTAGATCAAACTCGAGATTTGGAGAACAAGCCGCTTTGTGCTGCTGGTGTCAAACTGTCAGCGACTGCTGAAACGCCGGCGTAAGAGCCAGCCCCGGGCTTGGGGGGGAATTGCGTTAAGAGCCCTGCACCGTGTGATTAAAATTAAAATTTAATTGTTGGGGAAGCACGGATTTTAAGGCTGTTTGCTGCATCTGCTGGGTTTCCACTGTAAGGAAGGGGCCATGTCTGTTGATGCTGTGGTTTTACGCAGAGCTGGGTGATGGGAAGGTCCCTTGGGTGTGTGGGTGACCGGAGGGATGCTGTGCTCCAGCAGGGCAGCTCTGGGGACACAGCAGGACATGAGGAACCCAAAAAGCTGCGTGATACAAAAGCAGTTCCTGCAGAAGAGGCTGCCAGGGGCTTCCCCATTTTGGGAAGGGGAAAGGAGAGCAGGTGGGCGAGGTGCTCATGCTTGCAGGGAGCAGCTGATTTGATTTGACTTGATTTTTTTTTTTTTCCCCTTGGCAAAGGAGCTAAATTCCCTCTGAAGGGCAGACTGGCAGGAGGAGGGGTCCTGGGGGCTGCCGGGGAAGCAGCCCTGCAAATCGAGGGCAGGCAGAGCTCCTTGTACTGCTGTCATCAGCTGTGTCCCCTTGGGGATGCTGGTGCAGGAGCAGAGCCCCAGCTGGCTGGGCAAGCCCAGCCCTGCTGGGAAGCGCCGTGGCTGGGCACCACTCACAGGGAAGGTGATGTTCCCCTGGGAAAAGCAGAAAAACGCTTGCATGCATCTAAAATTAGTGGTTATTTTAGCCTGGTGCAGGGCTGTGAGACCCCTCATCCCCAGCAGCACCCCTGGGCTTGGAGGAGCTGCAGCCTGGTTTTGGGGGGATGCTGTGGTGGGACTGGGGTGGGTGCTGCCACACATGTCTTGTGCAGGGTCAGCCTGCCCCGCTGTGTGGCAGGGAGGAGGCTGTCCAGGGGCAATAAAAATTAAAAAAAAATCCTATCCGTGCATTAGCAGCCTGGGCAGGGAGGGATTACTGGGGTGGAGTGCAGGATTACGGGAACACCTGGGTTAAATTAAAGAGCAGCTCGATGCCAGCCTCAGTGCGGTCACAAGGGGCTCTTGTTTCTTCCCTGCCCATGGAGAGAACCAGATTGCCCTCCCGAGAGAGCTGGGGATAAATAACTCGCAGGAATCCCACGTGTGCTTGCAGGGGTCTGGCTCTGGGAGCAGACCTTTGTGGGGATGGGTACAAAGCCACGGGGATGGTTCAGGTGCACGCAGTGCCTTTTTTTGGCCCAAACACCCCAGTTTTGGGCCATGGCACCCCAGGCAGGGTCCCCAGGAGCTGCCGCTCCCCCCTGCCTCGGTTGCTGAGCCCGAAGTGTGAACCGGGGACCGAGAGGAGCTGAGACAATACCTGGCATCCCTGGGGATAAGGACTTAGCAGATCCTATCCGTAAGGCGATTTGCGCAGCGGCCGGCTGTCTGCTGTGCTGAGGAGGGTTCCTCCCTCCCAAACCTTCAGCAGCAAAGAAATTAATTTTGCCCCTAAACAACTGGCTCTTGGGGCGACAGCCTTCCTCCTCAAAAAGCCCCTTTTTGTGGGCGTTCGGGGGCTTTTGGTGCTCTGTCTGGGAGCCATGAGCGGGGCAATTTGCTGTGCTAGGAGCAGGGGGACGAGCCCCCACCACCTCCGAGGGCAGAGCAGCGTTGGAAATGATTTCTGTGGTGCAGGAAGGCAGAAAATCGGGTGTGGATCTCCAGCTGGGGAGACAGGTAGATGCAGAGAGGGGGGAGCTGGGGAACTGATGGCTGGCTGCTGGCTGCAGTGCTTCAACTGGGGCTTTCCTTCTGAAATGCAGACTTCGTTGTTTCTTGTTTTTGTTTTTTTCAGAAGGGCTCTGGGGGCTGCGACCCCCCCGTAGGGGCAGGGAGCTCAGGCAGTTGCCCACGGGCTCTTTTGGCCATCGGGGCCCTGATGCTGTCTCCTGCCCTCACCCGGCAGCCTGGGGGCAGTTGCACAGGTCAGATGAGACCCCAGTGTCTAATTAGGCACTGGCTCCAAAGCACGTATTTCTCTGATCCCTCGCGTTGCTGAGGGCTGCAGAAAGCAGGGAGGGTTTGCCCTATTTTCTTCTTTCCATCTTTTTCCCTGTTTGGAGGCCGCACGCCTGCCCTCTGCCTGCGGGGTGCTGGGGCTCAGCTCCCCAGGAGCCTGAGGTTCACCACGCCTGGGGGTGAGAGCACGGCTCTGCCTTCCGTGGGTCTGTGTCCCTCGAAGCGCTGATTTTTGGTGTTTTCTTCCCGTTTCCTCACCTACCTTTGAAGAGAGTGTGGGTTAAGAAGCCCTTCCCCATCCTGCCCCATTATCTTGGGTTGGAAATGAGAAACGGAGCTCAGCCCTTTGGCATCCTGCGCTTGGGAAGTACAGGTTGCTGCTGTACCCAGTGTTAACAGAAGCGATGTGGCTCCAAAAGTGTTATTTTTTTATGGTGGTTTGATGGGATCCCCGTGGTTGGAAGCTGGAGCCTCGTGGGGCAAGGGTGAGCTTTCTGCTCTCAGCTCGGGGAGGTCACTGCTCCCTCCCGGAGATGTTCCCGGGCCTCAAAACTCTTTGGTTTACAGGAAAAATGAGGTGCTCAGATCAAAGGGGGACATAGGAGTCAAAGTCAAAGCCAGCCTCGAAATGCTTAATTTAAAAAAATAAAAACACCTCCCATTGCCTGTTTGCTGTTGCAAGGCTTGCAGAACGGCCCGGCATAAGGGCACCTGTGTTTGTGCTCGGCTGGGTTTTCCTAACTCCCTGGCTGCAGCAGTGCTTAAATACGAGCTGTCGGGGGGATTGGAAGCGCGACTCTGCCGAGCGTTAGGAAATCCAGAGGTAAATTTAGCAATAACTTCATTCTGGCTGAATTGCTGCTGCTTCTCCCCCGGCCTTCCCGGAGACAGATGGGTGTAGAGGTGTGGCTGTGTCTCGGCGGAGAAAATTTATTTATCAAAAAAACACAAAGCCCCCCAGCCCTCTTCTGCGAGGCAGGGGGAGGTGGCAGCGAGGAAATAAATGGGTGAATGGGTAGCCACAAATATTAGCATTTCAGAGAGAGCTGCTCGATGGAGATTGTTCACCATCGGGCAGGCTTTAATAGGAGCGATAAGGTTTGCTTTTGTTCTCCGGCTCTCACTTAATCAGCCTGTCTCACTGCGATTTTTCTATCGGCGCACTTCATCACCCAACTTTCATGTGCGAGTCCCAGCTGCAGCAAATCTTGTTAAAATGGCCTTGTTCAAACACGGGCGCCGGGTTTGTTCCCTAGAGCTGCAATACGGACGGATGGAGTGCAAGTCTGGAGGAATCAAAGGCCTCCTAGGCCTGTGTATTTTATAATTCATTGCATAGCTAAGTTGCGGAATATTTTTTCCTCTAACAAGCTTGAAGCCTCCTTCCATATCTGAAGGAATATTATCCGAGGAGGTGTTTGGGCAGGGGGGGGTTAGAGACCCGCTGCTTCCCGCGTGCCGTTTGTCAGCGATTGAACGGCTTCCCTGGCCCTGATTAGCATGGCACTCCTTGCATTTATTTCGTACCGGAGCGCTCTGCAAATAAAAATTTAAAAAGCTGCTGCTCTCGGTGCGCTGCGAGTGGCGAAAAACAAAGATGATCAGGTCCTGGGGGGGTTTCGGCAGCGAGGTTAGCAAACACCGAAACAAAGCGCGGCGGAGAGCCTTTCCCTAATTGAATCCCTGGTTAATTTGGTCCTCCGCTTAATTTGCCCCCTGCTCCAGACGTCGGATGACTCGTGCTGAAAATAGCCCGAAACGTGCTTATTTATTTATTTTTTTGTTTTGATCCCCATCCGCGAGTGCTCGTGGATAATTCAGGCCCCGAAGGCAGGAGGTTGTTGCGGGGAGCTGGAGCCGGGGAATGCGAGAGGAGCCGCGAGGCCCCCCTGTAATTATGTGGCGGCTCCCAAGGGTTGTGGGGACGGCGCGGGCTGGGACCTGCCCCGGCCCTCGCACAGATCATCTCCTCCTTTCGAGCCCCTCGGGGGATGTTCGCCTCCGAACTTGGTGTTTTTTCCACTTGCCTGGTCGTCTTGACGCTTTTAATCTAGCTGTGATTTAAGTGGCAGAGGTTGCCCAGGTGTCTGGGTGATCTGGAGGCTCTGGCGATGCTGTCCCTAATTAAACTTGCCCGTCACTGGTAATGAAGATTAGTGCAAGGAGAGCAGACCTGGCTGACTTTCCGATCCGAGGCAGGGTTGACAAGGCTTCCCCCAGCACCTTGTTAACTGAGCAAACCTGGTCAGGAAATTGGTTGGGGGGTGAGCAAGGCAGAGCTATCGCTGTGCTTTGTGGCAGTGTTTGGTTTGGGGTGGGACCGGTTCCAACTCACCGTGCCCAAAATCACGGCAAGGTTCACGCCGCTGGACAGGAGCAGCGGCACTTTGGTGCTCTTCGAGCACCAGCCAAACCAGTTGCGTGAGCCGGGAGCCAGGCGGGACCTGCAAAAATGTGTTACCGACGTGCTTTGTTCTCAAACTTCGCAGATTCCTCCCCAAAAGCGCAGCCCAAGTACATCAAAGGCGGCAAACGCTACGGCCGGCGCTCCCTGCCGGAGTTCCGCGCGTCGGTGGAGGACTTTGCCGAGGTGACCGTCATCGAGCCGCTGGGCGAGGAAGCGCGGCCCCCGCACATCGCTCCCGGCGGCTGCGAGGAGGTGAGCGGGGCGGGGGCTGCCCTTTGCTTTTGGGGTTTGCTTCGATTTTTGCCCCACAGGCTTTGCTGCTCCCCTCCCTGTCCCATTTTCTTACCTCCCTGTCATCTGTTCTGCCCCAGCCCTTCTCTCATTTGGGGTTGCTCTGTCCCTTTGCATCAGTTCGTTAATTAATTTCTCGTTTTGAGCCTGTGGCTATGGCTAAGCAAGGTGGGCAGCACTGTGATGTGCAAGCACGGAGGTGGTTCAGATGTCCTTGGGGCTCACCAAGCAAGGGGGACGGTCCCCTCCTGCTGTCCCCCAGTGATCCGTTGGTCATCTCCTACAGCAAAATCCCTCTCTACAACCCCGAAATCCTGCCTGGGGATCGGCTGTGCAGAGCTGTGGGGATCCCGGGAGGAGCTGGGCGTGCGCGGCGGTGCGGTGACGTGCGCTCACTGTGCTCCTGGCCAGCAATTAAATGCTGGCTGCCTCCATGGCTAATGACGTGTGGGCTGGGAGTGAAGCGAGCAGAAGGAGCGTGTCCTCCTCCATTAGTTCATCCAGGAAAACCCTGCCGGGCCCTGGCGTGTTGGTGGGAGGGATGGGGAAGGGCACACGGCCACCAGAGAGCTTGGCAAAGCAGGGATTGGCAGCAGGCGGCTGCCGTGGGACGGTGCTGGCATCTCAGAGCTGTCGTCTTCGTGGTTCAGCCCTTTGTGTTTTCTTTCCCCATTTTCTTTCCTCAACGAGCCACTTGTAAGGCCGCGTTCCTGCCCTGGTGCCACGGGGAGGGTGCTTAGTGCTGGGCACCCGCTGCTCCGAGCAGCATGGGCGCTAACAGGATGCACACTCACACTGGTTCTGCTTCTCCAAAAAAAGCTGAAGGTGAAGGAGAGCCCGGCTGGGCTTTGGCGCACGTTAACGTGCTGCCACGGCAGCATTTCCTCGGAGCTGGGCCTGTTCCAGCCCGCTGTGGGCTTGCCAGGCATTGTCAATTCAGCAGTGAGCGCTCAGGAGTGCACGGCACAAGTTTTCCAGTGGGGAAGGGGAAACGTGCTGCTCTCTGCCCTCCTCTTCCTGGCTTCTTGTGCTCTCCCCAGCAAGGGCGGGGCTCCGCAGCCACCCTGCACACAGGGATGCTCAGCCTTGAGCAGGGAAGGAAGGGAGATATTTCCAATTTCCAGGTTTGCAGCCATATGTGTTACTATTCCTGTGAAGCTGAGCTTAAAAAAAAAAAAAGCTCAAAGAACAGGTTTTTTTGTTTTGTTTTTTTTTTTCCCCGAAAGGCAGCTTCTTTACCCCGCCTTCTTGCTCGCTGCCCTGGGTGATGCTCACCCACCTCCTGGTGCTGGGCTGCCCTGCCCTGGAAACCAGCACGAATCCTCCCATGCCCCCTGGGGAAGCGATGCCCTCGATAGAAGAGGTCACTCTAATTTTATTCCTCGGTTTTAGCTGTTGGGTAGGTGCGAAGGGCTGCTCCATTAACAAGGTCAGTCAATTAGCTAAATCGGTACCTAACAGCCTTGGTGCAGCCAGCAGGGAGCACAGCCCCCTGGTGCTGCCTCTCTGGGTGGATGGGGTGGCTAATTCCCTTGAAATGTGATCCAAAAATCACAGGATAAATGTAAAATCTGCAATTTTCATCTTTATCAGCATTACTATCTTGCCTCTAAGAGGATTGTATTTTGGTATATGTAGAAACTGGTTTCTTGGAGGCGCTGGGGGTCCCAGAGCTGAGATGCTGTCTGGTGCTGGAGGCTCCCAAAGCACTGATGTTTTGGGGCACAACACAACCAGTGCCATTTCCCCCTTTTTTTTTTTTCCTGCTGTGCACACGAACGCGCTGCTGACTGCTGTGCTCAGTCTGTCTCCAGCTCGGGGTGTTCTGCCAGCCTGAGAACTGGGGCAGCGCGGCTTAATTGGCGCTTGCTTTCAGCCGGTGCCAATTAGAGGGGCTCGGGCTCTGTCTGGGAGGCTTCCTTCCCTCTCAGCCTCTCATCTCGTGTTTGTGGAGCCGCGGAGGGCTGGTCTGTGGGGATCGGCTGCCCCGAGTGGCTCCACGACCTCGTCCCGGTGCCTCTCCAGGTGCTGCTGGACCAAGCCCTGAGCAGCCGGGGCTGAGCTCGGCGGCACCGCTGCCGCCAGGATGTCACCAGGCTCCTGGGCAGCGAGGAATTCGTGGCCCTGGCGGCTTTGTGGATGTGGTGCTGCTGGAACTGCGACCCTGAAAGCCCCTACAAACACAACGTGAAAACTCGTGGTGGTTGAAGCCGCTTATCTCCAGCCCCGGTGTCTGGCTGAGATGGCTTCATCCCAAAACCTTGATGCACGGGATGAGTTTTGTTGGGCCTGTGGTGGCAGAGAGCCAGCCAAGCGTGCCTGGGGGGTTCTGTGGCCTGGTATTTTTTCCCTTTTTGCCTGGTGCTGCATGTGGGGCAGGTCTGGTGGCTGTGGGGTGCTGACCCCAAGCTGGGCACAGCACCCTGTGCCTCCTGGGTCAGAGCCAGCAGGTCCCCAACTCCACATCCCTGTGCACGTGGCCAAATGCGCCCTGTCCCAAGGTTGTGCTGACTTCCAGACCTCGGGGTCAGGCATCTGTTGTCTCCCCTTGCCCGGCTGTTGGGCTCTGCTCCAGGAAAGGTCCTTCTGTCACTGCAGGAGGCAAAACCTCACAAACTGCTGTCGTGTCCCAGCCCCTTCCCTTCAGTGCCTGACGAAGCTGCTCATTCCCCGAGCATCTGCGAGCTCGCTTCTGCCCAGCGTGGTGTCTGCTGCTGCTCCCTCATGGGAGAAGAGGGCAGAGGTGTGCCCTGCTCCCTGCTGGAAGGCTGCTGGGCCACGGGGCTGTACCAGAGCAGCAGGCTAGGCTTTTTTTCCCTTATCCTACAAAAATCAGGATCCGCAAGTGACAGCTCAGCACAGTGTTTGCTCTCCCCAGAGGTGCATTTATTGGTGCTTGGCAGCTAAAGATAACCACGAGGTGGCTCGTGGAGCTCTGCTGTCCCTCAGCAGCCCTTGCTGTGACCGTTTGTCCCCGGGCAGAGGCTGCGGGGCTGCCAGCCCTGGTGCGAGGGATCGCCTCGCCGTGTGCGCAGCAGGCTCAGCGTGCGCCCCTGCTCGTCATCTTAATTAGCAATATATTCTGCGGGAGAACAAAGGTCTGTCTCGCTGGAGCAGATGGCAGGGTGGGAGAGGTTGCTGCGTTGTTATGGGGAGAGGCCACGGCGAGCAAACGGCACAGGCTGCAGATGCTCGCCCAGGCCCCGAGCTGGAGGGCGGCGAGCATTGAAAGCCGCGGCCATCTGCCGCTCGGCGCGCAGAGCACACGCCTGCCCCAATAATGCATTCCTGAGCCCCCCGTGCCGTGCGTGACCCACATCCAGCTGGAGCACCGCCGGCCGGGGACAATGCCCTGCCTGACACCGCCGTGCGCCGGCCCCAGGCCCCCTTTGTCCTCCCGCTGGCGGTGCCGACCCCGAGCCCCCAGTGCACAAAGGGCAGCCCCGGGGCCCCCAGGAATGCTCCCGGGGGGTCACGACAGCCCCCCAGGCCCGGTGGTGAGGGGGTGCCCGCCTGTAGCACCCGCTGGTTGGTGTCTTCAGGTTGCTTTGTGCTCGTGGTTCTACCATGTGCTGTGGTCTGGGGGCTCCTGGGGTTTTGGTTGTGATTTTTTTTTGAGTGTTTTTGTTTGTTTTTGATAAGTCCTTGATGTGAGAGGTTCTGGTGCTAATTGGCTTAGATTCTTTAAATTAAAATTATGTAGAGGTTAATATACACACACTGCTTATGCAAAAGGACTTGGACACAGCAGTGGGCCACCTTCTGAGCATCACTACCCAGTTACCCCTTGGCAGTCCCCCTGTGAGGACAGGAGTGCGGGACAGGGACTGCTTTTAGCACCCAAAGGTGCCTTCTCACTGCACACCGAGGGCAGTTGTGTATGGATGGGCACTTTCAAGGCGGAGTGCTGTCTGCTTGTACGTTTTGGGGAGCAGGGGCTGGGCTCTGTTTTTGCAGGTGATAAGCTGACAGTACCTGTTCCCTCAGCTCCTGCTTTGTGTGATCAGCGGGATGGGTTATCGAGGAGTCTGCCCACCCTAAAGGTGGTGGAGCTAGCTGAACAGCGCTTGTTTGGGTTGAAATGCACGGCTTTCTAGTGCATTGTTCCTTATGTTCCTGGCTTTGTCCAGAATATCCAGCAGATATTCAGATATCCAGCAGAGCTGCAGGCTTCAGCCCTGCCTGTGCCAGCCTGATTGCTGCCTGCAGCCTCCTGGGGGAGCAGAGGCGAACCCAGATCTCCTGGGCTTAGTTAACCCAGATCTCCTGGGTTCCTGCTCTCCTGGGCTCCTGCTCTGGCCCCAAAACCAGACGGGTACACAGAGATGCTGCGGCACTGAGCGGCCCTTCCCTCATCCAGCAGCTGAAACGGGCGCAAGCAGCAGAGATAAAAAAAAAAAAAAAAAGTACAGTGACCTAATCCAGTTCCCATGGTAACGCTGTAGATTAATGGCTTTTAGCTGTAATCTGAATGAGACGTATTGAACTTTTCTATGATGATTTAGAGCCTCTTTATGTCCTGGGTGACTTTGACATCCAATCCATCAGCGCCATGCATGCGCAAGCACGCGCTCGTGGTTGTGGAGAAGTAACATCTGCCACTGCTGTTGCTAAACTAGAAGTTAATATTGCTGAGCATGGCTCGTTAGCAAATCCCCTCAGCTGGTACAAGGCTGGTGGTGGCAGGGGAATGCATAATGCACGGGAAGTCATTTTGAGCACTGCACTTCTGCCCTGCTCCCGGTGCTGCCTGAGCTGCTGCAGCATTGCCTCGGAGGAAGCAGGATGGCTTAAGAGCAGCAAAGAGTTTTTTTTCTCCTCTGTGTAGCTCAGGGAGCTTGTTGGCAGTGCAGTTTGCTCTCCTGACCCACAGTTATGGCCAGCGGAGGTGTTTTGGGCTGGGCTTGGCTGAGCACAGGCTGCTGGCCCTCCAGCTCTTCAGGCGGATGGGTCCCACGTGCAAAATTGGAAGCACAAAGCAGCGAGAGCTTCGTTTCCCACATCGTGTGCACTCTGGGAGCAGGTGTCCCCATTGCACTCATGTGAGTGGGTTCATTGCGGCCTAATTGCCTGATGTTGATGTGCTTTGCCCGGGATGCTTGGGCTCTGCAGCTGGTGCAGGTGATGTGCAATCCCCCAGGGAGGGCCATGGGGTGGTGGTGTGCTTCAGGGTTATGTTACAGGCTACCCGCAGTGGGGATGCTCGAGGCTCTGAGTGGGCTCTGCTCTCGTCCTGGAGCTCAGGCTGGCTGTGTGCAGGATCCACGCGGGCTGTGGTGGTCACCCTGCCCCGGGATGCTGTAAGGAAAGGGTAGCACATGCTCAGATGGTGCCTACGTGCAGCACACGATCCTTGCTGCATCCCCCGTCTCTCATCAATACCACTACGAAAGCGGCACGGCTCTGATCTGATGCTGTGCCTCTCCTGGGTCGGCTGGGGGGCTTTGTCAGTCCTGTGCTGTGGCTGTGCCTTATCCCCACAGCAGCACCATGCCTGCCAGCAGCAGGCAGCATCAAAAAGCCGGGGGCTGCCAGCCTGGCCCGCTGAGACCGGGGAGATGAAAGCCTGGCGGCGGTTGGAGCCCTGCCGCTTGTTTGATGCTGGTGGTGGAGCCTTTCGTCAGCGCCGTGTCTTGCCATAATAACAACCTGGGAACCCTTTGTTTTCTCCCCAGCACTGGAAGACGCGGGGCAGTGAGGAGTACGAGGCAGAGGGTAAGAGCAAGCAGCTGGACGCGTTTCATCTTCAAAGCCCCAAGGAGTGCAGCCCAAGCGTGCTGCAGGGCCGCCTCAGGCTGGTGGTGCTGGTGTGGGCCCTGCACGGGGTCGGGCAGGCAGAGCACCACACGTTGCGGCCCCTGTGGCCATCCCGTGCTCCTCTCCTCTGTCATGGCCACGCTTTGTCCCTCCTGCTGTCGACACGGCCCTGCTGGAGATGGAGGCGAGGCCCACGCTGGGAGCAGCAAGGAAACCAGGCTCCTTGGAGGCACTGCTTTATGGCCTAGCATCTCCGGGCCTGGTCCTGGGCGTTCTTTGGGGGCTGTAGTAGAGCATGGCAGTCACTAGATGTCAGTGCCAACTGGCCCTTAGTTCCTGGGTCCTCCTGTGGGAGAGCAGGGTGACCCCAGGGTGGGGGCTCCTCATCCTGCCCCAGCACCACGGCCATGGCTGTGGGACTGAGCTGGGGCAGCATTGGGCCACATCCTGCTCGGCTGTGGGAAGTAGCGAAGGGTTTGCAGGGGGCTGGTTCGGGTGGGAATGCTCTGGGGAGGACAGACCCTGGTGAAGGAGCTGGTGGGGCTGTGGCGAGATTCCCTGCACGCTTCTGGCATCGCCACGCTGGCCTCTCACACGAATGCTCAGCAAAACCCACAGCAGCACGGGAAGATGTGCTTATAGCTAAGCCATGCAGCTTCTAATTGCCCCAACACCCCTGCACCATTAGCTGTGGTCCAATCCCCACCCCATCCAACAGGACCAAAATTTTTCTCCAAAAGGCCCTTTCCCAGCCCCTGGGGTGAGGTGGCAGCCACAAGGAGGTGGCCTTGCAGCTGAGCAAGCTCTGGCTGTTTTGTGTCCAGTGGCTCCACGTGTGTCCAGCTGGGTAAGGCTGTGCTCAAGGCAGCTGCTGGAGGTGAAGGGAATTTGTGCAAGTTAAATGCTGTGCGAGGTCTGCTGCTGCTGCAGAGTCTGACAGCCATGCTGGTCATACCCCAAATCTCAAACTGCTCTGTGCATTGAGGTCTGCAAAGTTCCTTGCCAAGCAAGCAGGGAGCCTCTGGCTGCCCAGAAGAGTCCCATGTGGCATACAGAGCCCACAGGTCTCTTGGTGGTCACTCGGGAGCAGTCCCATACACCGAAGCTGTTTCCCCCCAATTCAGGGCAGCTGCGCTTCTGGAACCCGGATGACCTGAATGCCTCTCCTAGTGCCTCGCTGCCCACGCCAGAGTGGATAGAGGAGAAACTGCAGGAGGTCTGCGAGCACCTCGGCATCACCAGGGATGGCCACTTGAACCGCAAGAAGCTCGTCTCCATCTGCGAGCAGTTTGGGCTCCAAAATGTCAGCGGGGAGGTGAGCGGCCGCGGGGCTGGGGTTGCCGGAGGGCTGGCTCGCACCTGGAGGCATGCTGGGTGTTGGTGCTGCCACAGATGCCTGCCTCGTGGCTCATCGCTTTTTGCTCATCACAAAGCACAAGTGCAGGTTAACAGCTCGCTGCTTGGAAGGCGGCGTCCAGCTCGCTGCTTTCCAAGGGGTTTGTTGGCATTCAACCACTGACAGGCTGTGCTGGTCCGAGGCAGCTGCCTTGCACCGTAATGCCTGTCCATCGTCATGTACCATCGCATGGTAAACTTTAATTTAAAAAACATACCTTGGATTCCAAGCATGACTCCTTAATCCTAGGATCCATCTATCTAGAAAGTAAATATTGGTTCCAATATTCACAGATAGTTGCTTTTGACTTCGCAAAGACCTGCGGGCTGTCTTTGTCCTCCAGAGTCCCCGAGTAAATTATTTCTTTAGCAAAATGCATCCTTAAGATTCAGAGCATTTTTAATAAAACTGTTTCCCATCTTAGAATACCATGGCTTGAAACAGTTTCCTTCATAAAGCTTGTTTCTGGGCTGTTATTCCTTTGCAGCATTTGCAAAAATGTTTTCAGGATATTAAAGTGTAGGAAAGGCAGAAAGTGGGGGAAAATAAACTGAAGACAAAGGAATAGGAAGGGACTGTCGTAACATTGCTGATCCTAATATGTTCAGTCTTCTTTGTAAGAAAGAAGACTGCCCTGAAGTATAAAATAGATTTATTGTAACCTTGTAGTGCCTTACTATTTTTTGTTCAGTCACTTCAGATGCTGCAGAGGTTTGGGCATTTTTCTCACGAACTTGCACTAAATTCCTGATGTCACCTGGGCTTGGGAGCAGGGCGAAAAAAGGCTTTTCCATGCTGCCGTACAAGATGGATGCTCAAAGATAACCACGATAAGGAGCTAGCTCTGCAGTCTTCTGTAAGACGACTATCCCAGTCCATGCTGATGCAGTGAGCCCGGCAGCTCTTTTGGTCCATTTGCTCTACTCTTTCACTGTAGAGATCTGGGAAGCAGGACTCTGTCTGCTGTACCAAGTTTTTCTGCAGTGCTTTCAGCAATAACAAATGTGGTTTCTGTCCCCTGCTGCTCACAGGTGCTCGAGGGGGTGCTCCACAGCCTGGACCAAGATGGCACCATGAGTGTCGAGGATTTCTTCTACGGTTTGCTCAGAAATGGGAAGCCGCTTACGCCCTCGGCATCCACCCCGTACCGACAGCTGAAGAGACACCTCTCCATGCAGGTGAGGGGCTGCTCAGCTCCCTCGGGGCTGTTGGGACGGGGATGGGTGGGAGGCGTCCTCTTGGGGAGGGGAAGGGAAGAGATGGCCCCTTTGAAGTAATGGGGTTTGGGGATGCACCTTGCAGGGCGTGGTGGGCACTAAATAAAGGGTGCAAGCTGTGCACAGGGGGAAAAGGTGGCCTGAGGTCAGCTGCAGGCTATGGGCTTGCACATCCCACATCCTTCAATTTTTTCTTTTGAGAGGTTGGAGTTGCTGCTTTCTCTGGCTGGAAGCTGAGGGCTGTAACACAAGTGCCCATGCAGCCTCTAAGGAAAAAGCAACACTTAAAAGCAGGTGGTGGAAAACACTTTAGGAGCACCGAGAACCCATCCAAAGCTATTCCTCCTTGGATTTATTTGAGACCCAATGTACCTGGTTGTGCTGCAGTGCCACGAGGTCAGCAGCAGCGCTCCTGCTGGGGGTTTGTGTGGCAGCGAGGAAAAGCAGGCTAAAATCCTTCACCTCCAGGGTGCTGCTGGTGCAGTTAAGCTCGCGAGCATTCCCCAACGCGGGGCAGGCTCCTGGTTCTGCCCACACCCTGCCACAGCTCTCCCCTCTCTCGGCAGTCCTTCGATGAGAGCGGGAGGCGCACGGCCGGCCCCGCTGCCATGCCTAGCACCCTCGGGTTCTGCCTCTTCTCCAGCCTGGACGACGGAATGGGCTACGGCTGCGTGGAGGGCATCCTCGACTGCTGGCACCAGGAGGGCGTTGAGAACAGCCAGGACATCCTGAAGGTAACTGGCAAGCACAGCTCGCTCCTTCTGTTTGCTTTATTTCCCCCCCCCCCCTTTATTGGGTTCTGGGCTGTAACTGGATTTTTTTTCCTCTAAAATTCCCGGTGCTAGTATAGCTGTTCTGGGAAATCTCCAGTAATTTCCCTTTCCTGCATTGAAACGATGGTGCATCCCAGAGAGCTGAAAGTTAATGATAAAATGTAATGGGACTTCCAGCTCAGCTCGAAGAGGTCACCTACATTTCTGTAAAGCGATTTAATTCCTTTACCTCGCTGAACAGCAGCACCTGCAAACCTCTTAGTGCTGCAGTGACCGGGGTTATGGCTTGTTCTGGAGTGGAGGCCGGCGTTTGAAACCCTGCCCAGTAATTAGTGCTCCATTACACAGGGTGAAAGGGTCATGCGTATTGCAAATCAGGTACCCGAAGCAAACCGCTTCCCTGCCCGTCCTGCTGGAAGCTGTGGACGGGGTAAGACACTTCCACGTGTCTGTTCCGAGACCCTCTGGGTTACTGGCGGTGACAAGGACAGGTTTTTCTTAGCATTTTGTGTCCATGCGGATTTTGAACATCCAGGCTGCCATAAGCACTTTATTCATAACTGTTGCTGCTCTCAGGCAAATAAACCCCATTTGGAGCCTGGACTCAGTCCAGCTTGATAACTCTGCATTATTTTAACCAGACCTGCGTGGTCTGCCTCTAACTCACCTGCTGCCAGTGCTGCCTCTAGCCCACAGCCGGCCCTGTTGGTCGTGCCACTGTGTGCTTTCTGCAGCGTGGGTGCAGCAGCTGCACCACTAGCGGTACTGTGAGCTCCTTTGTGCTTGTGCAAGGTCAGGGGGAAGGAAATATGGTCAGTTACTACTGATAACGTGCTGGAAGAGGTGGGGTTTTTACTGTGGAACCTCCTGCAAGACCTCTTCTGTATCGCCTCTATTACAAGACCCTTTTTTTTTTTACGCAAACGCTTTCAACCGCTTTCTTGCCTTTTAAAATATTCGAATGCTGCCAGTGCAATTAGGTCCGCTAGAGAATTAATTCTCTTAGTCAGGCATGGGCTTACTTTCCTCTTGGCCTTGCAGTGTAGCCGTGGTTTTTCCATCTGCAGAGCCGGCAGCAGCACTTTAATGTAGGAAGGTGCCTGAGAGGTCTGTTTTATTGACCCAAAGCCATCCCTGAAGGGTTCATCAGTAAGCAAAGATATCTTCTGAGCCTCCCCAGTTTATTCTCCCCCTTCATGTACAAACGTCTTCAGGCTCCTGCAGAGCAAGAAAGCTCTGCTCTAACGGCGTGTTGTTCCGCAGGCTTTGGACTTCAGCTTGGATGGGAAGGTGAACTTGACAGAGCTGACGCTGGCGCTAGAAAACGAGCTTTTAATAACCAAGAACAGCATCCACCAGGCAGCCCTGGCGAGCTTCAAAACAGAGATAAGGCACTTGCTGTAAGTCGCTGGGATTGTTGTCTCTGTTTCCTCCCTGCCTCCCCAGGGGTTTGCCCAGCAGAAGCTTAAGGAGCAGCCGATGAGCGGCAGCACGGCCCCTCCGAGGGGCATCGCACTGCCTGTCCCCCGATCATCATTATTTGGTTATCATTAATTCATCATTATTTGCGTTTACTTGGATAAAATACCCAAGTATCACAGGAGAATGTGCTTGGGGGGGGGGTGGAATCAAAGCATCAGGCTGTTCCCAGCCTGGAAGGGTCATTGCAGTCTGCAGTGGTCATTGGCCAAGGAACACAGAAGTGTTCAGGCAGAGGCTAGCGCAACCTGACAAGCAGCACCACAAATCCTAAATGCTTTCTGGGAGTACTTTTACATAGGTTTTGCTGTGGGATAGAGGTGTGTGAGGTACAGACCATGAGTCTCCACTTTTTTCATTCGAGTGTCAAACATAGTTTGACTTTGCACGGGGCTTGCGGTGCAGGCTTCTTATTTGTGCATCACCCATGGATGACTTTGGTCATTAAGACTGCAGATGTGTTACCTGTCAGCTTATCACTTGTGCCTATGCGTTCCCCATTTCACTTCTAGAGCAAAAGATGAAGCTTCCCACTGTGCAGGTCTATGTTTTTGTTTACTCTGTGGGGAGATTTGCTGCTGAGTTTCCACCAAGAAAGCAGCTCAAGAAAGCAAATCTTGCTAACTTGTGATTAAGATAGATGGGATGTAGTGTGAGGATGAAGTGGTAAAGGTAATAAAATGAGAACAAGTAAATGGGGCAGGGGGTTCGCATCTGGTTCAGGACCTGTGGGGGCATCAAGACAGGTCTGAGCTGTGTGCCCAAGCTCATAGCTAGTGACAGGTGCAGCTGAGGATAAAAGCCCTCCCAGAAATTTTTCCAGGCTCTCTGACAAGCCTCTGGTGAGCCTCTCCTCTGGGGGAGGGCTGCCCTAACCCAGCATGGCTGTGTTCGCCCTAGGGAGCGGGTGGACCAAGTGGCCAGGGAGAAAGAGAAGCTGCGGTCGGACTTGGAAAAAGCCGAAAAGCTGAAATCCCTGATGGCCTCCGAAGTCGATGACCACCACGCTGCGATAGAGCGCCGGAACGAGTACAACCTCAGGTACAGTGTCCTGGGACACCCCGGGTGAGCGTGAGCAGCTCCTGCCCATCCTGCAGGGCTGCAGGTGTTGGTGATGGAGGTAGTGGCTTGGGAGGAAGGGCAGGAGAGGTGTGAGCACCTGTGGCTTGGATGAAAACTGGTCTGAGCCTGAGGACTTGAACAGTGTTTGGCCATGCTAAAGCATTTGTTGTCCTTACTCCACCTGCCAGATTTGTCCGTGGGTCCCAGATCCCATCCTCTGCTCCTCACCCTTGCTCTGTCACCCTGCTGTCTGCGCATACGGCTCACCTTCCCTGTTAAGAGGTGTGTGCCGATGTGAAACTTCCAACATTAACATCGCTGGCTGCAGAAAAGTCTGGCTTAATCCTAAAACCCTGGCCAGACAGTGGGTGCACATCTAAAATTCACCGAGCACTGCGTGGCCGATCTGCACGGTTAATCCATGTGTTTCTGTCTGGATCCAGCCCCAATAGGGGCAGCGGCTCTGTGTGTGCCAATACCACCCAGCTTAACGCAGTGGCATTTGCTGCCTGCTTCCCTTTGTGAGCTTTCCTTGCCTTTGATGCCTTAACAGGAAGCTGGATGAGGAATACAAGGAACGAATCGCAGCTCTAAAGAACGAACTCCGGAAAGAGCGGGAGCAAATCCTGCAGCAGGCTAATAAGCAGCGGCTGGAGCTGGAGCAGGAGATAGAAAAGCTGAAAACTGATGAGAACTACATCCGTGACCGCCTCACCCTCTCCCTGAAGGTAACGGGGGCTGAATGCAAATGGCACTTTCTGATAAAAGCCAAGGGTGTGCAGAAGCAGGGAACGATGCTTGTGATTTGATCCTTGCTGAGAGGATCTATGCCAGCATATATTGAGCTAGGTGAAAGTAGGTTTAGCTGCAAGATAAAGGCATATCCGTTACAGTGTTTTGGGGTCACCTTGATCGGTTACTGCTAGGACTTGTAGGGCTCCCTTTCAGATTTCTGCTGCCACATGTGCAGTGTGTGTGTGCAGATCTTGGGGGGCTGCTTGCATTGCTGGCCCTCTGGCTGCCCGGGCAGAAGGTCGTGTCTTGATGAAGCTTAAAACATTGCTTAAATCTCTAAAGCAAATTTGCTGTTGTTCCATTTGAAAAACTATTTGCTGCCTTGCAATGGTGTCGGTCACCTGTGACCCTACATATTCGAAACCTTTTTTTCAAATTTATTTAGGAAAAAAAAAAATTGCAAACTTGTTCTACACTTAAATCACAACTTTTTTTTCTGAATCTGACAGCTGCCTTATCATAACTTAATGTTTTGTGTTATTTTTTTAAGCTGAGCAAAAGTTAAAGGTTGCGGTGTTGTCTTACAAATATCAAAAGCGCTGACAGTCAGCGTGAGCTGACACCCGTAAGGATATTCAGGAGAACGGCTTCTGAACAGGTCAGCTGTCCTTTTGGTGCCAGGGAAAGTGTAAAATGCTCCTCCTCAAGCAGTGATTAGCAAGTGAGAGGAGCGTGTGCCTGGCAAGCACCAGGCCCGCAGCCAGCTTACACTCACTGCTCTGATGTGCACGTGTGAACAGTGGGAAAGAAATTCACAGCTCCCGTCATCGGCTGCAGCTCATGTCGGTGCTGTGCCCTGACTTGACTGGGAGACTGCTCTTCTTGAATGAGTTGCCATTTGCTGGTGCTTCTCTCTTCCAAATGCTGAGGCTGTCGGGTTTCTGTTTGGTTCAGGAAAACAGCCGTCTGGAAAGCGAGCTCTTGGAAACAGGAGAAAAGCTGGCGGAGTATGAAAGCTTGGCAAGCAAGCTGCAGAGGAACTTGGAGAACGTCCTGACTGAGAAGGTAAATCCTCCTCTCTCTAGCGTGTGTTCAGAGCTGAATTTGCATCAAGCTGCTGCTGGTGGAGCTGGTGGTGGGGTCCCTGGAGGCTGCTCCCAAGGGGACTGGATGAGTGCCGAGCTGGGCAGCCAGCACAGGCAGCCCAGCTCCCTCCGGTTCAGGGAGCTGCAGATACCCCAGCCTCTCTGTGGTCCTCTGATAATTTAAGTGAGCCCTACAGTGAAGCAGTCATTCAACGGGTTTGCAAGGATTTTTCCCCAGTATAGAGTTTTTGCAGTATAGCTCCTTTCTGGGACAGATGATACCTGAGGTGTCTGGTGCTACGTGGCATCTCTGTTAAAAACTGCATCTGAAAATTGAGATGAACAGCTGAGCGTGGCGATGATATAATAAACTCATCAGAACATCAGCTTCTCCAAAGGCATTTCTGTGCATGTGCATCTACAGACAAAGGCTCCTTGGTGGTGATTTTGTAATGATCCTCACCCAGCATCTGTTTTCCAGACTTGTTTCAAGTTGGAAATATTTATCTCTGCAAAATACATTTACTTTGTACGTGCATTAAGATAGAAAGGTGTGGTCTGAAATCAAACTTAGTGTAAGAGCGATGGGAAGATAGCAGCTAGCATCTTCTAGGGAGGTTCTTCCCTTTTTAGGGTTCCCTAGGGGAATTTTGATTTCCCTCGGGGAATAAAAACAAGACAAAAAAACAGAAAACACACACAAAAGAAAAAATCAGGAAAGAGGGAGCAGGCTGCAGGCTGCTTGAGAGCTGCATCCTAGCAGGGGTATGTGAAAGACTGACTGGGTCCTGTTGATGCCGTTTCAGTACGGTGACCTCGATCCCAGCAGCGCAGAGTTCTTCCTGCAGGAGGAGAGGCTGGCACAAATGAAGAGCAAGTACGAGCTGCAGTGCAGGGTGAGTCGGGCCCTGGGGCTGGGGACACGGCACCCGAGGGATGCATCTTCACCAAGAGCATCCTTTCTGGAAACGGCTAAGCGTTGCACTGCGTGCTGCCATACTGCTGTTTGTGATGGTTTGGTTTCTTTCCTTCTTACATTAATCTGTGCTCTTGGGTGGTGGAAAGCTTTTACCACAGAAGCAAATGGTCAAGAGAAGATGATAGCATGCCATACAGGTGGGCTGGGACAGGGTATATGGAGCCTCCTTTGCTCCACTGGTGTAAATCAAGCTTAATTCTTTGTGTGGCAATGCACCAGTGGTTTGTCTGATTTGTGAAATAAAGGATGCCCTCATTTGAATTTAAAGCTGCAGGAACTACCAGCAGGAATAAGATATATCTGAGTTTTGCCAGTTTCTGGAACAGTAATAGTTTAAGGAAATAAAACTACACAGATCTAAAGCTTGCCTTCTCCTCCCTGCATCTTGTGTAGCTGAATGCTTCTTTATGGTGGGCCTGCAAGTGTCTATTTCCATACCTGTTTTCTGAGGACTACAATGATTACAAACATTCAGCTCACCTGTTCTGCTTTGTCCTTTTTGTTCAACAAAGGACTGTCTTGGCTAGAGGCTGCATAATCTGAAACAACATAGTAGCTCTGTTAAGAAGTTGGAGTTAAAAAGCAAATATTTTCTAGAAATATTTGCTGAACTGATGCTTCTTGGTAAGAATTTGCTTGAATGTGCAGCTGACTTTTATGAGTACTGGCAGATCTGAGTCAGTCTTCGAGGTTCACTTTCTGAACCTTTCAAATCTGCAGAATTGCATGTTTACACATTCATGGATTCATTTTCCTCAATAAACGATGTTCATTGAGCTCAGCACGTTGCATTTGGCACAAACGCTTGGGATATTCTGCTGGCAAGCGGGCGGAAGTACCAGATGGAAATGCACTAATGAGGATATCTCCTTTCTAATTTGATCTTTTGCTTCTGATTTGATTTTTCAAGTAGAATGGTGTTTGAGGAGGTATTTCTCAAATATGTTTGAAAATGTTCCTAAGCTGCTGCTTAAAACTGTGGTGGGAAGAAGGAATGAAGTGGAAGGACCTAGAACATGTAGGCTTTGGAAGCAAAATGCATGTGTTCAGTCTGAAGAAGGCACTGTTATTTTAATAAATACTTCCGTGTTACTTGCATGGGTTGGAAGGTGGAGAAGGTGCTGTTTTGCAGACAGGAGGATGATAACTGGCAAGATTTAGTCTTTACCTACAGCAGTTCTCCCCTAAAAACCCTGTCACTGGGGTGTGTTGGTACACGGATGCCCAGCTGCTTTCACTCAGCTCCTTTCCTTCCCCTCCCCTGCGGTCAGGAGCTACAGGACCAGATAGATGAGCTGCACTCCGAGCTGGAGGAGTACCGCACTCAGGGCAAGGCCTTCAGGCCGTCGCTGAAAAACTCGCTGTCAGAGGAGTTTGACATCGATATTAAAAGTCACGGCAACAGTGGCATTGAACCTGACCAAGGTAAAACGCTTTTCCTGTGTGGGAGCTTCAGGGACATAGATATTCGTGAGATATTCATGATAAAGCCTTGGATGTGATGACGTAAAGGCTCTCCCAAGCCTTTCTAGTGAACTCCTCAAACAACACCCCACTTTAATGTGTAACATTAAGTGGAATATAACTGCTATATTCAAAGCTAAAACAAACATTTGTAGTTTCTTGTCTGTGTGGGGGAATTTCAGCGATGCCGTAGCTGCCCAAATATATTTAAATCGATTATCAATTCTATTGAGAACGTAGCTCTTTGGGTTTGAAGCTGTATATAATTATTATTTTTAAAGGACTTGGTTCAGAAGACTGCAATCCGTTAAACATGAGCATAGAGGCAGAAATGGCCATTGAACAAATGAAGGAGCAACATCACAGGGACTTACATCACCTCAAACAGGAGCTTGAAGACACGGTGAGCTATTTTCCCTTCAAGCTTCACAACTCTTCCAGCCTTCTCATAGAAGCGGTACGCTCTTGGAGGAGGACTTCTGACCCGTGGTGAAACTAGAACCTTTCTGTGAATCCGAGCCTCTGCCTCCTCTGCTCCTCCTGGGTGCTGGAGAGGTGCTGGTGAGGGCTGGATGAATGCTGCATTATATCCCCAGCTGCCCACCAGCTAACGAGAGCAGCGAGCCTTTCACATGCAGTATTGCATTTCCTGTCTTGAAGGGCTGGCACAGCTGAATTAGCCACTTCATTCATGCTGGCAGGGAATAATTATGGGTTAGGAAGGCCGCTGGCAGGAGTCTGCGTGGGGAATGCTATGCCTGCGCAGTCTGGCGGCGCTGAAACGCGCTCCGTGCTGTGAAAGCACGGAAACTGCTGCTGCAGTGCTGGCGGTGCTGGAACCCACCTGGCGGTTTCCCATTTTCTGGGTGGGGGTTTCCTGGCTTGCAAGGTTGATCTGGCCTCATGGGCTTGTTCTGCAAGAGCCAGCTCAGGACCAGAAGTCAGGGATCCTGTCGGGCTTCTGTTGCATCTCTTAAACCATCTCTGGATAGAGCTGATAACTCTGCAATGACTCTCTAATAGACCAGTTTTGTGAGTGGCACAACACAGGGGCACTGAAACTATTCTGACGAAGCTGACAGGTCCCTGCCTTGGTTAGCAAGGGGAAATGAGGCATGGGTGTGGGGACCAAAAAATATTACCCTGAAATTACTTTTCCTTAAAGAGCACGTCCAGCTCATTTGTAAAGCCTTTTTAAAGGGAAATCCCTCATCTTCTTAATTTGAGGAAGGGGTTGAAAAAGGAATTAGTGAAATAGTCCACTTGCAATTTGCAAAACTCGCTTAGGACTTGAAAATTATTAGTGGCTTTTCTCTTCTTTCGCAAATTGACTGAACAGAATAGCATGGATTTCACTGGCTTCTACAGAATAATCATCTCTATCCATGTAAGAAATTAAGCTGCACACTTCAGTATTCTTTGCAAGGAGAACCGATATAAGATGCTAATATGTAAATCAAATGATTCTGTAGAATATTAGGAAATATGTAACAGAAATGTACGGAAAACACCCAGAATATGCTGTATAAAACAAACCAATCTGTTTTCCTTCTTGCAGGTGAGCCATTATGAAAAGCAGCTAGATGAGACAAAAATCCACTGTGAAAAGGAGCAAGAGGATATGAGGAAGAAGTATACTGAAGAGATGCATGTCATGGAAAAGCAGATAACTGGACTGAAAAATCAAGTTGCAGAACTGCAAGAAGAGGCAGCGGTGCTCAGAGAACAGCAAGAAAAGCTGGACTGTAAGCATAACGATGAGAAAAACAAATTACAAATGAGTTTCAATGAGGAAAAAGCCAATCTGCAAGAACTCTTGAGGAAAGAGCACGAGGACGATGTTAGAGCTAGACTGGAAGAGGCAAAGGAGAAGTTCAGTCAAGAACGGGAGGAACTGATTCAGAACGGTGTCTGGGTGGAGGAGAAGATGAGGGTGCTGGTGCAGGCACTGCAGGAAGAGAAGGGAGAGCTGGAGCATGGCTTCCACGAGCAGTTGAAAAGGATGACAGAAATGCACGCCCTGGAGAAAGAAGAGCTGCAGGAAGAGCTGCTGAGGAAGCACAAGCAGGAGCTGGAGGAGGAAAGGTGAGTGTCCCAGCCAGCCGCAGCGGCAGAGGTCTGCGCTGACCGCGAGTGCTCAGAAGTCATTCCTGAGGCTTATTGCAGGTGCTCACTGTGCGGTGCCCTTACCTGCTTCATCCCAGGACATGGGTGGGATGGTACCCAGCGGCTTTTGACTTTTTCCAAGCAGATATTTGTATTGGCTTTTAGCTCACCTAGAGGCAACAGTACTGTTAAAGCATAACCAGATGTGGCTAACTTGAGCTCTGTTCATTCAGTGTCCTTGTGCTTTACAGTCCTTTGTACTTAAAGCGTTTGAATATTGAGGTGTCTTTTCTGAAGAAGCAAATGGATGGCTGGTAAATGCATTTAGGGAGCACTGAGTGTCAACAGAAACTGAAGCCGTCCTGGGGCGACAGAGAGATGGGGGACAAGAACATCTTGGGGATGTTATTGGGACAAGCCCCCATAAATCTGATGCCAAGCACAGGAAAGGCATATATTGTATGCAAAACAATTTCAAAGGACATTTCATGAGTTATACCCTTTCAAGGCAATTAGATTTTTGTTTTTGAAGTTTCAACAAACTGCCTCAAATTTAACTTTGTCTCTCAGAAACACCCATCAAATAGTAGTTCCACTAAAACTCAGCGGAAATAGTAACTTTTCAGCTTGTTTTATTGAGTAGCTTTAAAAAAAATTGAATCTTTCTGAGTTAGCTCGGAGTTTAGTAATTTATTATGTTAACCATGTTTAGGAAAAAAATGGAAATTGACTATAACAGAAGAGCATCTCATGCTGAAACTCAGTTTTCTGTGGAGACACAAACACTTGTGAATAAATATGAAGAAACAATCCAAAATCTGGAAAGGAGCTACCAGCGAGAGTTGCATGATCTTGTTGAACAGCAGAGAGAGGAAAAATCTCAGTGGGAGTTTGAAAAGGATGAAGTTGCCCAGGAGGTTGCCGAAGCCCATGAGCAGCTGAAGGAAAGCCTGGCAAATGAAAAGGCTGCTGCTGTTGCCCTGACCCAAGAGAAAGAACTGCTGGAGAAGAACTTCAAGGAGGAAGTGAACAAGCTGGTGTGCGAGAAGGAGCAGCTCCAGAAAGAGCTGCAAGACCTGAGGAAGGTTGCTGAGAAGCAAGAGGAAAAGCTGAATGACAAAATAACACGACTCCAAAATGACCATGAGAAAGAGCTAAAGGACAAAGAGGAGCATATATCTGTGGTGGAGGAAAATGGGAGGCTGATTAGCCAAAAGCTGGAGAGACTCAACAGTGAGTATAAGCAAGAGAAAGAAGAATTGAATTCCAAACTTCTTGCTTTGGAAAGTTTAAACAAAGACATTTGTGTGCGAGCAGAAACAGAAAAGGCAGAGATGAATCTGGAAATCTCAAACCTTCAAGAAAAAATACAGAAATTGCAGTGGGAGACTGTTAGTTTTTCCGCACTGCAGAATCATTATAGGGTCCTGGAAAATGAATATGCAAAAGCAAAGAGCAAAATTGCTTCTTTCTCTAGTATGGAGCCTCTGGGAGACGATGCAGATGTTCTCATAAATCTGCAGAAAGTGCATGAGCAAGCTGTGAAGGAAAACGTCAGGATGGCTTCTGAGATCGTCAGGCTGCAGCAACGGCTGCGAGCTGTGGAGCGGGAGACCCCCAGACCTCCCGGGTCTGGTCACTCTGACCCCAGTGCAGAACCACTGCAGCTGCAAGACAGAAGGGATCCTGCTCTCCAAGGGCTGCCCCGTGATCGGAGAGATGCAGGCAAGGCAGTAGGTGTGAATGTCTCTCCAGTTTTGGAGACTGACACTGCAGACCTGGAAGACATGCTTGAGATGTGCTCTGCTGTGGAGAAACCATGGGGTGAAAGCAGAGCAGACGGCCACGCGCTCAGGTTGCAGGCGTGTCAGATGCAAGGAAGTAAAATGGCAGTGGGAAGTGATTATAATCTTGGTTATGACAAAAATCAAGAGCTAGTTGCTCAGGTGCCTCTGCTGCAGAAAAAGAGAGATCTTGAGAGAGTTCCCAGACTAAAAGTACTACAAAATAATACTAAGCAGCAGAATGTCCATCTGCTGAATAACAGAATAGCTCCCGGGAATAAAGGGTTTCATTCTGATGCTTCAAAGCTGCAGACTGATCTCAAGAGGGCCGAAGAGCTGACTGAAGCCTCTCTCCAGCTGGAACACGCTCCTGGATCAGTGAACGGCGACCTGAAGGATGCAATTCCTCAGCTTTGGAAAAGGGTCGAGGAGCTGCAGGAAAGGTTGGTGGCACAGGCTAAGCTGCTGTCACTACAGGAAGAAATTCAGGCAGAAAACAAGGATCTAAAATCTGAAGTGATCAAGTTAATTGAAAAAAATAAAGCCCTAGAAGACAGCCTACGTAGGCTGAGAAGCTTTCATTGCAAGCTCGAAGCAGGTAACCTGGGAGGCATTAAGCTCAGAGAAGAAAACACACAGCTCCTCAAAAAAGCTAAAGAATTAGAAGATGGTCAAAACCGAGATGTACAAGGAAAATTGGATGTGCGCAGTGAGAAGCTAAGGCTGCGGTGCCAGCTTGGAAAACTGGAAGAACACCCTGAAATGTTAGGGGTTCTGCAGGACGAGCAGGCCCAATGTGACAGCACGACGAAAGAGATGTTGGCAGAAAAGAGGGAGCTGCAAGAGCCCGACAGAAAGCTGGAGGAGAAAGTTACTGCCCTGCTGAGCCAAAACGGCATGCATTTCCATGAGGAGAAGGAGGAGAGGAACACAGTGACACACGGCTTGCAAAGCACGTGCACTGAGCTGCAGCAAAAAGTTGATCTCTTGAGGTAACGTACACTAAAACCTTGTGGGAAGTGTGCCGGCCCCGCGATGCTCCAACGTGCTGCTTGCTCCACGTAGAAACTAACCTAGTGTCCCACTGACTGCTTCGTAGCCCTACTGACTGCCCCATGGCTGCTGCATTAACCTCTGTAGCTTAGCTCTGAGTAGAAAAGGGTGCCCTGGACCCTAACCGTAGCAGGCAGGCTGTCGAAGCGTGGATAATGACGGCTGAAATAAGTGTGCAAGACGTGCTTCTCTCTGAACCTGACCTAACGTGATGGGTAAAACCAGCAACTTGCTGCTCTGCGTGTGGACGCAGGCATCTTCACATATCAGAGGTCCCTGTGTTCTTATGTCTAAACTGTTGTGGTAACATTTCCAGAATGCTTTTAATTTTTACTAATATCACCTCTTCGTTCTGTTCCTTTCTAGTACTGAACGTTACTTGGAAAGCTAGAAGCGTTTCACTTTTTCTAAATATCAAAGTTCTTCTAAATATCAAAGTTAATGCTAAGAAATCAGTCACTTTTTTGTTAGCAATTAGTGTTATTTTGGATTGTTTGGAACTGGTATTAAGAATGCATCAGGTATACAACGTGGCAAATACCATCATAACAAAGAAAACACGACAGGTTACCTCCTTTTTACCTGCTTCATTTCAGCAAGTGCTGTTCTGGTGGTCATAAAGTGCTTACAAATGGCTTAATTATCGTTCAGCACTGACTTCCTATAAGAAGTTGTTCCTTGAAGTATTGCTCCATGCCTGAATTATTTCTCTGCAGGTACCTGGGGAAAGGAAAGACACTCTCAGACTCTGCTGTTTCCATGCTGCTACTCCCAGCATGCAGGGCTCTGGAGCAGCTGGGGAGCAGCGTTCCTTGGTGCAGCCTGCATATGGCAGCATTAGGCTGTTCAAAGTTAGGACTACGTTATTGGCAGTTTAAGGACTGAGAGATATAGTACAGTCTTGGAGTGTGATACTTCTACTAGGTATCTTAGATTTTAAGCAACTTTGTGCAGTTTTTTTTATAGCTAGAATGTCCCTTTCCAGTGTTATGGAAAGCACTCGAAAGGTAAAATCCATACGAATCCATACACAGCTCATAAAATAAGCCAGCTGTAGTTTTGTTTTCAAGTGTCACAAGCAGTTAAGGCTCTTAGTATGTGGGCCTGGGTGATGCACAGGAACGGTTCTCATGTCCCGTCTCTCTGCCACAGATGTGAAGCCGAGAAGCTCAGGGAAGAAAACACCGCTCTGAAGAACGAGGTGACGTTGTTAAACGAGGAAGGTAGTGCTTCCAGCCTGAAACTGAGGGAGCTGAATGGATCCCAGGAAGAAATGCGGTAAGGATGCTATGGGGGCACGGACCACGTGCATGCCTTCAGGCACACAGTAGCCGTGTCCTTTCTCTCAAAGCTCCTTGACGTGGTAGATATCCTACAGGCTGTGAAACAGGCTGCCTTCTGGTGCCATCAGCTCTCCACCTGGATGAAGTCTATTCCTTCTGCTTTTTCCCTGTCCCAGCTTGTCCTTCCCAGTCCTGGAGCTAAAGCAGGAGCCTGATGGGATTCAGGTGACCACTAACACTTAGGAGCTGATCTCTTGTAATTCCCCTGCTTCAGCAAGGGCAGAGGTTGTTAGGCTGGTGTAGCCCTAAAAAAGTCAGGAAGAGGTACAGTGGGACAGAGCACTTCAAAAATTTTGTCTCTTGCAAGTAGGTAACTACCTGTGATCTTGGGAACCCAGCCTTTCCTTTCAGGAAAGGAATACGTGGGTATGTGAAGGAAGTAAGTACTCATGAAGCCTATGCAAAGCAGTGATGCTAAGTGAAAAATAATGAACATCCAGAATTACCTTTTCTAGTGACGTCAAAAAGCAGCCTGTTCTTGCAAGGATATATATATTAACGAGTGACCCTAATGTTAATGAGCTTTCTTTTTTCCTAGGCAAAAGATAGAGGCAGTGAGAAAGGAGAAAGTGGCTGTACAGAAGATGGTTGACAACCTGAAAAAGCAGGTAAACAGAATCTCCATAATCTTCTCTGGAGAAATCATCACTTTACAAGTCTTTCTTTAGATGATTACATGTGGTTTAAAAAAAAAAAAGACCACTATCTACACTTAAACTTGTTGATAACTGTGTGATCTCATTAACTGTTTGGGATTGATATGAGGCTTCTTTCTCCTGATCTGGAGACAACTGCAATGCTACTGTAACTATCTGGCTTAGAAACTTGAGAGCATTCTCCATAGTCAACTTGGAAAATGTACTTAATGGAAATATAAAGTTAAAATCTTCCTTTGTAATCATTTTGTGGGTAATGCCCTGCAGCAGCCCATGGGGGAGAGGTTACGTGACACAGCCTCTTCTTACTTCCCAGCTGGATGGGTCTAGGACTGCTGCCAGCAGTGACCTTTTGCTCATATCCATGAGACTTCACTGCTTTTGTTTAAAGGGAGGTTCATTGTGCTAGGCAAGTACTAGAAGGTTTAAGTAGGTTTTATACCACAAGGAACATGGCTGTTTCTCAGTAAAATTCTCTGTTGCTCAGGATAATCTCATAGCTTGTCAGCATAACACTCAAAATACTTATATCAGCATGGTAAAGGGAAGAAGGAACTGAGAGGTATGCCAGGTAGAACTGATATATCTGAGGCCAATTCTAAGAAATTAAGTTTGTGAGGCTGCATGCAGCGTGCCATCAGCAGCAGTCCTACTCTTATATAGGGGTCTACTTGATTTGGCCTTAATACTGGGGTGTGGAGCAAGTTCAATAGGTTATAGGGAAATAAAGCAGTGTTGCTGGGGTAGTGACTGTTACATGGAGCGCAGGCAGTTATCTGCTGTCTCACCATTGAGTCACTGCTATGGGATTCTGTCTCTGTGGCTGGGCCAATGAATTGGGGTGACATTCGTCAGCTTTTCTTTTTAATCACCTGAACAGAAAGGAAATGGATTAAAACAAACAAAAACCCTACCATCCAATGCAGAAATAGTCCTAACTGACACTGCCGTCCCACTTCAGGTAGCAGATCTGAAGACCAGGAACCAGCAGCTGGACTCTGAAAACACAGAATTGAGCCAGAGGAATTCCAAAAGCCAAGCAGATGTGCAGGATCTTAACCAACAGCTGGCAAGGGTGCTCAAGCAAAAGGAAAGGGAAGCAGGAAAGGGTACGCTGGAAGAATGGGAAAAGGAGAGACTGGTACTGAAAGAGGAACTGGAAAACTCTAAAGTAAAGGTACAGGATAAGTGTCTCTAGTGGTATGAAACAACTGAACCTTTAGGAATTAGCATCCCTTTCTCAAGCTGTGTGTGGTCTTTCAAATCTGAACTTTTCCTAGCACTTGTTGCAAATGTCCATGCATGAGGCAGTAGGGGTGGAGGGAAAGTGTGGCAGCACCTGCTTTCTGGCTGCTGCAAAGAAATAGAAGGGTGCAGTTCTGTCTTGAAAATGGAGGCTAGTGATGACAAATACTTTCACCTGCATTTTCCAGCATGCATGTTCTGTTCGGCCCAGTGTATCCCACCTCTAACCCACTGGCTGTAGCATCCTCGGGTTAATCTTTGTTACTCTGTCTCCCAAGCTGAAATCTGAGCTTTTACTGTTTGCAGTCATCAAATATGGTGTCCTCCTTGGAAATGGAGCTGTCGAAAACCAAAGTTCAGGCTCGTATATTGGAGCAGGAAAACCACATCCTCCAGCAGGAACTAGCGAAGACAAAACAGGTACGGCACCCTGCCCAGTACCATCAGGTGATGGGGTTAGAGCCACCATCCTGCTGGCTGTCTCGTGTTCTGCTTTCTTGACTGAGTTGGAAATAGTTAATTTATATTTATCTTCAATAGTTAATTTATTGAATAAAACGTTACAACACTAGAGGAATGTAAATCTTATTGAAAAAACCTCCCAGCATGATGCGCAATTGTTTGCATAAGGTTGGTTTCACTTAGCCTTTGCCAAAAGGTATTCCAGAGCAGTGGATCTTCGCAGATGGCCTTCAGCAATGAAGACCAAAAATTTAAAGTTCTAATCAAGCAATATACTAGGCTTTTCTAGGTTGCGTGGGTGGGATGGGCAGGGGAACATCCTCCAGCCACTGAGCAGTCCCTGACATCCATCTAGGTCCACAAGAGGACTGGTGTCCTCCAGCATGTCCTCTAGCAGAGGTGTAGCATTAAGAGTGCTGCTACCTGGAGGCTTTAACAGCTCAGAACTTAAAAAGTTAATTTCCTGGAGGACTTTGTTGTTGCCCATATAAGCATGGCTCATTTGGCTGTAAATACATGCTAATAATCATAGATAATGAAGGGCACAGATGAGTTAGCCCTCCTGATTAGGGTGCCAAAGTCATTTTCTTCAGAGTAAAGCACTCATTTGATGTTCCTAATGCTTTGTATTTATAATGGTCTTAAAAAGCAAAAGCAGATGAGGCATATTCAGTACAGTGAATTGTGGCTTGAGTGTAATTAAAGACAGAAGATTGAACAGAGACCAAATCACCCAGGAGCAGGCAGACTAAGCTAAAGCACTCTGTCAACTGGGAAAGAGATCAGAAAAGTCATCTGTATGGTATTTTTTCCCCTTCCCTGGAAGGAGAAACCCAAAGCCTTATCCACCTCATCAAGGTTATAAGAGGAACACTGACATTGAGCTGCAGGAAGGAGAATTCCCAATCTGTTATGGTTACTAAAAAAAAAAAAAAAAAAACCCACACCATAAATACACACAATGAAAATTAGGTATATGGAAGGTTCACTTCTCAATGCAATTGGTGTCATACAACCCAGAGGGATGATCCTATTAGGGTTTTTATGCTAATACAACTCATGTAAGAGGCACAGCATCTGTCTGCTGGCCTGTGATTTGCAGGAGCCTTAACATAAATCTGAGGGGTTGCAGGGTGATTTAGGTGTCCTTAGCATTGTTCTTACAGGAAGGGTGTCTTGGATCATGAGTGATATTCATATGATCAGTCATGAAGCAGCTTGCAGTCTGCTCCCATCTTTTCTGCTCTGCCTAGAACATGATGCTTGGCCCTGAGGAGGGGAGAAAGCTTTGTGTGACACTCACAGGCAAAATTCTGAAACAGCACAGAAACTTGACTTAGAGTTGCTTTCCACAGCTGCCCAGATGTTCTGATCTCTCTGACCTTCAAAATGAAGTTTCTAGCTTAATTGCTAAAAATGAAAAGCTGCTGAAAGAAAAAGAAGCCCTGAGTGAGGAATTAAACAGATGCATCGATAAGGTAAGACAGAACTGCAAACCCATGTCACTCCTACATGCTGTAACAAGGTGCTAAAATTATTAAACCATGTTCTCCATCACCCTAACCTGTAAAACTACATTGATTTTTTTTTCTTACCTTCAGGACAAATAAAGGCTTTATTGCCATTGCCTTTTTACCCTTGCTGCTTTTAGAGAGCTTTTGGAGCACAGCTTCACTGTAATTTGATTATGTAGCAAATTCCAAACATCGCAAGGAACAGAGGGCTGGACATAAATATTGTAGCAGGACAAGGAAGACAGTGTTCTTGCACTTATTGCAGCTCTGATGTATTGGAGCTCTGAACTGGAGCAGTGTAGTAGGCATGCCATAAATAATGGTCCTGTTGTGCGGAGATTCGGGCAGGGAGCTGAGGGTTTTTTGCTTTCCTGCACTTTCTTTGCATAGCTGTAACTCCATCTAGCTTAACTCCCAAAGTCAAATGGAGTTAAAGAAGATCCTGAATGGTTCGGGCTTACCGATGTAATCTTATTTCAGGTAGCTAAAGTAAGCTTCTTAGAGAATGCAGTCGGCAGCCTGAAGCAGGAACAGAAGTCCCGGGAACAACAGAGTCAGACACTGAAAACACAGCTCACGGTTGCACAAGAAAAGGTATAAAAGTGGGTTTTGTTATAGCCCCAAATCAAAAGCATTTCTTAATCTCTTGTAGTTCTTTTTTCCTAAAAACAGTCGTCTTCTAATATGCTCAAAGGCTTCATGCAGCTAAGAATGGACACTGATGGGCTTTCAAAGTGACGTTCTTAAAGGACAAGAGGAAACTTGTTAAATGAGATCTCTCTCCTCTGCCCCCAGGAATAAGCTGTTTTGCATCTACAGCCAAGTTCCCTTTGCCAATTCATTCAGCCCAGCGATCCCTAGAACACTACAGAGATTCTGCTCCCTCCTTTCTTGTGGTGGTTTGCTTCTTAACAGTCAAGGGAGGAGAACAAATGGCCATTTGCTTGGCTTTTCTTGATTCTTCTGGGCCACGGGCTGCCAAGAATGAATAATTCAAAAGGAATCTCCTTTTCCCAGCATATCACAGGAAATATTCGGGGGTGGAAAATGCATATCTGAGTACAGTATTTCAGCCATGTTTAAGAGTTTGTGGCTAACTTCAAGCAGAAATTCAGGGAATCATTTAGCATTTTCAGGAGGTGGGCTGTCACCGTTTTCTTCACCCCTTCCAAGAGACAGCGGCCAAATCCCCGTGACTTGTGGCATATGTACCCCTCAGCGGACCAAGCTCACGACAAGTCTTGGTACAGCAAACATGAAGTTGTGTTCCTGCCCGTTACAGGTTCAGAGTCTAGATGAAACGCTGCAAAACACCAACCTCCAGATGTCCCGCCTGAAATCGGACCTACGGGTGGCACAGCAGGAGAAGGAAACTCTTGAACAAGAAGTGATGTCTTTACACAAGCAACTGCAGAATGCCAATGAAAAGGTAACTGGCTTCAAGGGCCTCAAATTTGGTCAACTCCACTTGTCATCTTTTCAGATTCAAATTACAAATTTAATAGCAGCTAGTTGCTGCTCTTCTGTAGCCTGTCACTGTAGCCCACTTATTTTTTGGAGGGTTAGCTTGCTCACTAAAAGGACACAAATAGAGCTGCAGATCTGAGCAAGTAGACCCTGAATTGTGTAATTATTGACTCTTTTGTAAACACAAGTGATAAAAAGCTAACAAAAACAGCTAAAAGGAGAAGAGTACAAAAAAGTCCTATTCTAATGATATTTTCTGTTTTAGTTTTCAGTTTTAAAATAGTTGACTAAGAGTAGTTCTGTGATGTTGTATATAGCAGCGATTTACTTATATGTCTAAATGTGATGGCAGGCTATGATCGGTCCATTTTCTAAGAGTCTTTATTCTTCTTCCCCAGAACAAAATCTTTTCAAAAAAAATAAAGCAGTGGGTAATATGAATTTACACATAACAGACTGTAAGTGTATCAACAACAAAGCCAGTAACTGACAGGGAGGTCTAATTTTGAAATTTGTTTTTGAAGGGCACGGTATTGTAGCAGCCTTTCTCAGCTGATAAGGAACTGTAACTGAAGGAGGTTGCAGACAGCAGTTTCATGATTGGTGTTATGAATTCAGACACTAATTTGGCTTGTTTGCTATGTAATTAAAGGAATATTTAATGTCCACATGGAGAAGAGAGTGCTTCAGGACTGTACAACAGGAACTAAATTACAGCTATTACTGAATAATATATAATGGAGTTCTATTATTTGCTTGATGAGGCTGTGAAATAGAGTGCAAATTGCCATTTTGTATCATCGAACTGTGTGCACTCGCAGTAACCATGCTGGCGCACGGCTGTATCTGTGATTTTAGCGGAGGGAAGCACTTGGAGAAGCACTTGGCTTTGCACCGTGATTAGCATATTGGGTTTTATGGGAAAATGGTGCCTGGGCTGGGGGGAAGATGGGAATCCTGTGCCTTTGGTCTGCAGCTACTGAAAGCCTACTTAAAACCCGCCTGAAGAGAGCAAATGTCTGCTTCTTTGTTTAAGGCCTAACCCTGCAATTCTGTCTGTCTTAAGAACCGGGCCCTCGAGCGGGCTGTGCCTTCCCCAGGGCCGCAGGAGCAGCAGAGGTGTTCGCAGCAGGACGAGCCGGAGCAGCAGCAGCTCGGGCAGGAGAACGAGCGGCTGCGGAGGGAGGTCCACAGCACCACCGCCGACCTGGTTCTCGCCAGGGAGAAGGTAACCTCGGCGAGCCCCCAGATCACGAGGGCAGGCACTCATGCAAGGCAGTACTCAGTGATCCTTATTTTGCAGCGGGTAGTGCAGAAGAGGAATGCTGCCCGTGAGTTTTGGGTAGAAACTTTAGTAGAAAGAAGGCATCGTGGGGTGGCTTTCCTTCCTACCTGCACTGAGTAGGCAGGTGCTCTTACGATAGTTCAAGCAATGGCTCTTTTCTTTTTTTAAAGAAAATCCTGGTAATTTTAAAGAAAATCCTGGTAACTCTTGTCTAAGATTCTGGTCTAACTTTCAGTTATTACCATTTTTTAAAAAAAGTCTTCATACTCCTAGCATTAGTCATGTTTAATTTCTTAGCTCACACTGTTAGGCAGATTATGGGGAGAGGGAAGGGAAGATATGATGCTCAAAGCTAAAACATCAAAAATACCAGAATCTGTTATGAGTCTGAAATAGGTTGATACTTGATATTGTAAATTAAGTAGATGCAATTGATTCACAGTGCAATGTCAGTTTTGACCTACTGGAAATGTCATTATGAAGCAGGCTTTGAATGGTTTGGAATGCCTTTCCACATTTGTTCATCTCTGGTCTCTTTAGATCCGACAGCTGGAATCCACCATCCTTTCCCTGAAGCACCAAAAGCATCAAAGCCAGTCAGGTATTGTCAAAGCCATAGAGCAAGAGAAATTAAGCTTGAAGAGAGAGTGTGAACAGCTTCAGAAGGAGTTGTCATCTGCAAATAGGAAGGTAAATGTGTGAGTCAGTGCTGTGCTTATCACAACAGCTCTCAGAGATGGAAAGCTGTAACTTTCTTTTACTCCGAGCTTTGTGCTCCATGTCTTTTTTACAAATCCCTGTGCAAGGAGCCCACAGTCTCCTGTGTTTCTGTGGTGGGGCTGTTGGAGTGCCAGTATGCTGTAGGACTTCTGCTTGGCACAAACAGTTCAGTGGTGGAGCATGGGAACATAAAAAAATAAATAAATAAAGATGCAGCCTTTCCAAGTGCTCTGCAGCACACAGTGCTCATATGCTGGCATTACCACATTTAAATTGAAAATCAGCTACCCTACCTATTATTTGACACTTTTGTCAGCCACGCTGTATAACATTACCTTAGACATAGCTTTTAACAAAGCATTATGCTTGTCCAAATGCTTAATCTTTCAATCGTGAATTGTCTGGATGTGCAATGACTCATGACTTGCATATTGAACGCAACAGATGAAATGAAACTACTGCCTTTCTAAGGAAACTTCCTGTCTTTCGTAGATCAGCCAGATGAATTCTCTTGAACATGAATTGGAAACAAGCTCAGAAAATGAAGGGCTAAGAAAAAAGCAAGTCAAACTGGATGATCAGTTAATGGAGGTACTGTTCAATAGGTGTTGACTACTGACTGTAGTGGGGAGGTTTATCGGTATCTCACTGAATCTGTGAATTTATTTTCCAAAAAAAAAATCCTCTTCAGGGGAAACTGATTGAAACTAGAAGAATAATTGATCTCTAATAATAATATAATCTTTTATGATCAATGTTAGTGTGACAAACATGAAGCACACTGGCTTACCATAATCCACGTAAGATCTCAGATACAAAGTCAAATAGTGAAGAAATTTGCTTCTGTGCTTGAGGCAAGGCTAACACTTCCCTCTTCCTTTCTAAAACATGTAACCTCAAGTTTCTTAACTAATATTTGCATAATGGTGCTCTTAACGTAGAAACCTGTTCTTATTTACTATGGGAATAATTTGTTGAATTGAAGCCTTGCTAGTTTATCTATAGCATAATCAAATAACAATTTATGCAACTTGCTGGTAATCTAAAGGCATGAGTGAAAACTTCAACTGAGACTCTTCAAAAGCCTGCCGTAAATGTGAAGGTTTGCTTGGTGTTGCTGGAGATGGATCGTGTGTTATGGAAACTGCTTAATTCTTTGGTGATGGTGGTTACAGGAACAGAAAAGCTTAACTGAAGTTACTTTATCCCCTGTGGTCAGGACTGACCTGGGAGCTGTCTCTGCAATTTTGTCTGAATTTGAGTCTTAAAACATAACTTAACCCCCTCAAAGTTTTGGCATGTTCCATAAATTAAAGTATCTTCGAGATAACGCTTTTACAGCCCTTAAAAATATCCAGTAAGTGAATGGGAAACATGTTATACTGAATATACTGTGTAATTAGCTGTAAAATTATTAAAAACTCAATTAGAAAAGATGAGATCTTGACAAGTTACTGACAACAGTTTTTATATCCTGTGTTTTTATGCGTTCTTAATATTGCTTTGGGAAAAATCTAAACACTGTTAATTCCTTCAGTATAAACATCAAGCGTGGAATTGCATTTCCTCCCAAAACTTTGTATTTCACACATGCAGGATTTTTGTTACTTCTGATAACATTTTCCCAACAGGTGTGTATAACATTCACTTAACGCTTTGACTTCTAACTTTCTCTTTTGTGCCTGTTCTCCTTTTGTTCGTGGCTAACCTGTCTAGAGCTCAGTGGTTGGAACTAGCAGAGAAGGGTGCAGTTCTCTTTCTGAAATAGTGTGCGAAGGTAGAGCAATCATTTTCAATGTACTACCATAGCATGGAGAAAACACTTTGTCTTTTATGGATTTCTATTCCTTGTGTCTTTTAAGCAAAGAAGCCACTATTCATTTTAATGTTCCCTTCTTACTTTGGCAGCTGAACTAATTTGGTGTGGATAGCACATGTCTGTGATTTGATTCTGTAGGCAAAAAGCTGCATGTTTGTAAAGCATTACTGTGAAAATGGAGAAATGACCAATTGCATTCCAAAGAATTAAACTGATCGTAAGAAAATGAAAAGTGGCTCAACCCCTTCCTTCTAACCCAATGACTGTGAGGCTTGAAGGTGTTCTCATATTTACCTCTGACATCTTGCATGCTTTTTGACCAGACTGTCAAATGTTTCCTTAATACTTGATGTGTGACCGCACTCAGTGTCATCCCTAATAGTTTAGCAAGTTCGTTACTGTTCTACTTCCTTCCACAGCTGAATATGACAAAACATTGTTTTCATTAACCATGCAACCGGTATTTATTTTGAAGATGTTGTTAACATTGATTGTTTCATCAACACTTTCATTAGATACTCATGTGCTTTACCACATCATATGAAACCCTAAACAAATTCCACTGAAATTTCATTATTTCTGTGATTTACATTGTCAGTAAAAGAACAGGTCCTTTACAGACAAGTTGATTCAGGAGAACCTACTAATAGATTTTTAAAGAAGTTGTATTTTCTTAAGTATTTTAAAATATTATAAATATTTAAGCTTATATTCTGTTTACTTGGGCCAGCAGAGGTGAACAGACACTAACATGGCCAGGCACTAACATTACCACACTTCAAACAGGCCAATACTATGTCTACATTAGAGCAGTACCCCTGATACCAAAACTACGCCATTATGAGAAATGCTTATAGTTGATTCCATTATAGATGAACTCAATAATTGAACTACGGTTACTAATTGAGCCCTTAATTACAGCATTTGCGAAAGGAAAAGTAATACCACTAACACAGTCTCACATGCCTTTTCCTAAGGGACCACAGTAATGGTTATGAGATAATGAGGGAGCGTTTTATGATATGGTTAACTGACTTTTACAGGAAGAATGATCTTTACAGGAAGAAAGCATTAATCTTATGCAAATTCAAGCTGCAAAATGGCTTGCCTGAAACATCAGGGGTTTTACTGTATAGTTTAAGGTGGTTTCTTTTTAGTATTATAACTTGTTACAGCTGTGAAGTACTCTTACCGGGATTTCATTTTAGTCTAGAAAATCACACAAAACAATCTTAATTCATAATATTGTCCAAAAGTTCATCTAATTCTGCGATAGTTTATCTGTCTCTTGTAGTTACAATGCTACCATAGTGAGGTAATTCCAGAAGTGCCTGACTTCTCTACCCACCTTCATCCAGTAACTGTCATGGCATTGTTTGGCAGCGGCACTTAGCTACAAGATGTGAGAAAGTTAAACCTTTTCAGACAAGTCTGTTCTTAAATGCTCTTTTTGCTACAGCAAGGATGATTATGAATGTGAAATATTACATGTGAGTGGCCTAGTCCTACTACTACAGAAGCTTTTTCATTGGTGTAACTTCACAAAGGACACCCAGTATTTGCAAACTCTATGCTGGCAATAACTACCTTTTATATAACAGACTTGTTACATGCAGAAACCTTTTTAATGAAAGCAAGATTTAAGTTGGGAATTAAACTACTTCAGGTTACTACATGCATGCATCTCTCAAGGGCCCCTCCAGGTACGCTTTTGCTTATGCAGCACAGTCACTTAAGACTCCAGAATTTCTATCAAGCTCTGCTTGTGGTGTGACTCTAAATGAAAATCATAAAATGCGCTGAAATTTCTACAGTAGTGAACATAAGGAAAGATGTATGGGATTCTAAATACTGGATTTTGAATATAATGTAGCAGATAGCATGAAATTACTTAAATCACCATACACGAAAGGAAAACAAGTTTTCTATATAGGGAACTTACCTCTCCATCCTAAATTAAAGACTAGAAGTGAGCAGCCCTGGTGGACAACGGCCTGCCTCATGCTAGTGCTTTTATTTGTAACTAGATACTATTTTTAAAAGAATTGCTAAGATCAAGGTGAAAACTAACAAGGAATATTCAAGTTAAAGCTCACCACAGGCCTGTTTAAGTTTGACATGATTTCATCAGAAATTCAGTGAATTACAAGTCAGGTCTGAAATTATGAATCAAAGTTCACTCTCCTTTAGACTTCGACTGTAGAACTACAGAGGGAGAGAGATCTTCCTCAGTGAAAAGAGGAGTTAGCTTCTGTTACTGACTTCAGGCTTGTTTCTCTCGTATACACGGAATTATTTAAGACTAAGCTGATGTCTAGTGAATCATGTATCATGCAAAAGAAGCTCTGAAAAACACCTTGTGCGAACTGCAGTGCTGCTTTCTGCTGATGGCGATGTGTTTTGCTGTTCAGATGCTACACTCGAGCAGCAGCGTGATGCTTAGCCAGCCACCGCACCCCTGGGAGCTCCAGCAGCAAGGCTGTGCCATGGTGCCCAAGGACCAGTTCCTGCAGCTCCAACACCAGCTACTACAAGCAGAGAGGAGGAGTCAACGTCTTCAGGAAGAACTTGAAAGCAGACCCTCTGAAACAAACATGCAACAGGTAAAGCCCTCATTTCTCTGCAGGTTACAATTTTAGAAGGGTGTTTGGTTAGTTGACTGTTTCTTTTCAGTTGGATGAGATCCATTCTCTGTTTATGCCAGTTCAAAAATTAAAATTCATTCTAACAAAGGTTAGTTTTGTACATCTTTGACATTTAGCGTATTTAGCTTAAGTCATAGCTCATTTCTGAAGTCCCCTTCTTGAAATAAAATCACTCCTATCCACATTCTACTGGCTTTTCTCCTTCTGATCAATGTGCAGTAAGTGTTTTTAGTTTCTTCTTTACCTAATGTCCATGTCTGGAACAATTGTTTTGAAAAAATACCCTATGCCACATGTTGCACAAGCACATATGCATCAAATATAAAACATTTGTTTTGGCTGTAGCTGTTACACAGAACTTTGCTGTCAAATGTAGTAGAGCATAATACAAACAAGTAGTCCTTTTTTATAGGGTCAGCCCATCTGCATTATTTGGTCATGACAGGACGTTGTTTGGATAACACTGTTACTGTTATACAGAGACTTCATCATTGGCATTTCTGAGAGAAAACAATCTAATTCCAAGGAAGAATACAGTCATTGCACATATTGGGCTGAGTTACTTCTCGTATTTTAACATGTAAGGTTATAGGTAAGAATAATAAGCTCTGGTAGAAAATTTTGCATCTCCCATTAAAAAAAAAAAGATTTAAATTAGGCTTGTCAAATGACTTGTTTCTTCAAAAAGTAACCAGATCTCTAAAGCCTCAGCTCTGGCCATATGTTTTAAGATCAAGTTGTATTATTATTTTATAAGAAAAGATAAAGTTCTAATAAAAATGTCAGTGTTTTATTTAAGCTTTTAATCTGTTAGTAGGAAAAAACCTTTGTTTTACACTCAGGTTGTTGTTGCATTTTAAAAAATATATATAAAAATATGTATGTATAGAAAAGTTCAAGACTGAAGTTCGAAAATTCTGACCATGCATAATCATACTATCATACCATAAATAGGGTATTTTGGAAAAAAAAAGTGTTATGGAGAAAGAATATATGCAGTAATAGTTTCTAAAGCCTACAAAACTTGGAGTAAGATTGTATTTTTAATAACGGCATTAAATTGAATGTTTCTCCTTCAAAAAATGAGCTTAACAACAAATAATATAGGATAAGAAAAAAATCAGTTATAAGGTTCTCTCACTTTCAGCTGAGTCCTGATGGAAATGCATTACTACAGGTTAATGTGCTTGGTCACATACCCTAGAAAGCAGGGCATGCAGTTTAATTTTGAAATCAATAAAAGCCGTATTACAGCAGTAGCATCTGCAAATGAATGTGCTGTGAATTGCATTAGGAGTCATTTTGTAATTTTGCCTTTGAAAGCCTGAGAAACAATTTGCAAACTAGTCACATCCTGGAACTTGTAGTTCTACAGATGCATCACTTATGTTTCCTGTAAAAACCTTTTATCCTAGAAGGCTTCATGAATTTAAAAATCCTTTTAGAGAGGTTTCGCAAGTATTTACTGTCAATATACTTAATCCTTTTAACTTTTCTTTTTATATTGATTTTTGCTTAAAGTGAATGGATATCAACAAGCTTCCAGTTTATAACGTCTGCTACAGCTGTTTTCATGAGCTTTACTACATAACTTTCTAACTACATAACTTTCTAAAATCGTTGTTAAACATGCATTCTACAGCAATTAAAACGCTAAATTTGTCAGTACTTTAATGTTAAATGTTTAAATGTTTGTCAGTACTTTAAGCTGAGACAAACTGAAACACTTCTTTAAGCACATCATGCTTTAATTCACGTTGATTCTATTTTTAATTCATCATCATTGGTTGGATATTAGGAAAAACTTCTTCACTGAAAGGGTTGTGAAGTCTTGGAACAGGCTGCCCAGGGAAGTAGCTGACTCACCATCCCTGGAGGTCTTCAGAAAATGTGTAGGTGTAGAGCTAAGGGACGTGGTTTACTGGTGGACTCAGCAATACCAGGTTAAAGGTTGGACCAGATGATCTTAAAGGTCTTTTCCAATCTAAATGATTGTATGGTCCTGATTTCTAGGGTTAACATCTAGTTGAGCTTATGTCCATTTTAATGTCCACTTTAGCATGTTGAAAAATTGCACCCTAATCCCCCTTCATCATCTTTTCACCAGTGAGTACAACGTCAGGTTGGCGGTGCTTTCTATGTAAATTTAACTACCTAGTTTTGCTGCTACTGCTTTGCACTTTGCAGCTTTCTTCTTTCAGGTATCCAAAGTTATCCTCCTCTTTGGTATTCCTGTGTCTTCCTCATGCTTTGCAACTTCCATTTGCTTTCTGATCATGGTGGTCTGTGTTCTCATTTGTATTAGTCAGTGTTAGCTGTTGTCCACCGAGGTTACAGTTCAAACTGCACCAAAATAAAACTCCTCAGCCTTTTCTCCTGTGGTGACCTGTCTGCGCTCTTCTGAATTACAGATGACTGTGTCTGCTGTGGCTAGTGCTGTGATCCCTGCTGCACAATAGCAATTGCTGCACTCCTTTTCCCTTTCCCTTCTCCCTCTCCTTGCTCAATAACTAGAGCTGTGAGCCTGTTAGTGACCTGAGGTTTTCCCAAGTTCCCTTACAACCTCTGCTAACCCATATTTTTGTTCCGAGTACTTTGAGTTGCTCAACTCCCCCTTTATTCAGGTCTTCATTTGAAAACTCAACCTCCGACCCAACAGCTCATTCTGTCTCAAGAAAAGACTTGCGACTAAGTTTAAAATAGAAATGCAAGCAAGTTTTCAAAGGAGGTCAGTTGGACTGCATTTTTCACAAATGCTATTTGGCAATCTGTGAGACTATATATAGCAGCAGATAATTTCCTCTTAAGAAACTTAACTGCTTTGCTAATTGCACTTAATTACTGTTACTGATCTTAATCCCCCAAAAATGTGGATAAGCCCTCTTCAGAGACCTTATGTCTAGGAAATGCATCCTGAATATTTCCTTAAGTGCATTTGTGTAGCGCTAATACTAGTATTCAGAGAAATATGTGATACTCTGCATGTTTTCTTGTGTGTTTTATGTCTTGTGTTGCTTGCTTAGCTTGTATTGGTGGTTTGCTTTAAGTAAACATACATATTTAAAAGAAAATCTGGATATCAGGGTGAAGTATCCCACTTGCCTTCTTTCTCTAGGCCTTGCTACCGGAGCAGCGAGCAGTGCATGCAGATTCCTACAGGAGGATCGGGCACCTCTGACAGCTTGGCTGCTTATGATCTCATTCCTTACCATGATAAACACACACAAACATACGAACTGGCATAAGCTGAGAAACTTGAGGATCAAATGTTGTGCTTTTTTTTATAAAAAAAAAAAGTCTCCGCAGTGTTATTTCCTATTTATTTGTCTAGAAGCTATTTTGTGAAAGTTCATAAGCTGTCCTTTTTAATTTGTTACAAATCATTTCTATTTATGTTATTTAAAATGTGGATTTGTTCAACGGGGAAAGACTATTTTTCTCAAATGGTATTAATTTTATATGAGACTTGAAGAAAATCTGAGGTATTTATACTGCATTTTTGTAAAAGATGTATAAACTTTTTTTAACAGGGAAAGATGACATTTTTTGATGTAAATGAAAAATAAAATTTTTTTTAAACATAATGTCTCTTGTCTTAATGGTATCAATAGTCCTAGCTTTATGACAAAGAATTAACAGATTTAGACAATGTCATTGATATTGAGGATCATCTTATCAGGACTTCACACTGAGGGTGGTGAAGCCCTGGTGCAGGCTGCCCAAGGTCTCCAGGCTGGATGGGGCTGGGAGCAGGGGTCCCTGCCCCTGTCAGGGGCTGGAATTAGATGGGCTGTAAGGTCCCATCCAGCCCAGACCATCCTGTGGTTCTGTTCTATGACTTCTGGGAAAGTTTTTCAGTATGGGATATACTTACATACAGATATGCTGCTTCCCCAGCAGACCCACATTTGAGAAAAGAATTTCCAGAATATGTAGACGTATCTTTCTGCTGTGACCATAAAGTAAAAATGGTAGTTCCAGAAAAAGGGAAAATTATTAACAGACTTTTTTCTCTGAAGGCATTCCTCAGTGATTTTCTTTGGTCTCAAATTACTAGATTAAATGACATTTCTTTTCCCTAGTAATTTGAGGTCTACCACCACTGCTTTAAGACCTATGTTTTTTACTAGTTGGGAGCCATGAACCTTTTCAGCTGTTTCCTTTCAACGATCATTTTGCTTATCTTAATTTAATGACCTTAAAGCTAATGCTTGAGCTGGCTTTTCCCATTAAACATGCAATAATATGAAATTAGGCAGAACATTCTCAAATTAACTTTAAGCCAAACAAGGATCACAGATGTTGAGACCACTAGTTCTTAGATTCTACTGAACTACTCCCTCAAGGTTCCTGTAACCAGTAAGAAATGTTATGTTCAGCCACGTTTTTGATTTCCAATCAAATTACAGAAGATAGCTGAAGATAATTTGTTTAGAAAGTCCCTTGCAAATTCTGCTTAGTAGTACTTTTATTAACCTGGAAATATCTCTTGTCCAGCAACACTTTAAAACTGCTTTCTGTACAGCTCTGATGTAACTTTTTTTAACTTCTTTACAAGCAAAGTGATTATATAACCCCATACAAAGGTTTACAGAGTTTCTGGTGTTCCAACAACTATGTTGAGTGGACTTCAATCAATCCAAGAGGGTCTTTCTACAGTGGTTTAGATGAACAACCAATTTTTTGAACTGGTCTCCTTCCTCAGGGTTTTTTCATTTATTCTCCCCCCAGAAATATGAAGGTACTTTGGTTTTGAAGGTATTTTGTTTTAGGGAGAAGGTTAGTGCTTTCTCAAAGTAATCTTCTCAGATGACTTCCTAACATTAGCATCAATAGCAAGACAATGACCGCTGGGAAGTGTATTGTAACTCCTTATAGTTCCTGGTGTTTCTAATTTATTTGGGAAAATCTCTCTCAACTACTGGTGTAACAGGCACTCTCATGACAATCCTTTTAGTTAGATTGTCCATCACTTCACTGAAGGAAAGCAGCAAAAGCATGTTAGAGTATTCAGAAGCATTATCTATCTACAACTAATCTGAAGAAAGTAAAAATCAAGTTTGGAATAATAGCATCCTAGATTTTTTAGGATATTATTCAATTTTGAGGGGTCTTTGGCAGAGAACAGTTGCACAAAGTGACACCATTATGACCTCAATTTTTTTCTTTTCCCCTAAAGTCACTACAATTTTGATTGGTATTGTTTCCCACGTTCAGCAGGTATATGGCAACGCCTAAAAACAAGAAAAGGAAGCTATCCAGATCTAATTACCACAGTCAAGATGGAACTTAGAATTTTATATCAATTTGTCTTAGATCTAGTAATCTAAAATATAACTTAGATTTGGAAAAATCCATTAATGCTGTGAATGTCCTTTAAACGTTGCCATAACATTTTGCTTCCATGAGCTGTTTATTAACTTAGTTGACTCTTTAAAATGGACTTGAGCGTGGATTGCCAACTTTTTTCTTACGCATAAAGTGAAAGGAAGAAGACTGGTGAAAAGGAACAGATCATTGATAACTGATTCTCCTGTTGCTTTCCAGGGGGGTCACGAGCAGCTTCTGAAAATGATGGAAGAACGTATGATGGATGTTGAACAGAAACTAAGGCTTGTGAAGAGGCTTCTCCAAGATAAAGTAAATCAGCTGAAAGAACAAGTAAGCATTCTTGCTCTTTTCCCAAATCTTCCCCATTGCTTCTGTAAACAATTAGGCGAGCCGCCAAAATCATTCTTGCTGAAAAGAAAGTTAAAGGAGTTTTCCTTTCTTTTTTAATACATCTGAGCTGAAGTACAGCATATGTGCCCCAAACTTCCCCAAAATCCAAACTGGGGACCAAATTCACTAATCATTAATTTCCTGAAAGCCATGCACGTTTGGTATGCTGATACATTTAAAGTTCGGAAACAAACGCCAAATTTGGGCCAAGTATCTTAACTAGAAAAGTTGCTTAGAAAAGGAGGGAAAAGAATTTCCTGAAGAATACAGATGGGGTTAGTGTATAATAATGGATTTTTCCACATCCACTGCCCCATTACGCCCTTTGCTTTACATGATTTTGGGGTTTCCATTCTTGCCCTGGTTTGCCTTCTTCAGAAGTTTCCGGTAGCGTAGGAGAAGCTAGTTCTGAACACTTAAGAAGGCATGACACAATAACAGTGGGGAGAATATCTGTTTTCTACTGTGGTACAGTCTCCTCTCTCATGTTAAGGAAGTGCTACACTGACAGGGCCTCCTGCCAAAGGGCTGTTCCCAAAAGCATGCAGACTAGTGCTAGGTGCTCTCCCTAATTTTATAGGGGGAGCTGGCAGTCCAAACCTCTGGGGAAGTATCTTTGTGGGATCACAGGGTACGTGAAGTAGACCTGTCCTTAGAGGATAAATGCTGTAAAGCAGTACTCGTCTGACAGACAAGTCATTTGAAGCACACCAACATCTGCACAAGCTTTCAAGATCCTCACAAAGTCTTTCCAGTTCCAAAACATTCACAGCATCCATAAGGACTTCACAAATGTATAGCTTTTGACAAATGAAAATAGCATGAATGGGTGGGTTGTCTTCCTCTAATACGTTACAGTGAACACATTACCTATATTCCCAGCACTGTTCTTGCTTTTTATTATTTTTTAATTTTTCTTCTGCTTTTAACTTGCTGAGTAATTTTGTTTCATTCACAATTCAGCTTTCCAAGAACACTAAAGCAGATGCAATGGTCAAGGATCTCTATGTTGAGAATGCACAACTGCTGAAGGCTTTGGAGATGACAGAACAGCGCCAGAAAACTGCTGAAAAGAAAAACTATTTACTAGAAGAAAAAATTGCCAACCTCAACAAAATTGTAAAGAACTTGGCATCCCCATCTTTTAGTTCAGCATCCGAGTTAAGGTCATAGCAAAGCCATTAAGTATGCCACAATCCCATGCACTTTACTGAAATTTTAATATTTCAGCTTTTCACTATGTTGCCTTTTGTATTGGTGAATTTTAGTTAACAGATGCCGCCAAGGAGATGGCAGAGCTAAATCCCAAACCAGACACTGCCAACAGATCTTTTGTTTACTCCCAAACTATTTTTCTGCTAAATTTTGCCTAAAAGTAATTTTTGGTATTTAAAAATACAGATGTTTTTCTAGGTTAACTTATTTTGATACTTTGGTTTTCATTTAAAATACAAATTCTGAATTTACTGAATTGGTTATATCTATCTAGATTGAAGCCAATGTCTAATGCAAGCTTATGGTATTGAATTAAAACTCTAAATACTTTTTGCTTTCTAGGATACTTCATGGCCCAAACGTAGTAATATTGACGGGTCAGTCTTGAACACTGTCAGTGTAATTGCTATTGAAAGCAAGACTTTACTGTTGTCATCTGTATCCTGCAATCTGATTCTAGTTTCTGTAAAGCAATATGCTCCACCTTATGCATTAGGCATCTGGGTTTTTCTTCGCGGCTGTTCTTCTGCAGAGCTCAGAAAAAAAAAAAAGGAAGAAAAAAAAACATTTAAAAATATGTAAATAGACTACCGCATCCAACTAAGCATAACCGTATTTTATCAGAAGAAATTTCCCAGATGGCAAATAAAGACTACTGCTTTTTTTTTTTTTAACTGTGCTGCCAGACAACTTAAAAATTGCAGAGGCCTTAATTTTTTGTGTGTGGAAATTAGTTATGCTAAACAATGGAAGAGTCACTAAACAGAAGTGAAGAAGTGAGTTTATATAACTTGTAAATTGAGTAAAGCAGTGGAGTATGTTTGTTAAACAACTGGCAGAAGAATGAAGAGGGGGATTTGAGTGATTTCTTCAGTGAAATCCTGTCTTTAGGCCTCACAGATGTGAACTTTTGCCACTTAAGCAGAGTTCCGTTTGACGTGAGTGATAATTTAGAAAGGTATGTCGTTTGTACTAAGTCCTGATACAGAATCTAAGTTTGTAATTAATTGTGAGGAAACATATTTGATGTGAATACAAAAAACTCAGGGAATAATAGCCTAAATTACTTCCTTCAATATAATACATGTGGATATTAATGTCAGTAGATGAAGATAAGCATGCTTTAAGAAGAGCAGGCTAAACCAAATTGGTTGAGTATTACCTTAATACTCCCCGACCAACCTGCAGTAGTGTTGTAGTTGTGAAGGCTGAAGAGCATCCAGGTTTGTAATGACACGTAATACCTCCTATTCGATGAGTTTATGAGGCTAGGGAACTGCAAGTGCAACAAAGAAGTAGCTGAATAAGAGCCTGCATGCTCAAGCTTGTATATAATCCATTACTACAGTCTAAAGGAGAGGCTAGCCCTTCCTCCAAATGCCCTGCCTCCGTCAGTAAGACATACTTAAGCAGCGTACATAAAACTGGTGAAAGGGACCATACTGGCAATACTTGAAACTGGACCTCTTTATATATGCATCATCATGGTTGCAGAGGAAGAGGGCAAGGTTCTTTGTCTCTGGGACCACTAGCAAAGTGACAGTTACAATAGCATTTGTAATGAGCCAGATGTCTCCCAGGCACTGGGATAAGACTGCCTGCAAGCTGTTGAGTAACCTATTGAACATTATTTTCACTTGGTACTGACTAGAATGGGGCTGTAGGGGATGCCCTCTATGTCTAAAGGATTACCTGCTGCTTGGAGGGTTGAGAGACTGAACTATACATACTGCATATGACCTCCTCTTCTCCCCTCTCCTCTTCCATCCGTTTATGCAAGCAGTGTAGGGGAAATGGAAATACAATAATGGAATACCTTAGAGTAACACAAAATCCTTTTAAATTATTTCACTACTATGCTATTCTAAATGCCTGTAATGGTTATTTGTCTGCATAATCTCAGAGATTTACATATCCCATTTTTCACAGGCTGCAAAAACACTTTGACGAATTGCATTGGCATAAATTGGAGCTTGCTTTCAAAATCTGAAGTAGGGAGATCTTTCTTCTTTTTACATTAATCAGTAAGTGGTATCAGTTATAATAAACCTCTGTGTATGGGTACCAGGGCTGTGTGTTAGCAATATGGTAATTGAGCACACCCTAAAATCATGCTTATGCTATGGAAATTAACAAAGTTTTAAAATACTTCAGGAAACATAGGTGAGGTTCAGATGATCAGAACTATATTATCAGCTAGTACATTTTAATGCTACTTCATATGGTGATCTAGATTTAGTAATAATGCTCTGTATGTGACCAAAGTCTGAACACTGACATAAGCGAGTACTTCACTTGAGCTACTGTGGAGTTAATTTCACATTACTCATTTTAAAGGCTAGGCTACTTACCCAATTCATTTAATCTCCTGGTACCTACCAGTTGTGGTTTTTTTGTTTGTTTGTTTTTTAATCAAACAGACATTTCTAGAGCACAGTAGAAGCCAAAATATGCTTTTATCATTGGAATACAAGGAAAAAGCAGAGAAAAGGGATTTTGACTTCTCCTTTTCTCACCCTATCCTCTGTTGCTCTACTTTTTTTTTTCCACTTAGCTTCAAAAAATTAACCTAAACACAGGAGAAAGTAGAAGGATGGAGGAAGAAGAAAATGGTAAATATTTTTTAGACAAAACTCAAATTTCACTGGAATACTTGTGTGAATTAATTCTCAGAAGTGCCTTTTGTGATTACATACACTACAGCCTTTCTGTACTCTACTGTTTTTGTTGCTACAGGACAATTTTCAGGACAATCCCTTCCCAAGTGGAGGGAACGCAGACAAAGGTAGTGCTGCTTACCAGCGAGTGTAGTGTTGCTTATTGGTTTGTTGTGTCAGCTCAGAAGATGAGCAGCTAGTTCTACAAAATTAATGCTACTGAAAATAAGCATATAAACATGTAAGTGTTAAGCATTTGTGGTCTTTTGTGCATGAATGTGTCCCCTGTGCAGCATAGGCATTTTAAAGATACCAAAGTATTTAATGGTATTCTGACAGTCAAAGCTCACTGAATTACTAGGCCTCATTCCTCCAACAGGTCTCACCAATTAAGATATTAACCACTTTATTACCAGAAGGTGTTTTAAAAGCATTCAACTCTTGCTTTGTGAATCACTGTGAAAATAAAGGCACATAGATATCTAGGGTTGGGATTTTGGGAAGAGGAGGAGGGAGAGGCAGAGGCAGTATATGCCCAAGTTAAAGTTACGTGTACTGAATTCACACAGGTGGAAGTGCAGTGTGTCGACTTAGAATGACACAAAGGTTCACAATCTCCAATTACCACTTTAAATACAAAGAAAGAAAATAGAATTCTTTGAATTCTGATTGAAGTAAAGGGTTGTAACATATGTAATTTTAGCCAGATTGTATGTAAGGTAGAGTAGGGGACAGTCTGGACCTGTCAGGAGTAAAATGCCCTAGTTTACTTCCAGCAAAAGTTAAAAAAAAAAAAAAAAAAAAGTTTTACTTTCTCTCAGGTTTTCCATCATTTACCTGTTAGGTCTCCTGTGCTGTGTCAGATGCTGTCATTGCTGACGTGTTCTGTATAAACGAGAACAATTGTATATTTTTTCTATTATGTTTTGTTCCAGTGTAATATATTGTCCTTACAACATCATGTAAAACTGAAAGATGAACCAACTTACATGTTATTTATAATGAATGTAAAAAAAAATAAATGACTGTACGATCCCTGTGTGTGGTGGTTGTTTTTTTTTGTTTGTTTGTTTTTTTTACTTGAACATGATTGTAATATACCAATAGTTTGGTATGTTCCCATACAAGCTGTAGGTGTTTTAAGCAGTACCTACAATACTGTGATTAATGTGTACGGACCTACACAATACCTACAAACACACCACGGTATCGGAAGGTCGGTTCTTTCCGTTATGAGAGCATAAAGCCGTTTAACGGGTAAAAAACTGATGGGCAGCAAGCCAGGTTTATATCCGAGCACACCTTGTCCTTGCCTCACGTACGAATTCTCCACCTTCACAGTACAAGTTATAAGTATACATGAGTTATAATTTATTATACAAGTATAAGTTATACCCCCGTCTTGTAAATTTAATCTCGTAACGTGTTTTGTGGTGACTGAGGGAAGGGCGGGCACCGCTCCTGTCAGCACCCCCTTACACACGAGACACATGCGCCCTCCCGGCCGCGCGGGGGCGCTGTGCCCCCACCCCCACCCCGCGGCCGTTCCCTCAGGGCGGAGCCCGCCGTCCCACAACCCCCCGCGCGCGCGCTGTAGGCGTGTTGGGGGGGGGGCGCGGCCGGGGGCGCGCTCGGCGGGGGCGCGCTGCCGGGCACGCGCCGTCGGGCACGCGCTCACCCCCCTCAGGCCCCAACGGGCGGCCCCTGAGGGAGCGCGGCCGGGGCGGCCCGGGGCTGAGGGGCGGCGGCGGCGGCGCCGGGCATGCGGGCGGTGGGACGGGGACGGGCAGCGGGACCGGGAGCGGGCCGGCAGGGGGATGCTGTCGCGGAAGAAGACCCGCACGGAGCTCTCGAAGCCCGGCGAGGTGCAGGGCAAGTACGTGAAGAAGGAGACGAGCCCGCTGCTCCGCAGTGAGTGTCGGGGGCCGGGGGGGGCGGGCGGGCGGGCGGGCGCGGGTCCTGAGCCTCCCTTTTGTCACGGTTTTACAGACGATTAGCAAGTAGGCGTCGGAAGGGCGCTTGGGGTGCTCGCTGTGCGTGTCTGAAGGCGAACGGAGCCGAATTGTGTGGTGGTGTAGCGGCTGGGTTAGCCTGGGGACCGCAGGCACCCAGCTCCCAGTCAGCAGCCTGGTCACGCTGGCCTGGCCCTTGATCAATACACATTAAGGCCTTCACGCCAACCTGTAGGTGTATCTGGCGGCCTAAGGCCTCTTACACATCTGCTGTTTGCCGTGATGTAACGATTGTGTGACTGCTTTACGATGGCTGTCATAAACTGACTGATTACCCCTCCTGCGAGGCACTGAATTCTTGGTGCAAGTTGTTAAGTTATAACTTCACAAGAGCTCGTTAATAAGCTTAATAACAGGCATGACCTCCCTGTAAATTGAAGCTGTTTGTGTTAGCTCACCTGGAAGGAAAGCAGTTATTTAAGCCATGCTGAAAGCAATAGGAGAGGAGCGAAGCTTTGTTTATGGAGGGAGGCGGCGAAGCCGCGTGAGGGGGTGTCAGCGCTCACGTGCAAAGCTCCTTTATGTAAAGGAGAAAACGAAATTTTCTGATCACTTGACAATTTAAGTGCACAAAAAGACAGTTGTTTTGCTGGCCAGACTTTATAAATAGTGGAGAAAGGACAAATTCTGTTCATGGTTCAGTTGTAGGCAGGGTATGTGGATGCTCTGGGCCACGTAGGGAGGAGAGCAATGAAGCCTGGCTGATGTAGCCATGGTCCAGAGGTAGCGGGGTGGGAGGTGTTGTGTGTTGTTTTTTGTAGCTGCAGTTACGCTGGCAAAACTGTGCTTTTTTGACAGTAGGCTGTTGCAGGCAGAGGGTGAGTGGCTTTTGTTGTGCCAGTGCACGCTGCAGCTTTACCATTATACTCACATATGTATTAGAGGCACTTCAAAGCGGTTCTGGCGTTTGAATTTCCTAGTTTCCATGGTGTAAACCAGGCGTTGTAGCTAGCCGAATACTTTAAGTGCACACGCAGTTCTTATTTCTCTTTTATGCTATAACAGATCTGATGCCTTCATTTATCCGCCACGGTCCAACCATTCCAAGACGAACTGATATCTGTCCTCCTGACTCCACTCCTGCATATGCTGCTGGGGGAGATGGAATTGTTTCCAGGAATCAGAGCTTCCTTCGAACTCCAGTGCAGAGGCCACCTCATGAAATAATGAGACGTGAAAGCAACAGACTGTCTGCACCCTCCTATCTTGCTAGAAGCTTAGCTGATGTCCCTAGAGAATATGGCTCTTCCTCCCAGTCCTTTTTAACAGAAGCTAATTCTGTTATGGAAAATGGAGACGCGGGCGCCCGTTGCTACTATTACGATCACTTTTATGATGCCCAAAGGAGACGTCAGTTAAATGACCGCTTGCATGAGGACTACAGGTATTACGAACACACCAATGATCTTTTCCAGAGGATGTCCCAGAATCATGGGAGGCACACTTCAGGTAAGTGTGGATTAATTGTTGGTTTTGAAATGTTGTTGAAAGACTTTTTGTGCAGAAGTCTATCTGTGGTCATGTTTCTGAGTTACGCTTATAGGACAGAGCTTCCTTTCAATGACATTTCTATGATCTGAGTACGTGTTGACACTTCTTAGTGTTAAGAGTGCAATTGCATATGTAGATGGTGAATAATTTATGGAATAAATGAGGTAAGTTTGAGCAAACTTCTCTTAATCCCAAACCTATGTGCAGTTTTCTTGCCCATGTTGAGTCAGCCCCTAGTGAGCAAGCAGTTTTACTCATTAGGGGACTGCTGCTGTTTTCATGATGTATTGAATAATCAACAGCTCTCAACTATAATACTGCTTTTTTGTTGTTGTTACTATTATAAATATTTATTAATTTCATAATGAACAAATATCTTTTTGATGTCAAATAAAGAGAAGAATGATTGTTTTGTGTAATTAGCAAATTGGCATGTAGTTAGTGCTGAAATTGACTTCTTAGTCCTTGACTTCTTTTTTTTAGCCTGTAATATTGCTTGAGGGGGTAACAGGCATACTTACAAACTCAGTGGAACCTGTCTTTGTTTTCTAATGGAACAAGGCAATAAGAAAGAATCCATTAAATACTTTTTTGAAGTATTTGATTACCTGTGATGACGCTGAAGAAGAATTCTTACTGTCAAGAATCTGTTGTTGAAATTAAAAAATCTAGGGTTTCAATATTACATGTGGAAAGGTGACCTTAAAAGTAGTAAACCTGGCAGTACTGGAGCACTGTGTATGCTACTGCAGCTATGTTCAAGGAGGAGTCTGAAAGAAACATTTCAGACCTGTAAATAATATGCTGCTAGCTCATTACTTGTAATCTGTAAACGAAATAGTAAATCTCCTGTCTAGAAGAACAAATTTGCAAGTAAAAATATCATTGTTTATGGCTGCTGACAGAGTGCATGGAGTTACAATCTGACATTGCTTTGGTGTTTGTGGTGTGTGGGCTTTTTTGTTGTGTTTTTTTTTCTTTTTTTTTTTTTACTACAGGAACATTTCAGTGAAAAATGGCAGAAAAGTAATGTTAGCATTAGTGCTGTCAGCCAGTAAATCTTGAAATGCTATTGTTTAAGGCTGGCTACTCCATCCTTGTTAATTTTGTTAAATGCTGGCTTAATACTTAAATCTGTCTGGATTGCGCGTGGAAGCCCTCCATCTCTGTCAGCTGCTTTCAGCCAGCAGTCATTAAACATTTACCTGGCCCAGATAACAAGCACCTGTTTGCATCTGCTGTGGGCTTGGAGGTAGGGAGGGAGGACGTGATAAACGAATCCATCATTTTGACCTTCAGAACGACAATACTAATGCTGAATGCTGAGAGAGGCTGCCAAAATAAGATTGCTGCTTTGTAGAATTGGATCAGCGTTTAAGTGGAAAGGGATCTCCACCTGTTAGTTTGAAGGTGAAGTTAACCTAGCAAATTTTAAAACAAGCTGAAAGAAGAGCTTCACAGCCATATTTTTCTCAACTGTAGCAACACATTTCTTTCTCATAAGGCTTTTCTCTCCTGTTTGTCTTCATGCCTTCTTAGCAATTGGAAAACACAAAGGACATGCTGGTATTTGCTTGGTCTTTGTCCTTTCCTCGGATGTTTTAACAGTTTGAACAGATTTTACACGTTTGGAAAGGGGTGGGTAATATATCTGTAGGAAGAAACCAAAAAGGTGAACATCTTGCCAGCCAGTGTTATCCCTTTTCCTTTGTGTGTTTTTTTTTCCCCTTTCATCTCAACCTGGAATATGACCTCTTAAACCCCACCTTGAGGTTTCACTGCAGTAAGAGCATTGACCTATGTCCTCAACTTCTCTGTGTCTTCTCAAAAATTGCTGTTACATTTTTCAGTAGAAGAATTGTGTCCAAAAATAAGAAAACCCCATGTCGTCTTATTTCTTTTGCCCTGCTGTAAAGCTTTTTTTCTTTGAACCATCCATTGTCATCAAGCCTTAAGTGTTTCTCTTCAGCAACGCTAATCTCTGCAGTTTCTAATTCCTCTTTTCCTGCAGCTCCAGAATACTGGGTCAGGCCTTTTGCTTTCATTGTCTTTGTCTGAGTTCTCACACATTTTTAGTGTTGTTTCTAAGTGCCTCACCTAATTGAAACGGTTCTTCAGCAGGATCACTGACTGCAGCTTATAAACTTGCCTAATACCTACAGGTGCGAAGTATAATACATACCCCTTCATTAGCTGTGGTCTGTAAATGCTGCCTCTTGCCTCCTTTCCCAGAAGGTGCTCTCAGTTCTGTTCTGGTTTGGGTTCGTTGTTGAGGAGGTGTTTCCTGGTGAGCACAAGGTGTAATTACCAGCGGTGAGTGATGTTTCATTTAGTGGGGGTTACAGCTGAGATGGCTCTTCAGAAGCAGTGTCTGGATACAAAATGTGCGTGTGAATTTCAGCTTTCAGTCAGAATAAGAATTCCGGTCTTTATAATTTGGTGATAATGTGAAATGTGCTTTTTATTGACATCTTCATGCTCAAAGTGGTTAGCAAAGTATTTAAGCAAGTTTCATGATTTTTCAAAAGCTGCCTTTCATAGGCATTCCTCCTTGAAGTCATGTTGTCTCTCTCTGCATGATTCAATTCTCCATATCTTCATTTTCTCATTCTCATTAGATTTATTTTTAATTAACAAACTAGTGCTAGTTGTTTTCCTGAGAAATGTTTTTCAGTTATTTCCTAGTTTTGTATGTTTAGCTACCTCTGTGCAATTTCTTGATTTTTTTTATTTAATTTTTTTTCCAAGTGTCCATGTCAAACTTAATTCTAAGAGACTTTACCTGTCTTTCCTCGACATCTCTTTCCTCTCTTCTAGGTTAAAGGTTTTGGGAGGTCTGTGGTTGAAGTTATACCTACAGTATAGATTGGAAGTAACTTGTAACCAAGACCTCAGAGTTATTTGTACCTGTTTGAGCGGTAAGCTGAATAATTCTTGTGTATATGCAAATTGCTGAGATTAAAAAAAGGGATTTTGTGGTGTAGAATTGTAAGTAGTTGACTGTGATGTCAGAGGAGAAAATTATTTCTCCCTCTGAAGGGAGAGTCTGGTGAGCTTTAGTTGAAAGGAGGTTTGCCTCGTGTTAAATTTTGCCCCTTTGGCATTGCAAAGTTATTCATATTGAATATGAGAGCAAAATCAAGAAATACAGGTTATTAAATGGAATCTCTATAGAGCTAAAGCAGCAGGGCTTTTCTTTTCAAGTGTGTACACTTCACCTCTTTTTTTTTTTTTTTGAACATGGCAATTCCTGACCTTTTCTTCTTTGTGCTGATTCTGCGGTAATTTCAGCGTAGAACTTTTGGAAGCTCTCAAAGTACTTCCTGTCATGTCCCGTTCGTTAATTTATGCTTGCCTGGAATGTCCCGTGCCCTCTGACAATGGAGGCACTTGTGCTCAGGAAGTACCTTCAGAAGCTCTGGCATGCATTAGGAAGGCCCAGAACTTTTCTGATTTTATTATTACTTATTCCCTTAAACATTTCTCTCTCTGCCTGTTTCTTATCCTGGTTTGAAGAGGGAAAGGAAGGGGATTTGGGGATCATTAGGGAAGGGGGGAAAAAGCTTTCAAGACAGTTAACAGTTAATCTAATTAAAGACAAATAAGACAGCCTTTCGTTTGGCTAGACTTGTTCTCCAATACCATGAATTTTGGTTGAAGCTAGCTGTGGGGAGTTTATAGGCTCTAAAACTTCTCTGCCTGTGTAAGCTGTGTATCGAATAAGGTGAGACTTTCTGCAGTGTCTTTACCCTTTTCCCTTTATGCTGGGCTGCTCTGGTGGTAGGACTTTTCTCCTGTGCTTTCCACTACCATTGTTGATGAACGGAAGAACTGCTTGACTTTTTTATGCAGAATGCTTTTATGTTAAAGCCCCTGTATTGCCCTGTGAAAGTATTTCCTCCTATCGCTCACGGTTTGCATTGTTCCATGTTAATGGAGTAAGCCGAACAGGCTTCCACCATTGTAGAAGATCCTATGGAATTGTCCCATTTGTGACATCGTTAGCCGAAGGTAGATTTTTAAGGGAGTATCTTGGAGTGCACTAGAATAAGGTGCTCAAAATTAAACTTTGGGATCTGGTGTTAAGACACCACCCCATTGCTGAAGATGTTGAGAAAGAGACTGAATAATGGGCCTGGCCTCACTTAAAACTCAGTATTTTCAATCTTAGTTCTCGTAATAAAAGTGATTGCTGTTCCTTGGCACCTTCTTTTTTTTCAAAATACTAAGAATATACACGGTGATGTTCCTAAACAAGCAAACTATTGAACAGGATTTCCTTTTGCTTTAGGACAGCAGATAATACTCTAGGCTACTTTGCAATTCACTCAAGACCTTAAATTGAAGATACTGTGTTCTACAAGCATTAGGAAGCAGAATTAACAAATGAGACTAGGCAGGTTCCAAAGATACGAGCTGAAAAGGATTTACAGTTGCATAAAGTTAAATTCATTGGAGACTCTGCTTGAAATGTAATAGTGCTGCTGAGAGTTTTTAAAGAACAGTGCTCATCATTAAACAGGGTGAAGGAGACTTCTAATGTTAGGAAAAAGCAGATAACTTACATAAAACTCTGTTCCTTGGCGAAGCAGGAAGAATAAGAATTTCTGCCTGGCCATAGGTACAAAAGCATGTGTGTGACAAAACCCCGAGTAGTTACAGTGAAGGGAAGATACTTTCTTCCATCAAGAAGAAAGTCACAGGTTTTACACTACGTTTTGACAAAAAATAATTCGAGCTGTACATTTTAATGTTTTTCTTCCTGTAGATAACTTTATGTTATTAAAATACAGTACGGGCCCATAATTCAGGGAATACCCTTGTTTTTTGCAGTAAACACCTATGTGAAGCTTTGTGCTGCTATGAAAATGTTTTAGGGCTAAGACCTTACCTGAAATTAAAACCCAGAAGAATATCCCACTTTGGCAGTTATTACACAGGAAAGTGGTGTTCATGGTAGATGGCTTCGGGCTTTCTTGCAGTTTGATTCTTTGGTTAGTACTTTGGAAAAGATGATGTCCAAAGTTATTCTTTGAAGTGTGGTCCCGTCTTACTGTTCCTTACAGGTGTATGTATCTGAAAATAGATTTTCATCTTCTCTCGTTTAAATTGTAGCAGGAACTACTTGCTCCTCATACATGCGTGCTCATCCTGCCTTGAAGGAAACATCTACTGAGCTTTATATGGAAAAATAGGATACGATTTCTTTTGCTCTCTAGTAACTTCAATTATATAAACAAATGCCTAAATTATACTAATTGCCATAATGGCTTGATGGTCGTAAGACACCAAGCATTACCTGACATCTGAAAACGTGCAGTCTGCAGAACACTTCAATGTGGTGCCTGGTTTTAAGGGGAGGTAACGGCCACGGAGACTGTACGCTGGGAGAAACCAGGAGCTGGAACTTAGTGATGGGGCAACAGCAGAACTGCCTGTGTTGCCTTTCCAGGGGGTGTGTAGCACTGCTTTTTAGCATGCTTTCTAGGTAATTTCTCTCTGTAGTCAGAATCTGATTTCCATCTTTACACGAGTGCATCTTCCAGTCTTCTCTGACTTCTGTTTGGGGAAATGCAGGCTTTGTGTCAAGAGAGCTTCTGGTGCAGAGGATGGCTCACTGCTCAGTGTTCATCATCCTGGCTTGTGCAACTTTTAATACCAACTTGAGATGTTAAAAAGCATTAACCTTTACCCCCAGTAAATAACTATATTGGTATCTTTCTGCTGCAATCATGCTAGAAGTTAAGTGGGAGGAACTCATTAAAAAAAAAAAAGTGCTGTTTTTAACAGTGAACAGAAAAGTATGTTTATACCTGTATACCTTGATGAAAGTTCTTTCCCCCGTCAGGTTTGTGTGTTCAAGCTTGTGGTGGTGATTTAATGTTTGCTGTTTGTACGTATGCAGAATTACAACACAGCAGCTCACTTGATTGGGGAAAATACTGAATTTGTTTATCCCAAGTGCAGTATTTCCAAGAAGCTGAAGTGCTTGTATTTTGTCACTGGAATGAAAACAAAAACAGTGGCATAACTGTAGCTAGGGCCTGAAATAGTCTCCCTGGCCCCAGTACTGCTAAAGGTCAGGAAGCGTCTAGGATGTTTCTCCTCACTGGAAGTAAAGGTCTGGGTTGCTTAATCCTAATGCGAGGTGGAGCTGTCACATGAAGGCCGCTATTAACTTTCCTTCATAAAGCTAACGAGTAGGTGAGCGCTCCAGCAAGCGGAGATGCTTCAAGGCCAACAGGTCAGAACACGACAAGGCTAGAAACAGGGTTGTAGATGAGCGCAGATCTTCTAAAGAGCAGTGCTCAGCAGGAACTTCGTGGGTTTAATTTTTTATTCGTTCAGTTGCTCTGTAACCTTTCCATTACGTTATTGCTGATCGCTCCTATCTTTTACTAGAATGACAGCCCTGTGTAAAATATGACAGAATATGTAACCTAGTACTTAAAATCGATGGCACCCCTTGGCTGGCATGCTACGGATTGTGCGTGTTTTGTTGCAAAGGGCTGTTGTCACAGTCAGCAGACAAGGTATGAAATTGCCTGAGAAATATAACAGCTTGGCTGCTACTTAAGTATTGTCTCTCTCAGTTAATGACCAGACGTGAAATTTCTTCTTAGTAACGTGATTTAGATGAGATAGGCCGTGCTTTTTCTTTCTACTCTCAAAAATAAGCACACACAAATGTTACCCCTGAAAAACAGAAGGGAAGGGGTGTATTCCTCAGTCAATAAACAAGGTGTGATGGAGTCACCTTCTGACTTCTAACAAAGCGGGAAAAGTTGCTCCCATACTCCTCCTGGTTGTAGGGAAATAGCGATACACAAACTCTGAATACTGTGATCGAATAGATGCATTTGAAAAGATAATCAGAATTTCTTTAAAGCCAGAAATGTGTAACTGTAGAGTTACAGGTAATGGAAGGTAATTATTTTAAAATAGAGGCGAGTTTGAGGCAGCACAGTCAGTAGGCTTCCAAAAGATGAGACACCTGTGAAAATTTTGATTGTCACTTAATTGTTTTTTATTAACTTTCTGTAATTTTTCTTTGGGTTTTTAATCAGCTACCCGCCTAAGTATCCCCAGTGTATAGAGGGAAGGAAAAGATGAAATGGAATGATGTTTCTTCGGTACATCTCCCAGCATCCAGCACACTAGTTTTTATAATGTAAAAGCTACGTGTATGTTGGAACAAATAGGTTATTTTAAAATAATCATGAGCAGTCTCTTTAACTGGTTATTTGTAAGTCGTAAATGGGCTGTGTTTCCAGGGCAGAGGTAGGAAATAAACCAGGTATTGCTTCGGGTCAGTTCTCCCAACCCAAAATACACTTGACGTGGGTCATTTTACTTCTCTTTTGCTGGAGAAAGTCTTCTCCTAGCGCAGCCTGCTTCACCAAGGGAGCTGGAAATTACCATTTTTCATGGGCCTCGTTAGCATTACGAAGTGCAGGTGCTCAGTACCAAAGAAGAACAAGATGAGAAGCAGATGAGCAGACTGCTAGGGCAGGAAATGTCTCTCCAAGATCTGTGGAAGGAAGGGAATGTGGGGGGAGGAAGAAAGCAGGAGATTTTGTGACTCTCTCTCAAAAAAAGGCCTCTAAATCCTGGCTGGATTGCGGTCAGAAGGCCTGACTGTCCCACTCGGGGTGCACATAAGCTAGCTAGTCTAGCAGGCATGGGTGGTTTTGGCAAAGAAGGCATGGCAACACCAACCTCAATTTGTGCAGAACGACTCTGTTCAGCAAAGGGCTTTTGCAGGATCCTGGGTGGATCTGGCTTCTTTGTTTTCCGTAGTTACTGATGCTGTTTTTTGGCTGTGATTGCACGCACATCACTAATACCTGTCAGCTCAGTGCTAACCTCTTCCCTCCGCTTGATTTTCCTCTTCAAGCTACTCATTTTGAAGGGTTAAGGCTTTGTTGGTATCCTGTCATTTTTCTAGTTAGTTGTTTCTGACTAAACTAGGGGGGGAAAAAAGTGGTTTTTTTTTTCTTGTAGATTCATCAGAACTATTTATCTGTAATAGCGTATAAACAGAAACTGTCATTTAGGTAAAGCTTTAACACTTGTAATCTTATGTCAGCTCTGTGCTCAGCAAATTGAGCCAATAACAAGAGTTTTATCCCTGCTGAGCATGCTAAAATACATCTCTTAATTGAAAAAGCAAGGAGGCTTTAACTGTCTGAATGAAGGTGGCCAGTAATCCTGGAGTAGGAGGAGAGCAAAACACGTGAGACTTAAAAGAGGAATAGCTATTTTGAATTCATCAGGATTTTTTTTTTTTTACGAGTGTGCAAGTGCACACTCTGTAAATCTTACGGTATTGTTCAAAGTTCATAGTTGCCTCACGCAGGGGGAGGAAAAGTTGACTCTGTACATAATGTTGGTTTGGGTTATTGCCGGTTTGGCTAAACACCGTTTTCCCTTTTTTTGTTAGGCATCGGGAGAGTTGCTGCTACATCTCTAGGAAATTTAACCAACCATAGTTCTGAAGACTTGCCTCTTCCTCCTGGCTGGTCAGTGGACTGGACTATTAGAGGAAGGAAATACTATATAGATCATAACACTAATACAACTCATTGGAGCCACCCACTCGAGCGTGAGGGACTGCCTCCGGGATGGGAGAGAGTCGAGTCAGCAGAATTTGGAGTGTATTATGTGGATCACATCAATAAAAGAGCTCAGTACAAACATCCTTGTGCTCCCAGGTATGACATCAGTCTTGTCTGTTATGATTGTTCTTTTCCTAACCCAGCGGAGAAAGTGGAACTGTTTTTGCCTCATATATAATGTGCCAAAACCGTCTTATTTTTAGAAGTAAGCTTTACTGGTTCTTGACTAAGATTTTTAGAAGTAGTTATAATTGTTAGTGTCTTTTTTTCTCATCTGTTACTATCTTAAGTTTAGAAACAGGATATTGTTCCTAACTCACTAAAACAAAGCAACTATTCTCTTCAACTGTTGGTAAAACAGCCAAGTTGCTGAGAACAGAACTGAGTTGTTGATTGAAGAGAAACTTGATCTGATGTTCCTGGAGGCTCTCTGAAAAATGGCACCTATAATCTGAACTATGAATTGTCGTCTTTAGAATGAATTTAGGTATTTTAGCTACATAAAATATAAAGGTTAAATAAAATTAGTATGTACCAGATCTACCAGTTAAGTTCTGCTACTCAATCTTTTTTTTTTTTTTACTGCTTCCCAGGAAGAGAGAGCTTTTTTTAACATGTGACACACACAAGCAAACATAAGAGGATGTCATTCGTTATAAACGGAGTAACGTATCAGCTGCTGCCTGAATACTTTTGTTCTAAAATACAAAATGGTGTGTTTTTTGGTTGAGTTTGCCTTTTCGCTCTTTCAAAACCAGATAGCACTTCCTTTCCGCTTTAGCGTCCAGGTAGCGGGCACTAGGTCAATAGGTCCCGAGCGAGTTGGGCAGCGTGCGAACAGATTGCAGCACGGCGTAGGGCTGCGGCTGCAATGAAGCTCAAATGTAGCAAGAGGCCGTTGGTCTCGGTAAAGGCTTGCTGAGGCAACGCGCCGCGTGTGGTTGCATCACTGGCCTTTGCATGTATTAATCTGTACATTAGTGTTAACAATTAAATGATCCCTGCTTGGAGCTCACTGGGTGTCTCTGCCTTCCTTCGTACAGCGTTCCCCGTTACGACCAGCCTCCCCCGGTGACTTACCAGCCCCAGCAGGCGGAGCGAAGCCAGCCCCTCCTGGTCCCTGCGAATCCCTACCACACCGCAGAGATTCCGGACTGGCTGCAGGTCTACGCCAGGGCTCCTGTGAAGTGAGCTTGTTTCTTTACTCTTCTTTTCACACCAAGTTACTCATGCGTAGTTTAGAAGGAAACCAAATGAGTTCTGATGACTGAAAGAACTCCAGCTGGTGTCTGTTTTATAATTGCATAAAAACTGATGCTGACAGTGTGAGGAAGTTACACTGGATGTTTTCATATAGAATCATTGGGGTTGGAAAAGCCCTCCAAGATCATCTGGTCCATCCCCCTGCCACCACTGTCACCCACTAAACCATGTCCCTAAGCACCACGTCCAACCTTTCCTTGAACACCCCCCGGAACGGTATCAGAAGCGTGGTTTAAAAAATCATAGATGCTTTAATGTTCACAGCCTGTAATTGCATGGGTGAAATTTTTAGCAGATGTGAAAATGCAAAATAAGTATATTTGGGTTTTATTCCACATTTTTTACGTATTAAAAAAGCCACACTGACTTTAGTGAACCACTATTGCTTTTTACGAGCTGAGGATCTAGGCTAAACACTTAATATCCTAAATACTTAAGCTTCTAATTTGCTGTTGTTGCTCACAATCAGCCATTCAAGAAATTAGTATCAAAATATGTTTTTTGAACCATATGTAGATATAATCTCACCCTATAAAATATATATGATGTTATTAATGTATAATTATATAATTATTGTTATAATGAATATTATTTAAATAATTTAAACCACATATATACATTATATTATGGTTTAAACCATTATTATGTGTATAATTTTTATACCTCCCCAAAACAGAGCTAAAATCTGCCTATTGAAGTGATTTGACACTTTTTTTCCTTCCAGTTGAAAATCTTGTATAATAAGTATGACCATTCTTTATTTGTGTCATCTTACTAGAAGATTTGGAGACTCTTTCATCACGTTAGCATGCTTTGTATTAGGCATCAGTTAAAATCATTGCAGTACTTCTTGCAGATCCCATGGCTTGCAGAATTTTATGTTGGAGAGCTGGTAGGATGTGATTTACTTTCAGTGTATTTATGAGAATAGTACCAAATGGCTTATAAAGAATATTTTTTTTTCAGGGTGTTAACTTCCTAATGTGTATATTATTCCCTTTTAAAAAAAAAAAAAAAACTATGAAGGAGGACTTGTAGTTTGAATTCAGACTGAAATCTGTTTCCAATCAAAAGCTTTAATTACTACTAAGTGGTGATAAGTTATTTTTTCGAAGAAACATCCCTCTAGAAACAGGGAATTGCTTCCAAGAACAGATTTAAGTCAACATAATGAAACATTTTCTGATGGGTTCAGCTCTGCAAAAGACTAACTAAATAGAAAAGCAATAAAAAATCCAGGTAACGTTTCAGTAATTATGAAACCACGTATGTTTTCATAAGGGAAATATGGAGAAACTGATTTTTACAGCGGTGAACAGGTCAGTCTATAGTTGCAAATTCACAAGCTGTGTATGATCGGTGGCTTCCAGCTGAAATATTTTTGTTGCTTCTGCTTAACTATAATTTGGATGTGCTTAATTACTTCTTGTGGCTACTGGGCTTGCCTAAAATCCAGCAGTATATTATACACCGAAGACATACTAAGTTCCTGTAACCTGTGAGAGGACTTATTTCCTAGAAACACTTTCAGGTTTTGGCTGCGACTGCATTTCTTTATTTAGGTCTTTGGCACATTTAGACAATGCAGTTTGAAATATTTCAGCCTATGTTGTGTAAATTCTTCCCGGTACTTCTCGTGAAGCTTGAGGATAAGCAATGTAAGATTCTCAGAAATTTCTTTAATAGGCTGAGACGTTTCAAAATGTTGAATTCATTCAAAGTTTGAGAAGAATTGATATTGTTCAGAGGAACCAAAATCCATGTACTTGCCCGTATCCTTTTAACTTTCTTCTGTTAAGGTAGTTCTGGTAGTAATATGAATATTCATGTAATTCTCAAACACTTCTTTGAAGAAGCAAATCCTGTTTTATGCTACTTTTATACTACAAAAGTGAGGAAGAGAGGTAACAACTAGCTTGCTGTCATCTCAGCTTGAGGACTTTTTGTAGAACATTTGATAAATATTTTCAGTTACTGAAATCAAGATCACTTATACATTACAAATTAATTGTGATAACAAACCTCTGTTGTGAGAACAACTGGCTTAAAGCTTGAGGGGAAAATCTAGTGATGCTTGTAAGTTCTTAAACAGCACTTCCTAAAAGTGGAGTATAAGAATTGTGTGTGTTTCTTACCGTGTTCTAGCGCAAAAATGAAAGCTGGCAAAACACTTTTTTAGTGGTAGTAGAGGAGTATCTTTTAAGATCTGCTATTTGAAATTTGCTGGAAAAATTGTTGGTTAATAGTACTGTTTTCCACTGAGATCACTGTGGTAAATTTTGTTATGGATGCCTGGTGCTGTAGCTTGATTAGCTGACTAAGGGCCAGTCATTGAGGGGGCAAAAAATAGATATTATGAAGAAAATAGATAACAGCTTTTACTTTGACAAGTTTTTCTAAAGAATAAGACCACTAGAAAGATCTAATGGGGAGGAGAGGTGGCAGGTGTTAGCCATGTTTTCCTATTTTAGTGAAGAACAGTCAGTCTGTTAAGAACAAGATGAAGATACTTGGCTCATTAGACAGCAGAGAGGCTTAGAGGTCTAACAATAACTTGAGGCGTAATGATTTCCAATACCAAGGTACTGGTGACACCTTGAAGCGCCCCTTCCCCCTCTGCCGCAGTATCTGTCCAGGGCTTTTTTTTTTTTTTTTTGGAAGCATAAGCACAGTTACCAGAATGTTCACAGTGGAACCAAGACACCTGGCATGCGTTTAAGCCCTTGCCAGACTCGAAAGATGAATAAACATTCAATTTTAAAGTCCTGAAGACCAGTGGGGTAGGTGCTCTAAGAGTATGCCGTAGTGCATGCGAGGGACTTTGAGGGTGAGGATGCTGGAAGTGCCTTCCTCGTAGGAGAGGCTGCGGTTCAGATTCTTCCCCCACCTCTTTTGGAGCAAGGATCAGAACCCAGGTCTTGCTCCTTGCAGCCGTAACCAAGAGGCTGTAAATATTTGGGGCAGATCACCATCTGTTGTGTTGAAAGCGAATGTTGTATCGAATACTTGTTGTCTCCTGGGAATAGCCCTGGAGACGGAGCATTCTGACTGGTAAGCTCTTCTCTCCTTGCCCAGGAGGGAAGGTTCGGTGCTGTGCAGGAATCTTTTGCCAACGTGCTCTTGGTTTCTGGCTCTGTGACTAGTTGCCCCTCTACGAAATGCCTGGGCTGTCTAGGTCAGGTACTTGTCCTCTGGGCCCTGTTCTACGAGGCATCTCCGCGGTGAGCGTTCCTAGCCCTACACCGCTTTCTGGATCGGAATGAGTCCGTTCCTGTTAAGGTGCTGCTAGTGGCTTGATCTTTAGTTAGACTTCCTCTGTTCAGTACTTCTCTCGGCAGCCAAAGTGAAGCTGACACTGGGAAGCAGCCCTGATGTGCCGATCTATCACAAACCATCAGCAATGAGTTTCAAAGAGCTAAAGAACAACCAAGGTTTTGGCAGTCTGCGATGTTTTAAAATAATGGTGGTGGGGGGGGGTTGTTCTTAGCTGCAGGTCCCAGGAGATCCGCAAATGCGTTACTGCACGTGGTGTAGCTTTTTCCTTTCCTGCTTGTGCCACCACGTTAGTAAGAAACAGCCCTGGGGGCACCCACTGCCTGCTCGTCCCTCGTGTGCCGTGAGCCTCGGGCGGCGCGTCTGCTCCTGGGACCAGGCGGGTGTCCCCGTGGCCGCCAGCTGGGGCTGGCTGTCCTGGCCAGACTTTGCCAGTCATCACGTTGAGGTGGAAGGAGACATCAAAGGGAACAGCCCATTTATTTTAGGCTTTGGTATCTCTCTGGCTCTCTGAAGTCCTTGTACTACTTTCTTTACGCATATAAGGGGAGGTCTGCACTGCGGCCTGTTAACACATCCACTTGTCAAACACGCTGACTCGAGGCAGGTCTCCGTTAGTGACCCCTTAGCCACGGGGGCGTCTGAGCCTGCACTGGCCTACTGCAGGTCTTCACCAAAGGGATTCTTGCTGTTGGCCCAGCGTCACGGGCTTCTCTTGAATTGTTTCAATTGCCGGCTCCTGGAGGAAGAAACATCCTGAATTCCAGCATCTCCTGCTTTGCGCCATCGGGCAGCTATTCCCCCGCGGGGCGTGGTGGTGATACTGGGTGTCTGGCCTTGAGCCACAGACCTGCAGTCCTCTCTCTGCAGCATTACCACGATTTTGTTAAAAACTTTGTTAGAGATGCTGGTTTTCTACTGGGACCTTGGAAAACCGTTTCCCACCACCAGCACAAAAAGCAGCACATTTAAAAAAAAAAAAATAGTTTGTTTTCTTGACAGGGAGGATAGAGATTGGGATTTTGGAGGCAACCCAACCTCCATATAGTTTGATCTGGTGGCAGCTAAAACGTGACTGATAGAAACATAGAGTGTATTTTGGAGCATAGAGTGTATGGGCAGCGTGTTCAGTCAGTCTCAGCACAGGCTTGTGTTTACACGCACGGCCTTTATTCTGATAGCTTCTTGCTTTAAAAGCATCAGAATAACCTGAGTTGGAAGGGACCCACAAGGATCATCAAGCCCAACGCTTGGGTCTATGCAGGCCCACCCGAAAATCCGCCCGTAAGGAGTTGGATAGTTCCTGTGGTTTGTATATTGAGCTAAATCAATACTACAGACACTAAACTTGGGAAAACAAGTTCCGAAGAATTTTTATGGCATGGAAGTGAGTCGCTGACTAACGTGTGATTGAACAACCCTCTCCACTATGAGTGTCCATAAACTGGCCTTCATTTGACCAGCCACCTCGTTCCCGTGCAGCTGCAGTGCCAATTTGGGTTGTGGAAAATTACTCGCAGGAGAATGGCCTTGATTACTCACAAGAGTGGTTTGGCAGTCAGGACACAGAACGCAGCCTTCAGGAAACTTCGGCAGCTCCGCTAGTGGAACGAGGGAGGCTCGAGGAGGCTCGTATTACACGAAGTTCATACCTACCTAGTGGCAGCAGCTTCGATAGCCAAAGGTGCGATCATAAGGAGATGTTTGTACGTTTCAGCAATTGGAAAGAGTGTTAGGAGTACAAACAGTAATCCAGAATTGCTCCCTATTAACAAATAAAAACTACGAAGTGAGCACTGGTTGCAGCTATATCTCCTGTAAGAAAAGCAGTGCAGGAGAGAAGGCTTCCAGAATGAAAGGCCAAGTATTTTGAAAGGCCAGTCAGCACGTAGCCAAGGAGCATGTAGTGGTTAGAGACCTCCAGCGGCTTTCCTTAGGTATCGTTTCTCTTACCTTGCAGACTGGCGTCACGCTTCTGCTTTTCTTTGTGGCTTGTCTTAATTAACGTGCGCTGCTCTTCGTTTTGGAGAGTGAGGAGTTTGATTTCTAACAAAGCCTGTCTGTACGCAGCCCTCTTCCTCTGCTTGTGTTTTCTTTGAGCCTTCGCGTTCCGCAGAGTACTGCTGACCCGCGTCCATTTCCCTCCTCAGGGCAAACTCACTGGCGATAGGAACAGCTTTCTGACGACCCAAGCTGCTGTATTTTGCCTTGCACAACCCGCTCCTCCTTGTGAGTGGTGGAAGCGGGGAGAAACGTAACAGCCTGTACCCAGAACTGGTTGACTTCCAGCTGGGTGTGTTTCCAGACAGCTAGAGCAGATGTTCCTACAGGGGGGCTTGAGGTGGCACCAAAGTTGCATGCAAAACCAGCGCCTTTCAGGCTCTCTTCCCTTTTTACATCCATCTCCAGGGACCTCCCCATGTCCCCAGCAGCTCATTTTTTCCAGCGTGAGGACGAAGAACATCTGTGGGCTTCCTTCTCTCCCTCCTCCCTCCCTCAGCCCTCGCTGGTGCTATCTAATCCCCCCGTCTGCTGTCCTGTGAGGTTCATGACCTGCAGTTGGAGACACTGATTGAGATTATTGCTGCTAATTAACCAAGAGCAGGACAGTGTCCAAGAGTGCTTGTTAAGGCTGGAACAAGAATGCTGTGGAAACAAAAGCACGTTGTGAGGGAAAACTTGCAGGCCTGCAGTGTTCTGCCCTCTGGGAGGTACTTGCTGGGGAATACTAGGATAAGCTGTTAAAATAGTTCATTTTTTCTTTGCTACTCCAATTTTAAAAGATGTTTTACTGCTAAATCTTGAAGGCTTGTGTAACAGGATTGATGTTCTAAACCAAGGCATAAAATGCATTTGGGGAGTGTTAGTGTAGTCAGTTAATAGGAAGGATCTTTGGTACTTCTGGAATTTACCTTTATAAAAAGTAACTTGGCATATTATGAGTGATTCTGCGGTTTAGCTCTAAGTAATGTTTCTCCAGTGCATTTTGAGACAGCCCACCGTCTTTAGGTGTTAATTAGTTACTTCTTCACACGGAACAGGCTAATCAATGTAGGCTGTAGATGGCCAGAAGGCTGCTGAGTGGCCACCCAGCTGCGAGGTCAGTTCTTCACAGAACACCCAACGTTGTGCATTTGCTCGCAGTGGCACGTGGATAATCATCTCCCGTCTCCCACCAGGTACGACCACATCCTGAAGTGGGAGCTCTTCCAGCTCGCGGACCTGGACACGTACCAGGGCATGCTGAAGCTGCTCTTCATGAAAGAACTGGAACGGATCGTTAAGCTGTACGAGGCGTACAGGCAGGCCCTCCTCACCGAGCTGGAGCATCGCAAGCAGAGGCAGCAGTGGTATGCCCAGCAGCACGGCAAGAATTTCTAAGCTAACAACTCTTTCTAATAGACTTCTATGAGGACACTATGAGCTTTAAAATGTTTCCACACTTCATACTATGAAAAAGTGCTTTGGTTGAAAAGGCAGCTTATTTTTGTTGACGTTGCACCTTTGTTATTATCCTCTTGAATATTTTTCTACATGTATTATGTATTGTTTATAAAACGAAAAATGTTTGTTAACCTTTTTCCATACAAAAACTAGTTTATTATTCTGAAAACCAGCATGGAGTTACGGAGTTTGATCAGAGACTTGATTCTGGTATCTTTTTCTAGCAGTTGGCTGTATTATTAAGAAGCTGACTATATATTTTTAAATGGCAATAGATGCAATTACAAGAAATGCCCTGGATGCAAAACATTGTTAAAATCCAAATTACTATTTTGGTGTATTTCCCTCTGGACTTTGTATCCCTCTTGAGAGAGGTCTGTTCTTTGTTTACAGCTTTAATGTACAGAACACTGACACTGTTACTTCTCAGTACTACAACCGTACAGAAGCTGATTTCACCAATCTAAAAGTGCTTCATGAAAATGAAGTCTGAGTTGCCTTATTTTTTACTTTGTTTAATGCATTATTACCTTAGATTTATTACTAGTTTTCACAGAAGTTAGTCAGAGGGCGAAATACTTGTACCTTCTTAAAGACCAATATCACTAAGCAAACTCTTCAAAGGTTCTTAAATGCTAGGTAGACTGCATTTTATGAGCCCCAGTCACACGGGAAGGTAGTAGCATTGTCTAACCAGCTTACCAACCAGCTGTACCACACCATGAAAAAAATCAGGGATGTATCAACATTTTTTTTTACCGAGCTTTGTCTTGTATTAAAGTTTCCTTACTTGGGGAAAATTTTTACTTGTACAGTTACCCTCGCCAATATTTTCATTTGGTTCATTGATTGTCCTGAAATGTTATTTATGGATTCTTTTTAGTGCAATAAACATTGTTGCAGACAAAAATACATTTCTTGTAAATCCTGTTAATTCAATAAAAATCACTTTTGTTTAATGAGTGAAAGGGTGGTCAACTGATTTTTCACCTTTCAGCAGGTCAAATGAAATGGTTAGAGCCAAGAAGATCTGATTGGGAGTGGTCACAACAAGCAGAAGCTGCGGTGACTGCAGGTAGGACCTGTACAGACGCTGTCCCCTGCACGAGTCCCAGTGGAACAGAGCTGCTGTTAGCGCTGTTCTCTGTAAAACCCAACCGCTGCCCCTGCAAGAGTGCTGTGCCCAACCTGCTGTGACTGCCGGGTGTAGGACCCATGCGTAAACTTCTCTATTGTAAAAGGCACTGGCTCTTCACATCTCACAGTCTCAAGTCTTTGCTGCCACCAGTGGGATGTGCAGGCATTGTTTGTACCCTGAGAGGGCTGCAGACCTGAGCACGGAGCCCTCCTGTGGCCTTGTTCCCTTACAAGAAGCTTTTTCCTCGGCTGTTAAAAAGCTGGAAGCTTTTCTTTGCCCAGAACTTGCTTTTACCCTACCAGTGACAGAAGCACCTCATGGAGGTCGCACCCTGGCAGTGAACAGGCCGGAGTAACGTCAAGCTACTATTGAAGCACCAGTTGTGAAGGCCAGAAGAAAATCAGAAAAGAATGTGAAAAATAACACTGAGAAGCTCTTAAGTCATTAGTCAATAATTGCTTCCTATGGAGCCAACTTTTTAGGAACAAAAAGCAAACTTTAATAGTTCTGATGATAAAAGAATAGAACTGTTTAACACACTTTCTATGCACTATAATGAATATATATATACAGAAATACAGTGAAACTTTCTCCAATACATATACAAAGTGATACTTTGTGCATCAGTTACGAATGGAAAAGTACACTTTCCTTACAATATCGTTAACGTACCATAGCATGTGTCCTCACAGTTTCTGATAAAGCAAGTTAATACATTTTTAATTACGTTGATGTAATTAGTTGATTGAAGAAAACCCTTGGTTACATGTTATAACTTGTTCAAGTATTTGAAAATAAGATGATTCTGAATAATGCTAAGGTTTGGAAGGTTTTTAGTTGCAGTATCACGTAAATTATAATTCTTTTAATGACTTCGTGACTAATTAAAAAGGGGAAAATAAGGCTTCATAAATTAGTTGGGAAGTGTGCCGGATATTGCAAATTAAAAGCACTTTGTACTCGCAGCAGTGCCGATATGTACATATTAACAAAACAAAAAACATGCCTACGTCTTCCCATCGAACACTGTTGTCGCACGAACATACCGAACCGTCGCACGCGTGGGCTTGTTCTCCGCGCTCCCCTCCCGCGGCAGGAGCTCGTGATGGGTACAGCGATGGAAGCGTCTAACCGGTGAGCGGCCGCGTCTCCTTCATGCACCGAGGGGAGCTCGTCCGGCCTACAGCTTCTTCCTCTCCGAGCCCTCGGCGGGCTCCGCTTTCTGTGCGGGGAAGGCGTGGTGGTACAAGTGTCTGTGGGTCGCGGCTGCGCTGTACAGTTTGTACAAAGCCTAAAAAAAACAGAGAAGATGCTGACGGGCTGCGCTGCAGCAGCAGGTTCAGACTGCGTGCAGCGTGCAGTTTGGTTTGGGCACCAGCTTGGCTGTGCGTAATGGCCAAAAAGGGGAAAAAAAAAAAAAAAAACAAACCCTAGAGTTCAGGAGTTCACTGATCCCTCAAACTTCTCACCTAGGGGAAGAGCTGCCTCGGTTGTATTCAGCTGAGGCCTACCTGCAGCGTGAGTAAGGGGTTGGCAGTTTTTCCTACATATTTCACATGCAGGCTTTAAATTTCTGCACTCTCAGCACTTTTTCGCCCCACCAGGCAGAAATACATTGCATCACAGAGAGAGCTTTGCTGTGCAATTTGTATCTGGCTTTTCTACCTTATTTTTCTGCGGGTGGGTGCAGATTTTTTTTCCTTCTCGTGTTACCGTTTTTTTTTTTTGTTTTTTTTTTTTGCTTTTACCGCTGGTGCCTTTCCTACCTGACAGCAAGGCCTGTCCTTGGCAAAGCAGCAGCACGGCGGGCTCGGGAAGCAGCGTGCCGGTCCCGCAGCGCGCCGGCTGCTGTCGCGCGAGTCCTGCGGAGCGTGCAAGGGCCACGCCTGGCACCAGACCCGGGCGTCGTCTGTGTGCAGCAGAGGCTGCGTTACCCGTGCTCGCAGGGACGGTGTGGCCATGGGGCGCGTGCTCCTTGCAGAGCTCAGTTTGGAGCAGCCACGGGGCCGTGCCCAGGCCCCTCGGGTGCTGCAGCCTCCCAGAGGAGTGACACTGCCCCCCCCCCCCCCCCCCCCCCCCGCCCCAAAGTGCACCCAGGGCACGGCGCAGAGGAGCCGCTGCGATGTATTTCAGGTTGCAGAGGCCTGAGGGTGAATGGGTAGCACAGCGCTGAGCTTTTTACTTCAAACGACTTGTAATTGGGACAAATAAAAAAAAACAAAACCATCAGTGGCTCCTGCTGGGGAACCTGAAGACTCCTGGTGCTCTAAACATGGATTATAGTGGGGAGGGACCAGGCAGACGATGGCGAGGCGCGCTTCATCAGAGGGCGATGGCTTCTTCATGTGCACGGGGCTGTGGAGTGCAGCAGGTGGGTGTTGCACCAAGGAAGCCGCAGCACAGCTGAGGGTGAGCAGAAGGCCCCAGGGTGACGAAGGGCTGCTGCCCGCATCCCTGAGGAGCCCTGGGAAAGCCTGGGGGCTATTGCCTGCAGGTGGCTGCGTTTCTGGGGCTGTGGTAGCCTGATGCAAGGGTCTTCAAGCAACGTCTCTGGGTTTCTTTATCTTCTGATGCTGTGTGAAAACATGTCCTCATCTCCTCCCCAGCAGAACTTGCAGCACTTTGGGCTATTTTAGGTGTTTTTTTGGTGCCTTCACCCTCACACAGCTGCCTTTTTCTCGGCAGGAAGGCTTTGTTCGAGAGCTCTTCACTAGCAAAGAACACGTTCTGGCGTTTGCTGTAGCACAAGACAGAGCAAAGCCTCTGGCCCCAGAGGTCAGAAAAGCTCCTAGCAGCTTTGTGGGCACAGCGAGGTCCCAAAAACAGCCCGCCTGTGCTGGCTGCTATGGGCCTTAACGGGTTCTTTTTACCTGCACTCACAGAACTGTGTTTGGCGCTGGTGAGAGCTGCTTCAAACTCCTTTTAAGAGGCAATCCCCGCGTAACTCAGTGGCAGAGAAATGCGGCAGCACCAAGCGAGGCAGCACCAAGCTACAGCGCGGGACTAACCACGTGCACGGGAATGGTGAGGAGGCTTTTTGCTGTTTTATTTAAATGCTTCCAGGGCCCTGCCTGCGCAGCCGCACACGTTGCACGCAGGTCAGCGTTGCACCGCTGCAGCGCTCGTGCGAGGGGTGCTTTTCTCAGCTCTCGGCCCAAGGAAGAGGCTGGGGAGGCAGAATACACCTCCAAGTCCCTGAGCTCGGCTTACTCAACCCAGGATGTTGTGTTTTTTTTTTTTGTTTTTTTTTGTTTTTCCCCAAAGCAGGGCATGTGGCACTTGCAGAAACACAAAGCGAAGGGCTGCACTCGCCCAGCCTCGCTCAGCCCGAGCCATGCCTCCGTGCCTGGGGCCACAGAACAAACTCACGGGCAGGGCTCAGCACGACAGGAAAGCCCCCAAACACAACTGACGGGGGGTTTTAGCCTTTCCCCCGTCATAACAAACACACAGCCCCTCCTTCTACCCCAAACCCACCCCAAAACAACCCTCCCTCAGGCTCCTGGCCGTGAGGTTGGGGTGGATGGCAGGCAGCAGCTCCGAGGGTGACGTCGGCCACGCCGGAGCCCTGCCACCAGCGAGCACCCCGCTGCGGGGCCGGGTCCCAGCTGCCACCCGGGGCCCTCCTTCCTCTACGAGCCCGAAGGCCGGGAGGCAGCCCAACGTGCATCTAACCCCGGGAATGCTCCGCTGTCCCTGCGGCTCGGCTGCCCTCAAGGATCCCCTGGTAATCGTGCGGTGCATGCCGGGGGAGAGAGGGGGAAATGAGAGCCACTTACCTCGTTTGTGCTTCCCTGGGGAGAGGCATTGGGAAAAGAAGGGGGAGGGGGGAGGAAAAAAAGGAGAAGAAAAAAGAAGCATCTCTGTGTATCATGCACATCCACGGAGCAAACAGCGCTCACACCTCCAGCCAGCAGCCACCTGCCGGAGCCCCCAGGGCAGCATATTTGCAGGGGGCTCCCCCCGTCCCCTCGCAGGTCCCCGCAGGGCTCTGGCCACCCCTCCTGCTGCTGGGGACACCGTGTGCTCGCACAGGACGGAGCCACAAGGGCTCAATCCCTGCTCCCCACCTGCCTGCCTCTTCCTGCGGGCTCCGTCCTGTCCTCACTGCCGTGCTGAACCTGCCACTGGCTCCTGCCCAGGGATGGGACAGCGCCGGGCTTACACACGCCCGCGTCTCCCAAGGGCACCGGAGGGATGCTCTGGATGCTGAGGCCAGGGCAGCCCAGGAGGATGCAGGCGAGGATGGGCCCTTGCTTCAAGCTGCTTTATTTTAAGGGCAGCCCAGCTGGGGGATAAAGACCCGGGGTGTTAGCGCCCCTCCACCCCCGTGGCACTAAGGCCAAGCAACACGCCGCTGTGGCTGCTGGTGCTGGGGGCAGAGGCGCTGGGGGCGCGGGCGGAGCAAGGCTGGGGTGCGGGGGATGTTTTCTCACCGTGACCTTTGTTAAGGCTGGGGGAGGTTTGGCGCTGCAGCCCAAACAAGCCCTTTCCAGGTTGTTTGCAAAAAGCAAAGACAAAGAGAGGGTGAGACGGGCTGACCCAGGACAGCGGGGCGCAGGGCCAGAACAGGCAGGGCACAGCCCTGACCTCGGCCTCCCGCAGGCCAGGGACAGCCAAAGTCCCTGCCCGGGCCCAGGGGGCAGGAAGGGGTCTTTTCTTGGCATGCACACGCACATGCAACACACAAAACCACCACGGCCCTGAGAACACCTCCCCGGTGGGACCCCAGTCTGAGCTGCTCCATGCCCACAGGTTTTCGAGTCCACAAACCGGCATTTTGGGATGGGTAAGACAAGCAGAAAAAAAACAAGGCCGAACAAAATAGCTTGGGGTGAGTGTTCTGATCCCCGGCGGGACCGACACCGCTCATCTTTGACAGCGGGCAGGGTTCAGGGGGTCAGGCTCAAGCAGCCTTGCTGCTGATTCCTGCTCTCGGCCCCATCTCGCTCTGCCCATCTCTGCTGCGGCACAGGGCAGCTGTACCCAGGCCCCGTCACTGCTCCCTAAGAGCAGTCCCCTTGTCCCCTCCATCCCCAGCTCCACAAACTGATCTGAAAATATTCCCCCCGCCGCTGCCCTCCCCACTTAGAAGGCCTAAGGAATGGCCTGGAGCGCGCTGTCCTGCTGCCTGAGGACAGCCCAGCTCTTCCCTCACTGCACAAGCAGCTCAAGCAGCCAGATCTGCCCGGGCAGGCCCTGCTGGAGCACCTAACAGCCCTAAATGCGAATGCAAAAGCCATTTCAAAGAGGAGGAACAGCCCCAGGAAACCCAACGCTTAAGCACTCGGTGTGGGGATTTGTACTGGTGTGTTGTTTTTTTTTTTTTTAAATCAAAAGCTCTTTATCCTACCTGGTCCCATAACGCTGCGGCCACTTGGTCTATTACTGCGCCCAGTTCTCTGTACTCCCCAGAGTATCTGATATATGCCCAGGTACACAGTGTGATAAGTGTCAAGCCCATGATCATGTTGCACAGACTGGCTATGATGTCCAAGCCAATGAAGCCGGTGACTCCAGCTATCACGTAAGTGATGAAGATGACCACGAAGAGCGTGGCGGGGGTGCGGGCAGCGTGGAAGATGTTCTTGCTGTCGTTGTGCTTGATGTACTGGATGTAGAGCTCATCTATCTCGGCCTCCAGCTGCTGGAGGTAGCGGCGGCTGAACTCCTCCCCACCCATCTTCTTCACGCCGCGGAACAGCTTCACGGCCTCGTCCTTCAGCTCCAGGTGTTTGCTCTGGAGGTCGCTAGGCGCGAGGAAGGGCTTGTCCCCACCACAGACCTGCGTGGAAAACACAGCCCCATCACTGCAGAAACCTCAGCACCCTCAGCTCCTGTGCCCGGCCACGCAAACCACGGGAACTGGGCTCTGGGGGCTCCTGTTTGGCACAGGTAACTGAACTATCCCCTCTCCTCCCCTTAGCCCTCAGCTCCAGCTGCAGTTTTGAGACGTCCCAAAACCAAAGGGCGGTGCAGGGGTTGTCCCTGCCCTCCTCTTGGCACTATTTCTTCAAGCTGCAGCTACTCAGGCACAGGTTAAAGCGGGGCCGTGGGTGTCCGTGCTGAGAAGCCGGGTCCCACGACCCCCCCGTTCAATTTGCTCACAGCCTAAGCCAGGATCTCGGGCAATGCTGAGCTACACCGCCCGACAGGATCTGGAGCCCCAGCATTTTCCTGTGCTGCAAACTGTGCAGCTTTTTTTTCCCGTCTGGCTTTAAGGCATAAACACCAACACCCACCCAGAGCAGTGTGCAGATAATTTGGCCATGTAGCTCTGCACCCCTTCCGTGCCATTGCAGCCATCCGCAACACTGGCGAACAGACCGGACACACCTGGAAGTGGCTGGAGACAGGCCGAGGTCTGAGCCTCACCCTAAAACATCACAACCATCCCTCACCAGAGCTGACAGGGCAGGGCACAGGTGAAAAGCCTGTTATAACGACTTTATCCCCTAATCAGCACCAGCCACAGCACGGGTTAAAGAATGGAACAGAATAGTTCAGTTGGAAGGGAGCTTCCATCAAGTCCAACTGCCTGAGCACTTCAGGGCTAACCAGAAGTGCAAGCATGTTACTGAGGGCATTATCCAAATGCCTCCTGAGCGCTGACAGCCCTGGGGCATCAGCTGCCTCACTAGGAAGCCTGTGCCACTGCCTGACCAGCCTCATGGTGAAGCAATTTTTCCTTATGTCCAGTCTGAACCTCTCCAGGCACAGCTTTGTGCCGTTCCCTCACGTTCTGGTCGTCATGGGCTGCGTGGTCACACAGCGCTGCTGCCCCGTTACGTTAAATTTTGGGTTGCAGCTGGGGGAACAGTGTGCAGAGGATGCAAATTCAGCTGAGGCCTAAAGCTGCCATCAGATGAAAGAGCAACCATCTGTCAGTCACCTTCCCATGGCCTGCCAGGAAATGCTGACCGGGCACTGCTCTCCCCTCTCCTGTGCGAAAGCCCCTTTTCCACCACGATCACGGGAGGGAGTCTTGCTGGGAACAGGATTTCTGGCCACGTCCATGCAGGACGTTTTCCACCAGGAAGCCAAGCAGGGAGGTTTCTCCAGGAGGACAGGAGAGCCTGGGAACCGAGGTGCTCCGCACCACCTACCTCTTCCATTCTCCTGCTGTAGGTGTCTTTGGCAGTGGCAACTGCTGCTAAATTGTTGGCTTCTGCTGTGGCCTGCAAGAAGGGCAAAAAGGGCACAAAGTTTAGCTGCAGAAAGGTGAGGTTAAGAAGTGTAATTACAGAGAAGAGCAGCCGCCAGCTGGGTGCACATGGCCCACGTGTTTTCAGCCAGGATGCATGTGTGGTGCACACACGCAAAATTAAACAGCCCCCTTGTCTCAGCCAGCTGCACTCTCCCCAGCATCTGACCAACGCCAAATAAAATCCTTCTGTATTTACACATCCAGCATCCTCAGCCCCCCCCAGGCAAAAACCTGCATCAAGGAAGGATTCCTACCCTCCAAGCCACGGCAACAAAACCTCTGGCTGGAGCTGTGGGAAACACCAAGGAAAGAGATAAAAGGCTCAGCTGCGTGTAAACAGCTACAGCTGCAGCCTCCCGCTGAGCTGTCTGACTCGGAGCACGGAGCTGCAGCACTGTGGGCAGCTCAACATGGGGCCACGCTACCTCCGTGTGCCAGAGCACGATGCTGCTCACCTGCAGGGAATAATTTTGGCCAGGCTGAGTGCTGCTGCGTGCGTGGAGTGACCGCAGCCCGGCCGAGGAGCACAAGCCATGCTGCCTCAACTGTCTAGCCACATCAGACCTTCCTCAGGCTTTGAGTGACTGCCAAATACAGCCCAGAGGGATGGTTTTTGGGTTGTGCAACTAAGACACTTGAAACAAAATCACAAAGGCTCGAAGTGCTGCACTGCCTGGACTCTCTGACAATTAACTGGAAATCGATGGCAGTTGCAGCGCACGGATGCCCACCAGCTCACACTCACGTACCTGCAGCATGGACTTTGGGTGCGGCAGTTCTTCCCCTTGGTAGATCTTTATGTATGCCTGCAAAACAGAGCACAGAAACACGGAATCAATCGGATGCAGCATGCACTAGCGACACGCAAACACCTCCCTCCACCCAGTTCCAGACGCAGCATTAACAGGATGATAAGAGCACAGAAGAGGAGGGGGTTCCTGGCACAAGATGGCTTCAGCAGGGGCTGCTCTGTCGAAAAAAGGCAAGTAGCACGGCCCAAGGTCGATTCCTTGGGTGGCATGGGTCACTCACTCAAGGCTCACACTCCGCCGCTTACTCTAAGTATCTATACCACGGGATTTGCACCTACCTCCGTCCTTCACTGAAGGAGAAGGAACCAGAGTCAGGTAGCCCTGGAGAGTAGGTGGTGAGAATTACTCACTGATATCTTGCATCAAAATGTCACAGTAGTCATGACAACAAAATTATTTTTTTTCCAAAGGCAACAGGTATGCGGCTCTCTGCCTACCTCCCCCTGGGCCGCAGGTCTCCGTGGTGGGGTAAGAGCCCTGGCACCTTTTCAGCTTACTGCATGGCCAAATACACAGCTGTGAGGTGTTTGCTCAATGCAGCAATGGAGCCAGCACTATTAGGCTAGACCAAGATCCCTTCCTCCAGCCAACAAGTGCCAGCTTGTCTGCTGCTGCTTTCCCCTTCCATTAGAAGTGCAAACGTGCTGCAAACAAATAAGCCCAGTTTCTCTTGAATAAGCCAATACCTTAAAATACTCCACAAGGCCTCGACAGGTGATCTGGTTTCCATTGATCTCCTTAACGTCCAGGCTCTCGGGACTAAGAAGCCAAGGAATCAAAATCTTCAAGTTCTTGATGAACTCATCGTCTATTTCTGGAAACAAACCCAACGTCATCAGAACCAGCCCTCAGTCAGCCTTGTGCTTCCGTGTGCACTCCCATCAAAGACAGGAGACTCAAGCCAGGACACCAGCTCAGACACCCTGTAATTTAGTGATGTGAGCACTCAGAAATGATCACGGCCCCAGTGAAGTTGTTATTTAACCCACAAAGATCGTACAGCTGTGCGTATATCCATAAACCGGCTTCACTGTCTCAAAAACGGTTGCACAAACACAAATGCGACTGCACGGGGAAAAAAATGCTTTTGCTGATGACACGGGTAATGCGCACCAACACTGGCAGCCAGAGAACAGCGCCTTCTTGCCAAGGCAAATACAATCTTTGCAAAGCATGATCTTGAGTATACAGCATGGAAACGTGCTGTGCCTTCCCTCTGCACTCCTCTGTGGCACCCATAGTGGGAATCTTCAGCCAGGGCTTAGGCTTTGGCTCTTCTGTGCCAGCAGGTAGGACTTCCCGTGCCCAGTTCTCGGTCCCCTGTGCACCCATGTGTCAGATTCTCATTGCAAAGTATCTTAAAGCTTTTGAAAATCATTAGGCTCTCAGCACAAATGCACTAAGAACTCCTGCAGGTGACGGCATTTACACTGCCCCTACCTGCATTTACACTGCCACTACCATCGGAAAGCCCTCGGTACAGGGCTCAGGAATGGGCACAGCCTGTGCTCCCCCAGCGTGTCCCCTCACTGAAGTGCAGAGCTGGCACAGAGTGTCACCGAGTGCCCCATGGGCTTGTGTCACCTCGAGGGAGGCAGGCTCATTGCCTAACAGTCACTTTTATGGCTTCAGAGTGCCTCACATCCATTACCGCTATTTAAATTAAACTGTAGACATGAAAGCAATGCAACATCTGGGCATCTGGAAGGTAACGAGAGAGGGGAAGTTTCCCCACATTTCTCCTCAGAGGGCACAAAAAGCTGAGTACAGCTCTAAAGGAACAAGAAAATGCTGTCGAGATGCTGACAACTCCCAGGCCAGTTCTGCACACACCACTTGTTAATTGCTGCTTAGCACCTGAAATTAAAGGGGGAACTAATAGAAACCAGTTCGGTTTCCACCAGAGCCTGCACGTTGCTAGTTAGCACAGAGTTTGCCAGAAGGACAAGTCTGATCACTAGCCAAAACCAGAAAAAGTAACTTCTTTCTGTCTGGTAATTTATTCTAAGTGAATAACAGCCACTTTCTCTATTGCTCAGAGACTGCAAGCAGCCTGTAAGCAGAGATGCTGGTAAGCAGCTGATTCACAACAAATTGAAAATCCACAGCACGCGGCTCCTTTCAGGGTAGAGAATCCTACCTTGGCTTTTTTTTCCCTTCGTATTTATTTTTACCTATGAACTAAGTCTGCCGTGTAGGGAAACCATTGATCAGATAAGTCAGGAGGATTAAATATTCCTTGGAAAGCTTTTCAAAGTGAAATAACGTTCCTCTGAGAGCACGTGTAACCGGCCTGCCACCCTGCGCAAGCACAAGCCTGCCGTGCAGTGACCAGTCCGCGCAGCTCTGCGTCTGTGCCCAACTGCAGCTGAGGCACGGTAATTATTGCAGGCTTAGCATCACGTCCATAAAAATCATATCTCACCTACCCTTCCCCATTTGCCTATCAGCCAACTGTTGGCAGGGCTTGTTGTCAGCGAATGTGAGCTCACGCTAAGGTTAAAAGCATCTGGCAAAGAGCAGGTAGCTGGCTGTGCTCAGGGGAGTGAGCTGAGCATGTGTATGTAGTTGGGAAGAGGATTCAAGTCCTCTTCCAGAAGCCCTTTCATGGAAAATACTCAGAAATGTTTCAGGAGTCAGTGGGACAGTCTGTCAGGGCATCTAAGGCACCAGTTTAAAGGCAGACCTTTGCCTCGTACCTTTCAGCTTTCCGTCGAAGTTAGGATTGGTGGCTACCTTCAGGCCGGGGTGAGGTAAGAGGAAGCAGGAGATCTTGGTGAAGCAGGAGTGGATGTGCTTTCTGACATTCTGCAGTTCTTCGTGCTGATTTCCTGAGACCTGCGAGAGATCAGTTTGGGGTCAGGTTCCCTTCGGATGCAGACAGCGGTGACGCCGGGGTGCCAGGAGCACGGGGTACATCGCACTGTGGCTGCTCACACCAGGAAGGAGCCAGCCAGGACGTCCCTGCGGAGCATGCCGCATGAGCACCAAGACAGGGCTCCTCCAGCGACCAAGGAGCTGGCCTATCTCTGACCACACGCCCTGGGGCATGTCATTATCGTTGGGAAAATGTGCATGTCTGTGCATGACCGGAATACAAAAACATTTGGGATTTCCCACTAGGGCCTTTCTTGTCTCCCCTTTAATTAGGTCTCTCCACTACCAAATCGCCCATGCATTTCCTGATTAACCCCACTGGAGCCTTTGCCCATCGGTTTAACCGTACAGCTACCCGTTACTGAAGTGTTATTCCCGGTCCCAGGAATCTCCCAAGCCCCATAACTGAAGAAAGCAGCACGGGAGCCTCCAGCCCAGCTGGGCTTTGGGGCACCCCCAGCAGCCCTCTTCTGAGCACAGCGAAAGGGAGCCCGGCCTTCAGCAGAAGGTTAGCCAGGAGACCTCAGCCCCCCGCTGACCACAGCAAGGAAAAGTTAACCTCCTAAAACGCCTCTTCTGTGATTTTAAGGCACGGGATCGGCAAGTGTAAGCGTCTCCACCTCACACCTGACCAACCAACCCTGCGGGCCTCCCTAGTGCCGGTGCCCCGCGCCCCGTCCCTGTTCCCTGCCCAGGATCGGGCTCTCCAGTGCCAGCTTTCCCCCAGCCAAGGTCTCACCCTTGTGCCCACACACTCTAGGTCCATGCAGGCGAGGACAGCATACTGCCACCAGGGCACAAGCCAGGTTTGCCTCTTCTCCTCCATCACCCATGAGCACACAACCCTGGCCAGCACCGGACCGCTCGTGCAGCCGTGCAAGCCCACGTGGAAATCGTTGAGGAAATCCAGATCAGAAAGAACAAACCTTGAGACGTTTTTCCAAAAACTTTGCGCCGCCATCGGATCCATAGGAAAACTCGTAAGGGAAGCTCCAGTCGCGCACGAGGAATATAAGGGACTAGAAGACAGAAACACGTCCAGGTCAGTGCCACACGACAGGAACCCAACCACCGCCGCTCAGCTGCACGTTATCAGGAGGGTTTTGAGAGGGAGGCCGGGGCCTCCACCACCATCGCTCGCAGCAGCCCGGACAGATGACAATTTGGTTCCCGAGCTTGAAAAATAGAGTCAATCATTTCCACTGCAAAACAAGAAAGAGGTTTTTGCTAACCGGGACAAAAGGCAACGAGCTCCCTAATTCCAGCCACATTTAGTTCCATCCCATGGGAATTTCACAGGCTCATTTTTTCAGCCGTTTTCACTGGGCAGCTTTCCAGACAGACTTTTAATGAGAAGCATATGTAGGATAACGAGGGTGAATAAGAAATTGCTGGCTTTTGTAATCTTTATTGAGGCAGTCGAATTTCTATTCAATGAATAAATAAATACCAGCACGGTCAATGTCTAATTTTTTTCTGAAAATCATTTTCAGAAGAAATCACGCCTCCAGTGCCTCATCTACGCAAGAAAGCTACGTCCCACGGAAGGGATGCAGGAGCTGCAGACGGAAGCCCTGAAAGCAGAAGCCCCGAGTGGCCTGGCAGAGGTGCCAGGGCTTCTCCTACATATGTGAATAAGCCAGTCAGTAAGTGGAATGCATTTCAGTGGAATTTCCCTAAAACTTGCCCACGTTTAAAACAAAGATTATGGGGAGGGAGGGAAAATATTTCATCTCCTTAATTAAAACATAAAACATCAGGGAAAAAAAAAAGAAGAAGAAGAGAACAGTGAGTTGGCCATTCCCAGAGGCATTACAAGCCCCAGCAAATGTCCACAGCTAGCTCTTCCAGGACATGCTGTTCTTTCTGAGACTGCAAGATCCTTAGGAGGCATGACCATGTTTAGGACTTTTCCACAAACGCATTATGCGCTCATTGTACTGTTTGGATTGGGAGCTATTATCTTTTTTTTCTAAAGCAAAATTGTTCCTGACATGCTGCCCGTATCCCACCTAATGTCCCCCCTCGCCAAGGCACGGCGACCTGGCGGCAGCTGGCGCGGCGCACGTGGTTCTCCGTGGGCACAAGCTGACCACACAGTGGGAGGAGAGAGTGAAGGGAAACGTTCATTTTCCACGGCCAAGAGCTGCTTCCTTTCCGGCTGCATCCATTCGACTATCTCACTATCGGCACTTTCAGAGCACTCCCTGCTTGGCAGCATTCTCCTACATGAGCTTTTTTTTCCAAATCCTCCTTTCCAGACTCGTATATTTTAAGGACAAAAGAGATTCGTTGAGTTTGACTTACAGGCCTAGAGCCTCGCCCAAGCAACTCGAGCTGCACTGCCTTCTGCAGAGAGCTGTCTTGGTCTGAAGAGCCTGAGTGAGGGCTGCAGGCTGCGAAGGGCTCAGCCTCTGGCGCTCTCCCGGACAGACCAAGGTCCGTGCTCGGTGTCTCGCTGTTCCCCCGATGTCTGACCACTCTGTGGCAGTCACTCAGAAGATCCCTTTTCAAGATGTCCTCCGCAGGGACAGGCCGACCCCATGAGGCTCACCCGGCCACGTCGCCAGCGATCCTTCCACCAACATCTATCTCAGCTGCAAGGGTTACTGCCAGTCCTTTGATATTTTTCTTCAGATCGTTAATGGAGATTGCAATGAATCAGAGAGACCCTGGGGGGAGCCCCAAGGAAACACTTCTGAAGGATGATGATTCCCTATTAAAATTAGTTCAGCGTTCTCAGTCATCTATCAGTTAATGGGTTTTTAATCCGTTGACACGGATTAAAACAGACAATGCTGACTTGGTATGTTGCTCGCTTTATTTTTAATCAGCATTGTATGGAGATAAGGCGTACAGAAGGCAGAATACCATGGTGATAGTTACCTTTATCAACCAAACTTGTGGTCTTTTTAAAAATTGATACTGGGATTGCTTGACAAGACTTGCTATCTGCAAAACTGCGTGACTTGACATCAATTATGGTCTTTGGTGAAATCACAGGCTATTATCCAGTCCTAATGACTTAAGCATATTTAAAAGTGTCTCATTACAGCCTTCTTCTTACTGATGGAGTAGGAAGTATTTCACTTTCACTGTAATATTTGGCTACATTATCCTGGTACTTTCTAAATAAGGAACAGAAATATTTATTTAAACGTCTGGCTTTTTCTGTACCATATTACAATTTTCTCCTAGCTCTTACTATAAGTCATATACTTTTACTGGTAGCTTTAACAAGGTTTATCAGTCATCTGCCCATGCTAGCATCCAATATGTACTCAAAGCTCTCCAAAATCTCAATTTGTCCATTTGTTGTACTTTTTAACCTTTTAATTTTATTCCCACTTCCTGACCGCAGCCACCTTATAAACCCCTTACGCCTTCCAGGATGATGGTGTGGCCAGCAATTCTCTTTTTATGTTGGAAAGCAAAAGTAAAATAGCTGTAACCCACCCCCAATTATTACTTGCATTTTTATAGCATGTTTTTACTCGCTGTTGTTTTTCACTCTGGGAAGCTCACAAAACCCCCATCCAGCCACCAGCTTGCCTCCTGTGGATGGAAGCTAGAAGTCGGAGCAAGCCATTGGGACTGCCAGAGGGCACCTGGTTAAGGAAACAACCTGTACAGGATGCCCCACAGAAGGTGTCCTCCTGCTTGGCATTGCAATCGTGCAGAGGATAAGCAGCCCTGCTGCTGCAGCCCTGGAGCCCCACAATTGCACCAGGACACGTGCGGGTCTCCCAGCAGCACTCCCTCCATCCCTGCTGGTCCTGCTTCCTGGCCTAAACCCACTGCCCACGATCCCCAAATCTTCCAAACCTGTTCAATCGCCTTCCCAGCCTCCCAGGGGCACAGGACTTGGTACAGCCACTATCAAAGCCGTACAAAACCACGACTTGTTCTGTTACAAGTCTGCAGTTATAGTGAGCTGCTGAACCACCCTACTCAACAGCAGCTGCTACAGCCACCCCATGGACTCCTAACCCCCTTCCTTCCACTTCTTTTCATCCACATTCATGGATGGGGCTGTCACAGCCCATCACCTCCCGCCATCCTGAGCTGCTTGTAGCCCTGGCATCCAGAGCAAGCCTTTTGCTCGACATTCTCCCTCTTCCGAGTGCCAGCTTTTCACAGGTTGGGAAGCAGATGTCGCTTATTTGAAGTTAAAATCCCACTTAAACCAAGCCTTCCCACAGCTCCGCTGCCACCCGCAAGCGCTCTGAGCTAATCCCTGTCCTTCTCTCTGCCAAGAGCAGGGATTCCGGGGGCAGGTGGCTCCAAGCCTCTGACAGCAAAGGCTGGGCAGAGAGCATTACAAACCTGGCAGTGCATTCATTATGCAGCTCTGCCACAAAACCTGACTGCTTTCTGAGCCCAGCAGGACGAGGCAGAGCTGTGGGGACAGCTGCCTGCGCAGTCCCTGCTCTCTCCCTCCTTCAGCTGGGGGCATTGCAGCACTGCATGCACAGCTCCCCAAGGACGAGCATTGCTTGTATCTGGGAGCAGGGCCCTGCCAGGACGCAGCTGATGCCACACAGCTCTCATTGCATTTCACCCAATGCCTTTTGTCCCCCCGAACAAAGCCTCCCACAGATAACAGCCTCCAGCTGCATCCAGACCTGCTGGGCGAGGAGGCTGCTGCAGGGCTCGGCGGAGCTGCCAACAACAAAGGTTCGGAGTGGAAAGAAAGAGGGATATTGGATGTATTCAGAAACCTCCTTGGGGGCAAGGAAACATAAAGCCCTTCCTTTGCTTCAGCAGAGCCAGTCTCCAGGCCTCCCTTTCTCCTCCCCGTCCTGCAAACTGCAGTGACACCTCGTGGTGAAGCCAACCGGCTCAGGGCCAAGCCACCCCCAGCAGCAGGAGGCATGGTGGTCAGGACCCTCTACTCACCTGGAAATGTGGCCAGGACCCTCTACTCACCTGGAAAGGTTTCAGGAACGTTTCCTCCATGGCCAGCCGTCCATACTCGGTGAAAAGCTGGAGAGAAAAGCAAGGAACAGCAGGACTTTTAGCTCCCCAGCCTACACGCAGAGCATACAGCTGTGGCCACACAGGCACAAGCAGCAAGGCACAGTTGTTGATTTGGGGCAAAAAACACTATTTGCAGAGGTGGAACCGAGACTGGCTGGCTGTGTGGTTTTGGTTCCCATTTAGAGGCAGACGGAGCTGTTAGGGACAATCACCATGCTAAGCCCTTACATGAAAGATCTCGCCTAGAGTTTCTGGCTGCCAAATCTGTGAAAAATGGCTCAAATCAGCTGCTTGCCGTTGCTTTCATACCAACCAGAAACTTCACGTGCCAGAGGGGACTACTGGAGCCCAGCTCTCTTTAAACACTCCAGGAAGAAGCGGAAATGAATTCAGAAATAAGCACTTGCCCTGCAAACCCCCACTGTGCATACTGTAAGATCAGCCTACCAGCAAGATTTGAAGGCTCTCCAGTCTCCCTGGACTGTAATTTCTAAGCGAAGGCACCAATAATGTATTTCACAGATGCCTAAAAATGGGTCAACATATTAAGCAAAAATGGCCTAAAATTCAAACTGAGAGATCAGATTTGCACTGGATAAGTTCAACATTTAAAAGGTATTATTGTTAAACAATATTTACTGACTGAAACAGAACAGAACTCTTCTGATTTTTCCAGGCGGACTTCTGTTTTCCTTTCCTTTTCCTTAAGCTACTGAAAAAAAACTAACTAACCAGTCAAACAGCCACCCAAACAAAAGAGAAAAGTGTAAGTAGAGGTAATACCAGGAGATGGGCAGGACAAGAGTGCCACAGAAAAAAAAAAAAAAAAAAAAAGGAAAAAAAATAACAACCTTAGCTGCTTGTCTCCAACAAGCAGGGTTGTAATTATCCTTATGGGTCATTTGTATTGAGCCAGTACCAGATGTCAATATCCAAGTTTATAAACCAGTACCCAATTTATTTGGGTTTCTCAATCAAAAGGTCCTATCATGTGGTGTGAACAGTGTAAATTCTACCTTCAGTTTCCCACTCACTTAAGTCAAAGGAGCACTTTTACTGCCACCACTCAAGACACGCTCCAAATATGTCACACAAGTAACAGAGCCTCCATTTTAAATACAAGACCCTGCTGCTCCCCTACAGGGCCTGACTCTGCCCCTGGTGAGTGTCCCACTGACTGTCCTGCCAAACAGCCCAGGCCCCAAGCAGGTGTGCTACAAGAGCACAGGCAATACAGGTTTCAGTCCCAAGCGACTGTTCCTCCATGCCCCTGAGCCAAAGTGAAAGCTGGGAAACTCAGAGACCCTTCTGTGGCTCCAAACGTACCTTTCAAGCACGATGCAGCTTGTAAGTGAGGAGCATAATGCAGGCCCCCCAGTGACACGGAGCAGCAGGACAAAGGTACTTACCTGCAGGTGCTGCAGATCATCCTCCTGCACGTTCTGGGACAAGTTATAAACCTGCATGTGAAAACAGAAACTTCAGAGCACTCAGAATGGCCTGTCCCTTAGGCCAGTGCATAGTTTGGTGTGGTTAAAGCTCATGACATGACCACAGGAACACACCACAGGCCCAGGTGGCCTCTGAAGCTGTTACAAGACAGGCCCCAAGCACAGCTGTACTACTGGGTAGACACAAACAGACAAACAGGTGTAGCAAAACATGCCAGCATGCGAGCAGCAAGGGCTGTCGTGCCCCAGCCAGGAAGGCTGTCAGGTCCAAATGATGCTTCTCCTCCTCCATTTATGTGTTGAACTCTGTATCAAGACCCAGCTTCCATCCTGTTAATGCTGCTCTCCGGGAGCAAAGAGCAGAAGACAGGAGGGGAAGCCCAAACAGACCTTGCAGTAACCACCTGCTGTGTGGCTGCCCCCAGCCCAGAGGTTTGTCCAGCAGCACCGAGAAAAAGCACACTCAGCTTGCCACACCAAGGTCGTTTCCTCTCTGGTAGCTGGGTGTAAAGGGGTGCATCTGCTGCTGGCCCTGCTCTTGGGGTGAGATGAAGAAATGAGACTGTTCCCTGGGATGGTGGAGTCATCCCTGCACTCAGTGCAGCTAACATGATGGCCTTTCTCTCTCCCACCAAAGGTCCCAGCTGCCCGCTGCACTTGGCTGGTGCCAAGCTGCTGGTTTTTAGCCACCACCTTTAAGGAACTGTTTCCTGGAGACACCCCCATTCTTACCTGTATCGAGCTGATCATTGTGCTAAGGGCAAACACGGTGGCCGAATCCCGCAGGGTGGACTGGCTGTCAAAGGTCCCCTGCGTGTCCATCAGCAGCACTGCAACCTGACAGGCAGAAAGCTCCAGGTCAGCTTGGATACACCCGTTCCGCATCTGCACCCAAGCGAAAACACTCTCAAATGCCAACAGGGTGGGTGGGTAAATGCCAGCTGTGTTGTCATGTGGGGAATCTCACTGCTCATGCCTCAGACTTGCAGTTGATGGAGGACAAAGGAAAAGAAATAAACTCTAAGGAGTCCAGAGTTGGAGAGACACCCAGAGAGTATATCAGGGACACAGGGGAACCAAGACATCATATTGCTCAGTGCATTGAATTATGCTAAATTCAGGATATGGTATGCTAAATTAGGGATATGGTATCAAGACCTCACCTCACACAAGTATTTGAGACACCCATGGCAAGGCAGGGGAGTCTTACAAAAGCTGGAGCAGCAAGATGAGCCAACCAGCAACAGAGTGCTAAAAAAAACATGCAGCAGAAAAGCAAATACCTTTTTACCATCAGGCTTGTCCACTAGGAAAATCTCACTCCATATCTGAATGCCAGTCGTCTCCCGCTCAGACCCTCCCCTCCAGGAGAAACCAGTCAGAGGCTCGTTGTAATCTCCAACCCAGTCCACAGCTTCCTGCAGGTGGGAACAGAAGAAGCGCTGAAGTTCTCATCCCACTTTGGTTTTACACCTTTCCTCTGTGCTGCCTCACCCAGCACTGGAGAGAGGCAGCCCCCTCAAGAGGGGTTTCCCACAGGACAGTAAATGTGAGCATCTCTGCTCCAAAGCCAGGAAAAGCAGAGTCTCACTGGAGACCCACTAGTGCATGGGGTTGTGGAAGTATCTACTCTATTTTATTTTGTGAGGCCTCATGTTAAAGAGAGGCTTGAGCATCTCTAGAGCACCGAGCCAGTGTCCTGCCCAGCTCATCCCCGGGCAGCACACGGGAGCAATGAGCAGCAGCACCGTACCTGTGGGAAGAGCCCCCTGCAGCTGCAGCCGTACCTTGTTGTACATGTACCGCAGCATGAAGTCCATCAGGAACGACTTTCCTTTCCTAAAAGCTCCAGCAACGGACACAGCCACGACCTCTTTATCTCTGACAGCCTCTGAGAGGAGGATGCGGTTCAGCGCGGCTTCGTCCAGTTCAAAGGAATGGTCATCTTTGACGATGAGGACTTGCACCGGTCCTGCCTTCCTCACAGACTCCTCCTCCTCCGAGCTCCACTCGTAAGTCTTCTCTGCAAAACTACCTGCACAAACAGTGAGACAAGAGCTCTTTGGTTCCTTCTGCAACGCACAGAGTCACAGAGAGCAGGGCTGGACAGGGCCCTAACAGGTCAGTTAGCCCAAATACCACCCCAAGACAGCATAACTCAGAGCAGATGTCTGTCCCACATTCCCCAGACATCTTGGTGGAGCCGCCCAGCTGTCAGCATGCCCACCCCTCCCAGCAGCCATGGAGCTTGCTGGGATCCTCCCGGACAAATATTCCTGTTAGTTTTTTTCCTACAAGAGCTGACATGAAGAACAGATTGTTCTCTTCTTACCTGCAACATCTTACGTACACAAAGACTGTCCTAGCATCTCCATTAGCCTCAACAAATGCCAGACCACCTTCCTTAGCCTTCTCTCTGCTAGGCAGGAGAACTCCAAGCCCCTGATGATCATCCCTTGCTGACTACACTGTTGTCCTGGTTTTGACTGGCATTTTCCTCCCAGTGTCTGGGATGGTGCTGTGTTTGGGATTCAGGATGAGAATAACGTTGGTAGCACACCGATGGTTTAGCTGTTGCAGAGCAGTGCTTACACTAGGTCAGGAACTTGGGACTTCTCGTGCTGCCGTGCCAGCGAGGAGCTGGGGGTGCACAGCGAGCTGTGAGGGGACAGAACCAGGACAGCTGACCCCAACTGGCCAGGGGGACATCCCATGCCATGTGGCATCATGCAGAACCATAAATCTGGGGGACTTGGCCGGGGGGGCTGCCACTGCTCGGGGTCTGGCTGGGCATCGGGTGGTGGGTGGTGGGTTATGGTGCTGTGAATCACTTGTTTTGTGTGTTCTCTTATTATTACTATTATTATTATCATCCCTTCCTTTTCTGTCTTATTAAACTGTCTTTACCTTAACCCACGAGTTTTGCCTTTTTTTTCCCCAATCCTCTCCCCCATAACAACAAGGGCGCTGTGTGGCGCTGAGCTGGGTTACACCAGCGTTGCCTGAGCACCCGGCTGCTCTCGGTGCTCTCCTCCAGACACTGCCCACCAGGCCCTTCCCGGAGGCTCCTCAGACATGGATGCAGCACTCGAGCTGAGGCACGCAAGCACCTCACAGATCCATCAAGGACTGCCTACATGCATCCCATGTGGCTGCTGTTTCTGTAGCAACGGCTCAGCGCAGGGGCCTGCTCCATCTGCAGGCCGCACTGACGCTCTCAGCGCAACCCGCTGCTCCTGTAACCTTCCCGACCGACCGCTTCCCCCAGCCTTAGGACAGCACACGTGGGTGCCCAGCACCCAGTTACTGCCATCCTGCACCCAGACCCTGCCATCCCCGCTCGGTTCCCCGGGACGAGCGGGCTGCTGATGGCAGCTCCTCAGTTTGGGCCTTGTTCACCGACAGCCGCCCGGCGGTTCAGCAAGCGCAGGCCAGCTCCTGTAATTTTCCTTTCATTGTCTCCCGACTTCCCAGCACAGGAAAGGAAAGCCGAAGGTGATTAATCACGCTGCTCAGCTCACCTACAGCCACGTAAAATCTCCTCACCAGCGGGGAAGGGAGCGTGCGGTGGAAAGTTTCCCCTCATTTCTGCAAAAAGTCCCCAGGTCACTGGCTCAGGCTGCAAGTTTCCAAGCACAGGAGCCTGAAGTCTCTGTTTCAGACCCTGACCTCAGGGGCCCAGTTTTCAGCCAGTCCCAGCTGTTTCAAGGCACAGGGATGATGCGTGCACATGCTAAAAGACGAACTATAAATACCACAAGGAATGGGGTTTGCCCATTCCGGGCCTCTTTATAAAGAAGCCTCCAGCAGCAACTTCTTCTTTTAAATAACAACGGCGCTTTTGTACGCGGTTCTGATTTCCTATGATCCTGAAATATCAGGATCATTAAGCCTTGTTGCTAGGGGATATCTGGTGCTTCTCAGACATATACTGCAAGCTTTCTTTGCTCACAGTTGAAAGACAAAGATCTTTTCTTCCCGATGCCTGGACTTTCCTTAGCAAAACAAAAGTCCCGAATGCTCTGAAAAGCTAGATTCTCCACCAGACTCCAGCAGCACCAAACTCCCTTCGAACACCAGCCCCTGGCCCGTGCCGCTGCTGAGTGGTCTCCAGGAAAAAGACCTTCCTATTTCCAATGCCCAGAACCAGGCAGACATCACCGAGCCACCTGAAAAATGAAGGCCCTGAGCGCACTCAGTCCTCTTGCTGCACACACCAAACACCATCTCCAGCATTAAGATCTCCCCAGCACGTAAGCATGGACAGGTGCCCAACGGCCACAGGCTTGCGTGCTCATTTTAAGGACTGCCATGCTGCCAGTGCCATATAAAGCTTATGATCGGAAATACCTCTCTCCCGTGGTGTTTCCCAACACCCCGCTACGCTAACCGAGTCCAATTTCTTTTTTCTTTTTACAGCTGCATAAAAAGGACAGCGGAGAGATCCTTGTAGGATGTGACTCATGGCGGAGGCAGGAAAAAATCCGTAAATGGAATTAAATCTAAACATTTCTGACTGTAGCCATCAGCAGAGGCAAAGCCATCGGCGTGCAGGTGGCAGAGCTGTACCACCTCCCCAGACCCACCTCGGGGCCGCACAGCCGGGCGCCCAGATGGGCACAAAAGCTGCTGCCCCAGGGCCTTATGCAGAGGCAAGGCAGCGAGGATATCCCCAGCTCAGACCTGGCCTTGATGCACATCCAAGCACGCTGATGAGAGCCCGGGGAGAGCCTCGCTTATCCCTCCCATCCTGCTAGCAGAAGGGACGCTTGGTGCCGAACTTCCCCCTGCTGCTGCTGGATGAGGCCTCCTGGGTCGTCCTCTCCCTGTGGCTCAACTGCCAGAAAGAGCAGAGACCAGTGCTCTGTTTCAGGGGTTAGTGGAAATCTCCACAGAAGAGTTTTTACTGCTTCCCACCGGTCTCATGCGAGAATTAGACCACTCAGTGATATCAAGAGCAGACCAGCTGCACATTTCCACGGTGCTACAGCAGCTCCTCGCATGCAGAATGGGGTGGAAAAGGGATCTAGCGAGTGGTTGTCCCCACTGCCATCGCCAACAGTAACCAGCTCAAAGAGGTTGTGCTGTCCCTTCAAAACACCAGAAACCATGAGGAGCACCTTGTTATTCTTCACCAGGTATTGACAGCTTTTGGGAGAGTGTCTCTGGGCAGAGGCAGCCATCCAAAGCAGCCGTGGTCTGCTAGAGGACATCTCTGCCTCTGTCACCTGAGCTGGCTGTTTGCACAACACGGGGGCAAAATACAGAGTATTATGAGCAGGATATGCTGATTTTCCAGTTCATTAGAGACATCGGGAGAAAAGGCACTATATTAACAGGTCTCTGAGCTGATTTCAGCCCTATTATCTCTGTTTCTTTCATGAGGGCCGTCTGCAAACAAAACTCTTTCATATTTATTTCCATGTGATGAAACTTCCGTGTCCTGGTTATTAGATTATCTGCTGTACTGGAGAGCCAGAGATTTTTTTACAAGCTGGCGGCACATTACTGGAAATCAATTATTTTAATTGTTCTTTCCAGCATAAATTAGTTATCTGCTTTGAAGGAAGTTGTACCTGGCAATGGCAAAACATCATCTGGCCAAAAGGGAAAGGAAGGAGGCCTAAGCTTTCCTAAACACGCTCTTTTTTTTACTCTTTTTCCAACTCGACTCCTCCTTTCTGTCGGCTCTCTCTCGGCGCCTTGCAATTACGTCAATTCTCAAGCTGCTCATTCAGAAATTGCCAGGATACAGTTCCTTTTTCCCATTTCATAACAGCTCGTTTCCATGACTCTGAAGCAGGGTGGAATCCACGTCTCTTTTCCATATGGTGATTTAAAGTGGAAAGGTGGAGGAGACTGGAATTTGCATTCGTGCTTATTGTGTTGTCAGACAGCAGCAAGAAAATGGCCCTGCTCCTGCAGGCAGTTCCTTGACACAGGAATGCTCAGTCTGTGAGGATCCACGGGAAAAAATAAAGCACTTTGCCATTGCTGTAGGAATTCTTTTTGGTTAAAATTAAATAAAGTTCAATAAACTAAAACAGCATGTTTCACATTTTGCCCGTGTAAGGTCCGACAGCTGATTTAATGTATTTAAGCTCCCATAGAAGAACAGATTAGATAAATTACATGTCACTGATCACGCAGCATACTTTGGTGAGTAATTAAGCCTGTTCTTCCTTAGTTATGGACGAACAGGTCACAGAAATGCTGACTGCTTTCCAGAGACCCGTTAATAAAGTCATCTTTTTTCCTAAATCAGTTTGCGCAATAAATACATTTCATTCCAGAGACTAACCCATGACCCAGGACATCATCTGTGCAAACACGGGCTTGCCTAACCGACCTCGAGAAAGCCAACTTGCCAGCCCTGCTCTTGTGCTCCTGGGGCGCCCGGGAACCTTACCTACGTATGCACAACCTGTGAGATGCCAGGGCTGCAGCCTGGGTCCTGATTCCCCTGCTGAAATACACAGACATAATGCGGAGCTGCTATTCTGAGGGTCTTTGAACCCAGTTTCTTCACTGCATGAAAAAAACAGAAACGACCAAGGAGACAAAATAGAGGCTTAATGTTTTAACTTGTTGTTCTTCCTCTGGAATGAAACATCCCTGTACTGGCTGGGTTAGGTTGCTCATCAGCAGCCCTCTCGGGATCAATTCGATCAGCAGCGATAGCTGTGTGGATCCCTTCTGAAGCCATTTCCACCCCAGCTGTTTGCCTTATAAACATATCACAGTGCCACTAACATTACCACGAGCCGAGCACTGAGCAGACCGCGGCCAGGCAGGATCCCTTTGCACAGAGGGCTTCAGCTGCCAGGAGGCTTATCTGCCCTGTGCAAACAGCTCCGGCAGAGAAAGACATCTCTCTCCAAGCTACGGTACCCCTTGCACTTATCCCATTCTGCGCTGCCATGCCACAGGTCCTACTCACTCCGCTGATGCTGAAATAAGTCCACTGCCTGCCAACCAGCCAAAGATCACGAGCAAAGCTCAGAGGAAGCTGGAAAAGGCAGCGCCGCTTTGAGCACATGCCAGAGACCCTCTCCTTCCCTCCGAGAGAGGCTTGTGCAGAACTCTCTATTTTACCATGCTAATAAGGAAAAATGAGAAGTGAACTGACACAAAGCACATACTGGACAGCCAAGGCAGAGGAGATGTTGCAGAGCAATAACCTGTATCGATCCTGCACAAGGGCAGGGTAGGGGAAGAATAACACTCCTCACTGAGCGCAGAAGGGCACAGCTGCATCCCGAGGTGCTGAGACTGCCCTGGCAGCTATGAGTGAGCAAATTCCCTGGGCGCGGGGCTGCCATAAGGTGTCTAGACAGCGCTGCCCCTGGGAGATGGTGTCTTCGAGAGGACAAAGCGGGGCCGCCCGGCTGGGCAGAGCCCTCCCTTCCATCCATCAGGGCTCTGCCAGCTTGCCGCTCCCAGTTCCCAGCAGGTGCCTAGCCAGCAGGTCGGAAAGCCTCCAGGGCTGGGTTTAAAAATACACAGATGTTCACCTCCCCTTCCTACACTACTCATACATGTCCAGGGCACGGCTGCCCCCATGGCCCCTAAGACCCTGTAAGACCCCCAGGCAGCCAGAGGACAGCGGCACAGCACGCCTGGGGCCCCGGCCTCGCCCCCAGGGCTGGTGCTTTCCCCATGTCCACGCAGGAATTGTGTCCCTGACTGGACGTACAGAGACGGTCACTGCTCTGTCTTGAACCCGGGTGCAAGGCAGGCTCTGGCTTCCTGTGGAAGCCCTCAGAGATGGGCAAATGGCAGCGCTCTCAGCGAGCACCACCAACCAGGCGATGCAAAAAATCGGCCCCGTCCCTGGTCAATAGCACATGGCAGGTAAAAAGCCACACTTGGTAGCAGCCTGTGCTCACTTTGCGATCTCAGGCTATCCCCGCTGAGGCCAGGCGCACAGTGGTGTTACCGCCTCTGCCCGGGGCCATCAGCACTCTGCCGTGCTCCCAGCGAGCTTCTCCGCGCCCAGGGTGCTCGCAGGAGGGAGCTGCCAGGCAAGATGCCGAGTGCACCTTCCTGCCACCAGCCCTGAGTCATCCAGCTGGCAGCGCAGCAGCCTCGACTACAGCACGAGCAGCCCAGCTCCTTTTTCCTCTGGCAGCCGGAACGAGGAGATGAGCGAGCGTGCTGATAACGCCAGTGGTTTAGGAACTCCCTGCATGGAAGGCTGCTGGGAGAAGCAAGGGCTTGGCTGATTACTGGCCACCAAACCGTCTGTTACAAAGAGGGGCAGCTCAAATGCCAAAATACGAAGTGAAACCAACACCTATTACCTCTCTCATTAAATTTCAGTGCCTTAGCCAGCCCTGAGACAACAGCAATGCCTATCGCGGCGGAATTCCCAGGGCTGAGTCTGTAATTAGCATGCTTCAGAGACGGGCACACCAACTACCTCGGGAAGAAAGCAGATTCAAACAGATTCCCTTCTAGAGGTCGTTCAGGAAGTTTGAGGTCACGCCAGACAGCCCTGTGGTTATGCCCACGCCAGTCTACGTGCCAGGACAGGCTGATTCAAAGCCCAGGTGGGCAACTCTCAGAGGGAACCTTATCCCATCTCTGTTTGTCAAAACACTATCGTAAGAGAACACTCCAGAAAGGCCATCATTTATTTCTGAGACAGAAATTCCGGGGCTGTTCGCTCACCCACATTTAAGTCTAGCCAGACACACATGTGACACGATGACTGAAACACACCTTGCATGAATACGTCTCCAAAAGTCTTGCTTTGCACCCATTATGCATTTCCTGCATGGTCCTTAATCCACTTGGTTTGTCAGCAACCAGCCTCCCTCCACCACCAGTATTTCATTTAGTCATTTCTGATCAGTTTTACCCTTTTGTTGTTACCATTGCCTGAAAACAAAGTTTGGTCAATGTGCCACAAGATCCCAGGATATAGCATGAAAGGCCACTACGCTCTGAAGGAATGTTAATGTATACAGAGGGCTTTAAACATATTTTACAGGCTTGGCAGAGGTCAGTGAGCCTCCACCCCATTTGGGAAATTTGCGTTCAGTTCCTTCATTGCTCTAACACTTAACTGTCCTTCACCCAGTCGTAAATGTGAGCGCTTCTCCAGGACCCAAGGAGCTGGGGTGGCTCCAGAGCGAGGTGGCTTTGGAGGTGACCCACCTAGGCCCTAAGCAATGTTTGTGTGTGCTCCTCACCCGTGTGTTTAGCAGTGAAAATACAGCAAGACACAGCCCCACGGGCTGCCTCCCCTTCCACTGAGCAGGCAGGCAGCCGCCGCCAGCGCTTCTCACGGCACAGGCATGGCACGGAGCACGCCGAGGGCACCGCTCACCGCTGCAAAACAGGCCCAGGGCATCCTGCTTCCTCACCAGAAGGGGAAAGGCAGGCTGCTCTTGCTCCTGCTAATCTTTGAATGAAACAGATCCCGCTGTTTTGATTTATTATACAATGCTACTGCCTCAAAGGCAAGGGCATGAGGACCAACCACCACGTGTTGGGCCTCGTTTCTTCTTGCAAGTCCCAGAACTTCATTTTCCCTTCTCATTTACAAGCTAGCAATGCTGTTGTGAATCTTCTCATATCTATTTTTTTGTGCAAAGGCACACCTGTCTGAAAAACCTCAGCTTTCGCTTTTCAGGAGGTTCCCAGCGTTGAGAGTGACAAAGAAATGCCTGTAAGGGGAATATGAGGTTCCACCAGAAAAGGTCAGAAACAAAATGACAACCAGAAGGGCTGTTAGCACTGTTACTTAACACCAACCAACACAAAAATCGTCCTTTTCTTTCCAGCTGAACCCCTTGCTGTCCATGCAGAAAGCGTGGCATCGCTGATCTGTCTGGCCTGCTTTGGAAGAGTCCGTTCTCCCAAAATAGTTGCTCAGCACTTCCTGACCATCAGGCTCCTTTAAGAGCTCTCACTAGCCTCTAGTTCAGCTTGAAAACCCTGACCAACAAGTATTACCTCTGTACTCCCTTTTATGGTTTTGAAACTGAATTCTTGATGAGTGGGTCATTCTGATTACAGCATGGGCCGTGATGGGAAACGAGAAATTTCAAGCAGTTTGTTCTCATCTGAGCTGTGTAAATGAGTGACGGGGAGCAGAGATCTCTAACGGCTTTGCCACAACAAGGGGAGCAGGCTGCTGAGCACCTGCAACTGAAAAGCACAAAGAATTTCAGAAAAAAAAAAAAAAAAAACATCAGTGGAAGCTACTACGAGCCTTCATCAAGCTGGCTGGACTTGACTGCACCCATGAGGATTCAGACTAGCAGTCCTTATTCAGGCAAAAGCAGGATCCCTTCCTCTGATGCACAATTCTACGTGATTTTTTTTTCATATCCAGCTCCCTCAGCTGCTCATCCCACAACTAGCAGCAGTTGTGAGGTCTCGGCACCGCTTAGCACGCTCAGTAACGGAGCCCTAAGCGATGCAGAGCCTTATGCTGACCTTCTGCGCAGGGCTAAATCCTGCGCTTGATGCATTACGTGCCCCTGCACGAGCTCGCGGGGAAGTATGCGTGTGGCAGCAACCTAGCTTTGAGAGCTGACTGGAGGCAATTTCGTCTGGGTGCTATGCAATCGCTCACCCTAATTCACTCTGTGATCTTTAAAAAAGCAAATTATTTTTATGAAACAAAGGCGAAGGATTGCACTAAGCAGTCGTCTCCTTTCAGGCCTGGCTAACCGGAAAGTAACTAGGACAAAGTTTGATCCGTTTCAAAATAGCATAGTATTTTTAATGACCCATAAGCACATTTTTAGAGCACACCGAGGACTTGCTGCCATAGCTGGAGAGCCCGGATGGTGAGAGGCTCAGACTCCTCCTTCAGCAGGCAGGCTAAGAAATGGAGCCCTGAAGTCCCCCCACAGGCTGATGTCAGCACCCAGTGGGCATAAACACATCCTTCAGGGCAACGAGGTGCTGTGTATAAATGCACGCTTCGTTAAAGGGGGCTTTTGCTGTATTACAAAGTACAGGCATTTTGCTCTCTAATTTATTACCTGTAATAACATCAACCGGCCTGGCAAAGCGCTGGGAATCATTCTAGGAATACCTAAACCTCTGTGGGTACGATTTGGCTCCGTGGATGGAAGGCAAACCCCGCGGAGATCCGCTTAGATTTGCAGGTGGTTCCAGGTTCTTGCGAAGCTTACCCAGAAGCTAAGCGAGAGTTTAGCGAATCAGCGGCAGATCGCATTTCACTCCAGCATGGCTTAGCAGGAGGCTCACACCGAGGTATGTGCCTAATAGTTCTGCTAGGTCAAGGCTGTACCTTCCAAGATGATGTTTTTCTCCCTTGAAATCTGGTCTGACATCGTTTGCATTTTCTTCTCACGCTATCAAGATGAGAAGGGGAAGCTCAAGCGCGCGTACGTGCGTGTAATACTCAACCCGCACAAAAACGGGACTGACAGTTCTGCGAGACAAAGCTGAGAACGTCAAAATATTCACGAGAAGTTTCCCCTGCAGTTTATCCAAGGCCTAAGAGCCTTCTCGTAGTGTCACAGCTACAAACGGCCTTTATCAAATGAACGTTGCTTATTTTCTCCCGCTCTCCTGCAAAGAGAACATCGCATGCTCCGACTGCTTAAATCGCAGGCTCCGTTATCTGAACACTTCTGCAAACGTGTCCCTGAACTGCTAATCATTACCGTGGGAAACACTACAGTCATCTATACAAATTAGAATGTAATTTGTGTATCTAAACACCACGGCTCAGCTCACCTGCTCCGCCTGAAGAGACAGGGCACCCCGAGCACTGATGGCTCGGTTCGCACGGCACACAACTCGGGGGATGACAAATCACACCTCAGCAGCCTTAAATGATGGCAAATTGCCGTATTAAAGCTGTTTTTTCCACAAAGCTGACAATGCATCAGCAGAAGCCGGTACAGCGGTGCACCACCGAAGGGCGAACAAAGAAGGCTGGGCTGTGGCCCCGGCTGTGGGCAGGGGGAAAAAGGTTCGGAGCCCCCTTGGTGCCCTGCACAGCCCACCTGTGGGACCAGCTTTGGCTGTCCATGGCTGGCGGGCGCTGTTTTTTTCCCCAGACCTGCCCGTAGGATGGCGGGTTGGAGGAGAAGGGAGGCCCTGAGGGAAGCAAGGCTTCCTCCTGCCTGTGGCGGTGCCCGCTCTGCGGGCGGGAAGGGGCGCTCTGAAAATGGCCCCTCTGGAGGGCCCGATCCTCCAGCAACGCCTCGAGCAGCAGGAAAGCCCCCGTGTAGAACCAGAGGGCTGGGCGTGCGGGACCCCTGCTCGCGGGGTGGGGGCTGCTGCCTTGTCCCCATCGTGCCAGCGAGGCCGGGGCTGAAGGGGGCCAGCGGGGGCGGCCAGGAGCAGCAGCAGCAGCAGCAGCACCACCACCACCACCAGCAGCACTAACAGCAGCAGCAGCAGCAGCACTAACAGCAGCAGCAGCAGCAGCAGCAGCAGCAGCAGCCCCCCCCCGCGCAGGCCGAGGGCGGTGGCGGCCGGGGACAGGCCTCGGCGGCCTCCCTGCCTCCCTCCCTGCCTCCTTCCCCGTCCCCGTCCCCCCGGACCCTCCGGACCGGCCTCCCCCCGCCCTCCCTCCCGCAGCCCCCGGGTCCGCCCCGTCCCATCCCGGCCCCGGGCATTGTTCGGCCGCCCCCTCCCCTCCCCTCCCCTCCGCTCCGCTCCCCTCCCCTCCCGTGCCGTGCCGTGCCGTGCCGTGCCGTGCCGGCCCCGCCGCCTACCCCAGCCGCTCCTCTCCCTGCGGTTCCGGGCCATGGCGGGGGCTGCCCGGGGCTGCCCGGGAGGCGGCGGCGGCGGCGGCTGCGGGAGGCTCCGTGCGCGCTCCGAGCCGCGCTGCGTCTGGCGAGGCTGCCGCGGGGGCGGGGGGGCGGGCGGGGGCACCGGCAGCATCCCCGCCCGCCGCTACGGCACGGCTCGGCTCGGCTCGGCTCGGCTCGGCTCGGCACGGCTCGGCAAGGAACGGGGTCCCACAGGGCAGCCGCACCCGGGAACCAGCTCGTCCCCGGGCGCTGCGCACCGCCAGCGGGCACCCACGGCTTGCGGGGGCTCCGTGCCCGCGGTACCGGGATCGTCCCCCGGTACCCAGCCCCGGTGGGGCGGCGGGGTTCGGGGTGCGGGCAGGGTGTGACCCCCAGCAGGGCACCCCCGGGGGCTGGGGGTCACGCCTGCACGCCCCTCGCCGGGGGATTGTGCCCTGCTGGGGGTACCCCGCTGGCCTGGGGGTGCACACGCAACACGAACACCCCGCGCCCGTGCACGTCTGGGCTCACGCATGCACGCTTCCCGTGCACACGCCGGACAGGCGTCCTGCCCTCCTCATCCCTTGTGCACACTGGGGTGAAGAAATCACTGGATAGATCCTGCCCTGGGGTGGGGGTGGCACCCGGGGTCCTGCTCCCCACCCACGGCAGCAGCATCCCCCGGAGGTACACCACACACCTACGGATGCAGCACAAGGGGTGCCAGGCTTGGGCTCACCAGGATTTAGCCGCAGCACAACTGATAACACACACCAGTTTCCCCATATCAGCGAGCAGTCCTATTTGGGATCGTAATGCAAGGGTTTCCCTTGTGTCTGGGGTTGATTCACTGCTCTGTCACGCGAGACCGTGACTCAGCCCGAGTGCAAGGGAACGCCCAGGTGTGAAACTTGGGCAGGGGAGCAGCAGCACCAGCACCGGCCGTGCCCCAACCGGCCCTCGCCCACAGCTTATGGCCTGTGCTGATGTTTGCCCGCACTTCTGCTTGCCAACAAGCTGCTGATTGATCCACGCGTCACAGCTCTGTGCCGCCCTTTGGAAGGAGCACGGTGCAGCACTCGAGGCACAACCGCGTAAACTGGAAATGCGGTGGTCTAAGGAGGGTCGTCCAGGCAGAAGTCTGGAAGGGTGAGGAGGGAACTGAGCCCCAGGCTGTCTGCAAGGGGAGATGCTGGGAGAGCACTGCTCGATGCTGCACGCTGGCCCGCGGTGGTTAGGGAAAGTCCAGATGGCTGCTCAGCCCCATTGGGTGCACAGGAACCGTTGGGATCTGTTCTTTGTGAAAGCAGGGAAAACAGACAAAAATGATGTAATGTTCCAGGCGGCTCATAGGTGCCAAAGCCACGTTTCATTGCGCTCCCATTGATATGCTGACGCTTAATTCGTAAGTGCCCTCTCGAGCACCCAGCGACTGCCCCCCGTTGGCTTCCTCTCCGTGTTTATAGCGTTGGAGGGAAACATGTAATTTCGTCTCGCTGAAGTGCTGGCTCACGTGGCCGGCAGCTGAATCCTCCTGCCCGCAGCCTGCGGGCTGCCCAGCCACTCGCTGCCTTTGCAGGAGCTCCCTGACAACTTTTGTAAATAACCCCTGTAAAATAGATATTATTATAAACAGAATAAAAATATAATACATAAATATAATGAAGAATTAAAATGGGGGTTATTGTTAATATGCATTTATATGTATTTATAAATATACACAGAATAAAGTCCCGTGTGCATTTTCATTCTCTCTTTGAAGCAGACAAGAAGCAGGCAGCATTGCAAGGGGGATTTCTTACACTGGAGACAGCCAGAGTTCAAATAGGTTGAAACAGGAGATTAAAAGAAAAGCAGCTGGGAAATGGAGAGGAAAAAAAAAAAAAAGGAGGATAGAAAAGGAGATCTGTTAATTTGAAAGTCTGATTAAACCAAGATGGGCTCAGGCCCTGTTTTCTTCATTCCCTCTGAGAACTGCAGCTCAGGTCAAGCTTGTATTGCCCCATTTATGGGCGTTTTTTCCCTTTCTCTTTCCGTTAAGGCATGTGGCATCAGAGGGAAGGAGGGGCAGAGGTTTGGTCCTGTGCTGTGCCAGGTGAACGTCGGTGTTCCTGCCATATTTCCCCACCTGGGGCAGGGTGTTCTGCTCATGGCTTCGTTCCCAGGCGGTGACTCCACACGTGCTCATTGCCACCCACCCTCCACCCCATTGCTCCGTCGATTCATCCTGCCTTCATTTTTCCACTTGGAGCAGCCCTCCCTCGGAAGCATCTCGACATGCTTGCTGCCCGAGCTGCCAGATCACAAAGAGCTGACTGCAGGGCATGTACGCTGAATGGGCACGCAGTGGAAGCACTCTGGAGGAAAAGCAATGCCAAATGGGGGAAAGACAAAAGGAGAGAACTGCGCAGAGAGATACCGCGGCCGTGGGGTCCCCAGGCTGGTGTGCTGGGGGGCGCAGAGCTGAAAAGGCCACAGAAAACCTGGATTTAAACCCATAATGTGCAACGCTCCCGGAGCTCGCGGGGGCAGTTTCATAATTCACCTTGATTTGACTGGCCCACTTACCCCGGCAGCATTCACTATTGCTTTTCCCATCCCCAGTCCTTCGCAAGCAGGAGCCAGCCGTGCTGTGCAATACTTAGGTAAGGGGTCGGGTGCAGATGCTGCAAAATCCCTGCTCTGCCCCAGGTGCCACCGCACCGCATTAGCCCGGGCCCTTCTGGAGCGCCAGGTCCGTCCTCACGCTGGTTATAAAAGGTTCTTGAACACGTTCGCTTCTTCCCGCAGTTATTCTTCTCGCTTCCGCCTTCTCAGTCTTCATTCTTACACTGCTTCTGCTTAACTGCATGAGAAAGTACAAGGGATGCAGATCTTAAATGTGCTTAAAGAGGGTTGCAGGAGGACTTCTCCTAAGCACTTACACTCCTCTGTGGCAGTGATTTGTCATCACTGTTCTTGTTTCTGTAGCCTTATTCTCGGGTTAAGAGGCCAAGATTCCTAGGAAATACCAAAAAGTGATAAAATGAAATGAGCTTTCTCCCTCCTCTTCTTCTGAAGCCTTTCTCATATTTCTGTGTTTTGTTATTGTTGTTGGTGGTGGTGTTTTTATTTTTTTCCTTACTGAAGTATTTTTAAGCGAAGCAGATCTTTGTTGCTTAGGAAATCCTCCTGTTCCTGCTGCTCCTATTTCTCACCCCAAATCACGTTGTGACCGCCTACATTTAAACAGGGATTGCAACCAGAGGAATTATCTTTGCTCCTTCAGTAAACATTTGCTGCACACCATGGCTGTAACAAAGCCATCATATTTCACTCGGAGAGAAGACAGAATTTCAGTGGTTAATTAATTGACTCGTTTCATCAGTCTGTGGGGAGGACCTTCCTTCTGGAAGATGCTCTGTAAACTGAAGGAACTATTAAAGAATATGAGAAGTGATTTAGATAAAAGAGACGTCAGGCAAAAGCTTCAACCAAGGCAACCTCAGAGTGCATTCGGGGACAGGATGGGCTTAACACCGTGGGCTGCCTCCCTGCTGTCTGGGTCTGGTCAGGCTGAGCACAGGGACAACAAACGATTGCACAAGTCCTACAATAAACAGATGCAACTTTTCTAATCTGATTTAGACTATCAGGCCAGTTTCCAGTAGGTTCCTCACCCCGAATGGCACCCTCAGGACTCTTCCAAGGTTTTGCTGAATTTGAATAAAATATCCCACTCACGGCTCTGGATTCAGATAATTCTGGTGTTGCAGGACTAACCATAACCTTCCCAGATTTCTTTTCCTTCCTCATATTCCTCTAAGGGTCAGTAAGAGCTCTTCTAAGCCCAGCTGCCCATTTATTTCTAATATTGTTTTCAATTCTTTCTTTCTCTCCTGTGCTGACAGACAGATGGACACTATATTCAAAACATCCTTCCCCACCAGCCTGCAACGTGGCTGTAGTAAGTCCAAGCAAAATCTGCGTGTGCCAAGTTGGTTTCTAGGATTTCCCCCTGAAGATACACCTCTTCCCAGGGAGAGGGTTCCAGCTCCTCTTGTGTCTTGGCAGAAATAACCGAGTCCACCTGCCTGCATGATTCAGCAAGATATTCGCAATATGTTCCAGGCAGGTTTATGCACCTGGAAACAAGGGGAGAAGATGGGTTTCCAGGCAGTGCTCTGAAGTCCCCTCGTTAATGCTGCTTTTAACTGAGCGGTCACATTTTCCTGCATCCCCGTGCTGAGCAGTGGCTGCCAGCGAAGCTGCCTGCTTCACCTCTGCCCTCGCTTCCTTCCTGTTGAGCACAAACAGCACATTCAGCTGCAAAGCGACCTGAGCTACAGCTACGTAAACAAGGTGACGCAGAGTAATGTATAGCCAGCGGTGCTCCCGTTCCTTCCGTGAAAAACAAATCCTTGCCCAGGGACCTGAGTTAAAGCCAGCAGAGGGGCTGAGCTCTGTCTTGGTTAATTTTCCTGCTCCTGCCAGGGATAGAAGCCTCTTGACAGCCTGGGAAGGCTTTGTCATTCAGAGACCCTTGGTGACTTTTCTCTCCTGGATGGTGTTTCCATCTCAGAAACACCCCTCCCTCTTTCTACTCTTGCAACTGAAATAGCCGGCTGTCTTCAGAGCCCCCTTACCCACTCTTTATTTTTTTTCCTGGCGTCTTTTGCACCGGTCGTGTGCTCACAGCAACTGTTATCCCAGCTGCTTCCAGCTCCAAAGGGCCGTTCGAGCAATGAGAGTTCATTTGGCCCCTGGGAAACCTGCCCGGCCCCTCTTGTCCATGGGTCCTGCTAGCAGAGCTCAGCAGGTGAAGCGGCGTTAGCAGCACTGTGAGCTGCTGAAGTGATGCTGAGAAGCTTTAGCAGGCTCAGCATCCTTCCTGCCACGCTGAGAAGCTTCAGTAGGCTCAGCATCCTACCTGCCACAGGCAGAACTGGACTCGGTGGCGGGGAGCTGCCCTGGAAAGAGCTCCCCCATCCTCCTCGACCCTTCCCTCCGGGCAGGCCCCGGGCTTGCGGCAGCAGTCTGTAGCAACAGCACGTGTTTCACCAGGGAGGAAAAGCAGTCCGAAAAACCAAAACCACAAACCCCACAGTGAAAATGCTGCAGCATTTCTTGAGAGCTTACTTTGTCGCCTCAACAATTAAGCTTGATGTAAAAGAGTGTATTGCTCAAATCAATGAGCAGAAAAAGCTGCAGACCTTGTCGCTGATTCCTGAGTCTTTGGCTTCCTTATTGCTGTTCATCTGATCTATTTTAGTACCCAAATGCACCGAAACCATGAAGTAATCCCACAGGATAGTTTTGAACACCTTTGGTGTGAGATCAGTAGACCATGTGAAATTAAAGACACTTTAGCAATCTGATGAAAAGTAGGGCTGAAAATTTTTTCTTCTTGCTAATGTTTCATTGCTCAGTTTCTGATGTGACAATGAACATGCGTTCACATGCACAGCACACTGTGCTGCTTTTACAAGCACCTTTATTGCACTGCTCAGTTAGAAATTGGTACACTTTTGCACCGACCGCTACCAGATAAATCTGGATGTCTCATTTAAATAATTTTCGCTGTTCTTCCTGTTAAGACTACAATGCAAACAGATCACATTCTCTAATCCTACGTAATGCCTTATGTAAAACCACTTAACATTCCTTTTACGGCTGGGACCCATCCAGATGAAAGATGCTACATAAAAGCACATTCCTTAACGTGCTTGACCAGAAAAGCAGCATGGTCCTGGGTGGAAAATACAGAATGGAAACCAGCATGTGTGCAGGAGGAGATGGCTGGAAGTGTGCAGTGTCAGGCCATGTCTTGGACCATATGCTTTGCACAACCCATTTACCTCAATTTTTGTAATCATAAAATGGCTCTAATAATACAGACCTGGTGCTGCTATTATGTATGTACACTTTCCAGAAGCGCTTCCAGCAGGGCCTGAGACCCAGCTGGGGAAGATGGAATAAAGCACGGATCACGAGGCAGTCTCTGAGTTCACTCTACAGCACTGGCAATGTGCTACAGGAAACTAAACCTCCAGGTGGGACGTGAAGACTAACCAAGCGAGGGCAAAACAGTGGTCAATAAAGGAGGCTTTGCATTAAATTGCAGTCATCAGAAGGCCCTTGGATCTGCAGGACGTTCTAGGAGGTCAAGCCTTAATGCACCATCTGCTACTGGAAAATGAAACGGCCTCTTTCCTGTGCTGTCTTCTGATGTCTTGACAAGAGCAGAAAATCAGTAAAATGAGAAGCGGTGCTCGAACCCTTGGCCAAGGAAGAGGGAAAAAAAAGGACACAAACAGCTCGCTATCAGGAGTGCAGGAAGCTAATTTATGGGGGAGAGGTAATTGTTTTGTTAAAAATCGCTAGAGGAAACACAGCTCCCTAAAGGGTAAATAGTTTTTTCTTTTCTTTATTTGCTGGGTGTTCAGGAAAACTTACGTATTTATGTTGGAGAGAATATACAGGATGTAGAAGGCTTTCAGAGTACAAGGGGAAATTAAATGCGAATCTCTTTAAGTTAGCAGTCACATGCTTCCCCACCTCTTTGGAAGCAAGATAGTTTACATTTCTGAGCCTGCTTCTGAAACACACCATTTCAAATGAGCCCATAAATCAAAACCCAATAAAATCAGATGCGACTGTGCAATTCCTGAACGTCTGCATAAGTTGTCTTTAGTTTAACCTCAAACAGCCCAATAATCCTAATGAGTTATGCTGGAGAGCCTGTGTTTTGAAGGAAAAGCTTATGCAATCACCTGTGATGTTTCAGGTACGTGCACGTGGCATTTCTAAATGTGCTGAAGTAAGCTAAAAATCCAGACTCCATTTTAAACTGGGAATCAGCACCTAGCTACTTTGTCAATAAACTAGATTGGACCTGGTTGGGCTGTCTGCCTGCCAAGGGGGCAGAATCTGTTCTCAAGTAACCAGTCCAGTGTCCTGAACACCAAAAAGGCTTATACATCTGGCATCCATTTAATTTTTTCTACCTCGCTTTTGCAAACATATTTCCTGCGTTGAGTATGTGGTATTTCTTGCACCTAGAAAATCACACCTCCTTTTAGGCCTTAATGATTTTACTGTGCAGCAAAGACTAATGCTAATTCCAGCATTCCGCTACTCTTGCCCCTGCCTTTTGGTTCATTAAATTGTTCAGCACTCTAGAGACCATAGGTGGGTTTTACTCAGAAGTTCGGCCATTTTGCCGAAAATAATTATTCTCCAAAGGCGGAAAGGCAGATACAGCATTCTTGCCATCTCACAGTTTCAAAGTGTTTCTGAGTTTGGGAGCCCAAGGAGACAAGCCCCAACAGGCCCGAGTTACTTCTTGCATGACTATCATCGCACTGGCTGCCCGTGGCCCTCGATTTGCCCAGGACAAGCGTTACGTGACGACGTGGCTGCGAGGTTGCAATCCGGATCACAAAAATCTGGGAAGCCCAACTGGTCCCATGTCCCTGGTGTGTGGCAGTGGGTGAATTGCCCTCGCCTCCGTGCTGGGAGCTGGGTTTTGCTGTGTGATAAGCCCTCCCGGGGCCTACACAGCTCAGGCGTCGGACAGAAGGCTCAGCCCGGTTTGGGCAGCAGCATACACACAGATATAAGTTTATTTACGTGGTGAATCGAGGCTGGAGGCTCTCCTCCTGCCTCACAACGCGGGGAGCAGCCCAAACGGCGTGTGCTCCCCCCGGGGGGCTCACGGTGCTGCCCCCTCCGGCCTCAGGAGCCTCGGGGAAGGGCCTGAGGGCGCAGCAGGGCCCGAGGCAGCGCCGGGGAGGGAAGGAGGAGGAGGAGGAGGAGGAGGAGGAGGAGGAGGAGGAGGAGGAGGGCGGGCAGGCGGCGGGCGGCCGCGCTGTGGCGCTGCGGCGTCGCGGAGGCCCGGCCCGGTGCCGTCCGTCCCGGCCTGGCCCGTCCCGGCGGTGCGTGCGGGAGGAAGAGGAGGAGGAGAGGGACAGGAGGAGGAGGAGGCGGAGGAGGCCGAGGCTCTCGCTCTCCGCCGGGACAAAGGGCCGCGGGTGCGCAGGCAGGGCCCGGCCCGGCCTCCCCGCGGGCCTCCAGGGGCCGCCCCGCCGCTGCCCCGCCGCTGCCCGCCGCCCTTGGGCGCTTCCCCGGCGCCTCGGGGAGGGCGCAGCGGCCGCGGCCGGGCCCCAACGGCCGTGCCAAGCGCTCCTCCGCCGGCCTTTGTCTGCCCTCAGCGGGCAGCCCCTTCCCTCGGCCGGAGCCATGCGGGCCAGCGGCTGAGCCCCGGCCCCGGCCCGCGGGGCGAGCAGGAGGGAGGGAGGGCGGCCGCGGCTGCCGGGCCCGCCGCGATGGAGCCTCCGGCGCGGCCGAGCGGGGACATCCTGCGGCGGAACCCGCAGCAGGACTACGAGCTGATCCAGCGGGTGGGCAGCGGCACCTACGGAGACGTCTACAAGGTGAGAGGGGGGCCAGGGCCCTTTTCTGCCCTCCCCGGGATCCGCCGGGCTGGTGCTGGAGCCTCGGGGCCGTGAGGGCTGCAGGCGACACTTTTACGCCTCCCTGCTACCGAAGGCAGAGGGTATTGGCTTGCCCTACCTGTTCTGAGAACCCTCGGTTAAAGCACCTGATGAACAGGGTGCGAGTTTATCCCCGAGGTTAATAATAGCACGCGAAAGGCAGAAGCAGATTACGGCTCTTCAGAAGCTGGAGCTGGGCGAGAGCTCGCTGTGGGGTTGGCGCTGCGAGCCCGAGAGATGCTCTCGAAACTGCCCGTATCGTGTCTGAGGCAGTCGTAACCACAGCTGTGTGATACAGAAGGTGTAGGCACGGCACGTCCTTTTCTCAGGGAGATGCAAGCCCCTTCTGTAGGCATCAGGGATGCTCGCAGCAACTTCAGGAGTTGGGTTGCTTGTAAAGAAAGCGTTCACGATTTTGGCCTGTGCGATGGCAATCCGAATTGTTCGGCTTCGTGGGAAGGGTGGCTGTGCTGTTTTACTTCGCACTGCTGCTGAGTGTGTTTTAAATAGACCTGGCACAGCCAAACATACAGGAAAAGGTGCGTTGCTCTGCCACATGAAAGGCGCTGGTAATTGCCGCATGCAGGGGGAGGGCTCTTTGCTAATGTTCAAATTGAAGTTTTATAGCTGGATCTTGTTCCCACCGCCCCTTTGAAATGGTTGCTCATGGCCTCGGGGAGTTCTTTTTAACAGTTTTGAAGGTACAGAGTATTTACCTTTTTATTTTCCTAGAGCACTGTGCACAGATCAGTTAACTTCTCTGCTAGGGAACCTAGCCCTAAATACTCAAAAAGGACATTTCAGGTTTCCTAAATCTGAAACTCAGCACGCCTTCAGCTAGCGTGTTTGGGCACAGCACAGGGCAGCACGATGAGAAATGACGAGCTGTGTCGCAGAGAAGTGTTTTTGTGTCATCCCTTTGCTCTTGGTTGGGAAAAAAAAAGAAATATTCTGCTTTTCATTATCCTGCTAATTAGGGGAGAGCTGTGCTGACATGTCATACAGTTTCCGGTTCCGGAGCTGGTTGAATGCATGGCTCTGCTCTGTGCCATGTAAACATAGCCCTTTTGAAAAAAACATCACCCCCTCCTCCCAAACCCTCCTTTTTTTGGGTTGTGAAAAACGTGCCTTCTGCTCTGAACGGGTCCCAGGCAGGAATAAACCTTCTCATAGAGCAACCTGACAAGTTTAAATCAAAGCCTTTGCCAGAGTTATGTCCCTACAGCAAGTATAAAGTTAATGAGTTTAAAGTAGTTTAGGAGCCTGCATTTGTTTCTAGGTCACTGGTTTGCTCTTTGTTTTTATAAACCTCAGCAAACAGGGAGGAACTGTGTCAAGGGAGTACTGAATAGGGTGGCCCAGGCCCTTATGGCAAATATGCAAAGCCAACTTATTTCTGCAAGTCATTGATGTGGTGTTAATTTTAAGAGTAACTAAGGTAAACCTTTTTTCTTGCAAGCAGTTACATATAAGCATTGTACTTTTAATTTTCTCTGTCCATGCTAAGTCTCTTCTTAGCACAGATGGCACATCTTGTGCGTGCTGAGGGCTGTCAGTTGTGTTTATAAAATGCATTTCTTAGTCAATACCTGATCATTGTTCTGTTTCAGAGCTCAGGCAAGGCTTGCTAGAGAGCGCTCTGAAATTAAAATGGAATTTTCCTCTCACCTCTCCAAGTGGTTTCCCTGCTCCATCACCAATAATGAGTCACCAGTGTCTCCAGCACAGTTGTTTTTAGGATGTCTAAATGAGGCAGCCTTTCTGATTGTGGGAGATCTGCCTCTTTCTCAGTTGCTTTTTGGTGGCGGTGGTGGTTCATGCCTCAAATTCCTCTTGGGGCATTTGGTAGCTTTTAGAGTAATTAGTTCTTTTCTGGAAGTTGAAGGCGGGGGTTAAGCAAATATTTGTGTTCACTATTAGGTTACAGAAACTTATTTAAGGCCTTCCTAAAAATCTCCTGCCCACTTTGCTTTTCATAACTGCTATGGAAGCTTAAAACTAAAATGTGTTTTCTTAGTCTTTGTGCTTTTTTTCCCTCTGTTCCATGGCACACAATGGTTGATTGTAGGGTACTCATAAGTACTGGATTGTTGACCTTATTTTAATATTTTTTTTTCCCCAAACTGCATTTCAGGGTGGGAAAGAAGCCATCCTTAAATAAACTATTTTCTTATCTGTGCACTGTGGGTGTAAGTAGGTCCAAGTTTGGGCCTACCAGTCTTGGAAGCACACTTTTCATTAAAACCCTAGCACGTTACTTGTTCCGTTTGTGTTGGGAAAGCTTTTTTTCTTAATAGAGGATTTTACTCTTAAGCTGATTGTAATCCACTTGAATACGTTTTCTCCCAAAGCATTGTGTTAGGCACGTCTTAAATTATTGGCTTCTGAAAGAGGTGGTAATGTAGCTGGGCGCTTACTGGAACTTAATATGACAACAGTTGGTTTTCTTTCCCCCAATTCCTGCCAAATGGTTCGTGTCCCCAGCATCGTACCCATCAGCACTGCAGCAATGAGGGCTACAAGAGAGAGGTTTCAGCTTGGCTTTCCTGGCAAGATTTCTGCTTGCCCGCTTCCGTCGCATACCCGTCTCAAAGCAGGAGTTTAAAAGTGGTGTAAGCTTGTTCGTGTTCCTGGTGCTGGTACTGAAACGGACCTCGTGTGTGTGGCGTTAATGCAGAAAGCCTCCAGCTGTCCAGTGACAGGACAGAAAGCTGAAACGAGTCCCTGAGAAACTGCAAGTAGAATTTAGCCTCCTGCGCTAAGTGGCCCGTCAGATCCCGTCCCACGTAAACTCCCGTCTTGTGGTTGGATGCGTCCCAGATGTTTCCCGGGTCTTGATGGGGTTTCCTGGGTGCCAGCATGACCCGTCCGTGAACCAACCTGCAGCTTTTCAGTGGTGTTTTGTAGTCGGATTTGTGTGAGGCCTGTTTTGGTGACAAATTCACATGATCAGTTGTATAAGCACGTGTATCTGCAAGTCCATGATATTTTCTGGAAGTACTGGGACAGTGCAAGGCTGACCCGCTTTCTTTAGCTTGTAGGGGATTTGGTTGCATGAGAGCATCAAGTTGTTAGGTTATACATATTTGTAGATGTTGATGTCCTAAGGGACTTGGAAAACAAGCGTTGGATTAGGTCAGTAACTTCAGATTTACATCTTACTGGCATGGAGGGTTTCATTTGGCTATTTATTAATGACTTGGAATAGGTTTGGTGGAGAGATTTAGGGGAAGGAATACCCCGTGTTGTGGTGAGAGCTGTGGGGTCACCACAGTGTGCACATAAAAAGGAATTTCAAGTCTTCTGCTGCGTGTGAGTGCCTTCACCAGCAGTCTGCTGGGGAACAAAAGGCTCGCTACTGCCTCCTCTGTGCCCTTCTCTCCCAGCTAAGCGAGGCTTTGCTTTTTGTGGATTTTTAATGCAAGTGCCCCAAAGAGAGTTTTAACTAACCTTCAGCACTGAGGGAGGGGAACAAAAGGGTGGTTGATGTGAACCGTCCTTTTGAATGCTCTTGTTTGGCAGCTGAGCTGAAAAATCATGTATTTGCTCAGCCCAGCACCCTCCGCAGGCTGCTTTTGAGTGATGAATAGCTAGATGTCTGTCCTCACTGAGAGGCGATGATAAAATACGATCTTGTGCAGCAATACTGAAGCTGTCTTGTCTTGTTTTGTTTTGTTGCTTTCCCAAGCAGGACTGTGAACAGTGCTGCAATAGCTTTCTGTAAAAGTAAGCACGGGGGAGACAAATGCACCAAATTAATAGCAGAAACTATCTGTAAACAAGAGACATTCTTAGTAAATATCACAGAAACTTAATCCCTTCTTAATTCATGTGCTCAGTCTCTCTCATTCTCTTGGGATGTTTTTTAATCTCCTGAACCAGTTAATGATGTTGGCTGAGAAGTACCCTGTGCAAGAAAATACTGAGAGGTGGAATAGCGTCAGCACAGCCAGAGGTGCTTTTGCTCAGTATTATTAAAAACAAACAAACAAAACCCCACAAAATCAAAAACACCGCCATCAACATCAAAAAACAACTGATTATTTTAAAAGGTTGCCATAAATTCAGACTTTCTTAAGTTCAGGTTGGGTTTTTGCCCTGCTTTTGTGGTCAGGACCTTACGCACGGGGCCCTGGAGTATGTATAACTTCTGTAGGAACAGCCTGCTGAGAACGGGTATTTGATATTCTTAATGTCGGTCTGGTTTCACAGAGCATGAGAACCTCCTGGTTAAAGCCAACAGATCAAAAATGGGGTATTAAGGCTTTGGGTTTTTATTCATGCTCTGTATGAAAGTCTCTGCAGCTGCAGAGCGTCCCTGGTTCGGCGTTTCTTTTCCTGGTGCCTGCACGTCGCTTACACGTATCGATAACCATAACCATTTGTCACGTAGAGGGATTCCACTCCTCCTCCCCAGCTCAGAGCCGTCTGGTTGAGCAGCGTTTGCTGTAGCCATGCATGAACTCTGCATACTCCTGTTTTTCCCATATGAAGGGTGTTTGGAGTGGCATCGAACCAGCTGCTGTTGAGTTTCTTCCTGCTGCTGTGGATTTTCTCTTCTGGGAAATTGCGTGCTTTTCTTCTGGACGCAGTCGGTGAGATACATAGTGCTGAGAACTAAGTTGCTCAGTGGCTTCATGACACCCACTTGTAGGATATTCAGGAGTTGGGGAGAAGCCTTTGTTTTTCTCTTTGTAATCTTTGATTTTTTTCTTATTAAGCATTTGGTCTTTATCGTGAAACATTCAAAGCTGTTTGGGTTTAAATACTACCTCCTGTGTGCCTGTGGTTCCCATTAATGGCGTGTGAGGACCCAAACTCATTCCCCTGAGTGCTTAACAGAAGCGTTGCCTTTCAAAGCGAATGCTGAACACACAGGGTCTCGGTGCCAGAGTGCCCCATGTGAAATGTTTCTGGTCTGATGGCTCTCACCTCTGAATGCACCACGTGGCAACTTCCTGACCTCGTGGGAGCTCTGCTTTCTGGTGAGCCCTGCGGTTTGGCTGGGGCTCTTCAGAGGTTCTGCGGTGGGGAGTAGAGCACCTCTCCCTAGGAGCATTTCTCCCCATGTCTCATTTTGAAAAGCAGGCAGCATCCGAAATCTTCAAAACACGGTCTGATTTCTTTCCCATCTCTTTGTGAAGAGGTTTGTCCTCCCAGGCTGGGTACCAGAGGAGCCAAAGAAAGCGTGGCAGCAACTTTCAGTATGCTTCTGTCAGCTAGTACTGAGGCTGCATCCAGAAAGGCAACTGTGGTGCTGTTGGTGCCAGCAGTGTTTTCTTCAGCGAGGGCTGATGTAGGAGGCAATGTTAGGTGTGTCGACAGCGCTTGTCTGCAAGGATTATATGCTTGCTTGGGTTCGGTGCATTGTCTGCCTTGCACTGATGCATCCCTTAAGTCGTAGAGGAGCTGAGAGCCTGTTCTGTCGAGTTTAATGTCCCGGTCTCCCCAGCCTTGTCTCTGATGCAGTCTTCAGTTCCCTTTTCTGCCTTCCACCCTGGAGCTCTGTTTCAACCGGAGATACCCATTCGGAGGAAGCACGTGGCGCAGTTGGCATATCCCCTGTGAATCGCCCCCAACAGCAGGGGAAATCTCTGAGGAGGAAGAACAGATCAAAGATCATGACATTTGCATACCACTACCTGCTTCCGCTTCGTCTCCAGAAGATGCAGCGCTTACTTTCAGAGCCAGCTCATCTGGATAGCTTTGAGCGTGGCCAAGATTTGCAGCGTGAGGTGGCTGCGTGGTTCCAAACGGAGTGATACGCAGACCATCCGTGTCCGATGGAACGGCTCTTCCTGGAAGCACGGCCAGAACGGAGCTTGCCAGCTTATTTGGCTGACACCAGCAACTGTCCATCCGCCCTGCAGCTGGAAAAACAAACGCGCTTGCTACCTTTATTCGTGTTTGGCACCTCGCTTCTTGGCTGTGGCTGTGAATGAGGAGAGGAGGCAGCATTAACCACAGGTGATTCCGCAGGAGAGCAGTGCAAAACGGGTAGGTCTCCTCATACAGAAAAGTTGTTTGTCAGCTCAAGGCAACCCTGATGCCTCCTGTTTTAGATTACCGAGACTTTCTTACGCTTTGCCATTTTGGTAGGATTTCTGATAAAATATTTCTTCACAGATTTAATATTTCTTCAAAGATTTAGAACGCTTTACCCTCTCTCCAAATTTCTGAAGGCTTCCTACCAATAAGGACTCTCATCAAGGTTTGGTGGACCTTTGATTTGTGGTTTATGGCAACTCGTGAGGTTATGAGGGCGTTGTGGGATTCCAGTAGAGATGTAGAGAGAAGGGCAGAGTCTTTTTTGTTCAAGATTTGCATTTATTACCTATAAAAACAGATGTTACCTTGCTTTCAGTGAGGTAAATAAGGTAGACCTGACACTGACAGTAGTTGGGAAATAGCAAAAGCCAATTTATTTCATTAGGGCTTGTTCAAATCTCCTGGCAGAGCGTTTCTATGGAAGAGGTAGTGCAGAGAATCGTTTGCCTGAACTTCCCATTTGGCTTCGCCACGTAGAGTAGTCTTTCTGACAGGCTAACCAAGCCTGCCTAGTTATAGGGAAGGGGTCTGTGTACTATGTACCACCACGTTTTTCTCCAAGCTGTGGTGTGTTAGACTGGAGAGCGGGTTTCCACAGCATGAGTTGTACAGGCAGCATTGTTTGACCTGCACCTCCCATCCCCTTTCCTTGTCTTGTTTATGGAATCCGTTCCAGAGTGGCTTGTCTGAAAGATGGGAATCGCTTCTGTTTATCAGAAAAGCAGAGCAGTTCCCCTGAGAGTGAAGCCTTACCCACATAACCAGCTCTAAAAAATCAGTGTCTTCATCTGCCGGGTAACACTTAAACCGTTGCCATCGTTTTGAGCCCCTGCTTTGCCTGTTCATATGCAGGCAGCTGGCCCACGGGAAACGTCTCTCACATGAAGCTCTGTGCTGTCAGGAGTTCCTCACTTAAGAAGGCTTGATAAGGCGCTCTTCCTTTCAAGATTATTGGAGGGAAAATCTCAGCATTTGGTACAGAGGGGTTCCGTTCTGTGCTTCAGCTTGTTGCAGGCCTTTACCCAAGGGTTCGAGTAACTCATTTTACCCAGCACGGTGGATAGAGTCTGCACGGGCTTTGTTTGCCCCTCAAAGAGCCGAAGCTCATCCTTCCCCGTGGCGGATGGAAAAGCACCGTGCTGCGCTGTGCCTCGACTGTATCCCTGGGGCCCTCTCACCTGCTCTGGGTGAAAAGAGCGCGCAGGAGGTGAGCGAGGAACTGCTTCCTGGCTTCTTCTTCTAGTCGGGACTGCAGGTCAGAGGCAAGTCTGTTTTGTGGGTGCTGTTTCCATCCTGCCCCTGTCAAGGCAAAGGGATTAAGACGGGACTGGTCTATGCAGAAACTTTAGGAAGGTGGGAGTGGGGGTGCTAGGGAAAAGGCTAACATCTTATCTCTGATTCAGTGACCACTAACAGCTGCCAGACACAGCACGGCATGTTCCTCTCTGCTCTGTCAAGAGGTAGTTGAATTACGGGGCTAGCACATTTAGCATCGCAGAGCTCTTGAAATTGCACACTTCAGAGACTGGAGAACACTACGAAATGGTTTGAGACTACATCACGAGCAGGCCGTAAAAAATCTGAAGCTTATTGCAGCAGAGGGAGAACAGGAAGTGTCAAGACTTTTGTTCCAAAGTCTTAGCCTCTTCCAGCACTTTTCCCTAGTCTCTTACCCATGTGTTGGTGTATGTGTTTCTGCTGACTTCTCTGCTCCTGAAGATAGTAAAAGGATTGTGCAGGATGCAGTCACGGGTATCCCGGGGGGCTCTGAGCTGACATACAGTGCTGGTAGCCAGAACTGCTGCTTTTACTGAACTGGTCCGTGAAAGCAGCACCGTTAATGCCATATTTGATATTTTAGCATGTTGGAATTTTCTCCCAAGTCTATTTTTATATCTTCCACATGAGTGTAATGTATAGAAAGTTCATGATTTCATAGAGGTACGGAAGATTTGGCTAGACATGTTCAGAAAGCTGACTGAAACATATTTTCAGGTTCATGTAAACCGCTGGATTTGTAGCCTGTTGAAATGTGAAAATTGAGATATTCCAGAAAGGCAGGTGCTGTTTCTCCTCACAAAGCAAGAGATCTTTGCAGGGGTCTGCTGATAAGTAACCCTTATTGAGCTTTCTTTGAATAACCCACCTGTGCAGCATTAAGGGCATCATTTATTCTTCATAAGTAGAAATACAGAAATCTGGGTTTAGGTATAAGCCATTCGTGTTCAATTTTATTCTGGTTATATATGCTAAAGAGATCATTAGAAAGGGACCTGCTGTCAAACAGCAGCCTTTGAACAGTAGTAGCCACAATTTAAGTTTGCGTGGAGCAGATGAACTTACTTTGTTTGGATGCTTTGTCAGTGCACCATACTAATGCCCTACTTAGAGAAGAAGATGGAGTTCTGTTTTTGGTGTTTCTCAGTAACCTACTTTGCCAGGATGCTGCCAAAGGAACCCAGTACACGAGAAATGGTACACTGTATTGTTTGCCTTCAGAGTTATTAGTAAGAAGGAACAGCAAAGGCTGAGAGATGATAAGGCCAGATATTAAATTTAATTTGATGGTCTACTCCAAGAAGTTATATTTTTGTTCTGTTCTCCGCTATGCAAATGGCTGTTTGCTGACCATTGTTGAAGCAATAGTCAATGGTGGTACAGTGGTCTTAACTCACTGTTTAATATACAGATGTGCAAGATAATAGATTAATTATAATCATTGGATAATCTTGCCATAAAATTGCCATTAATCTTAATGGAAGATAAGCGGTAAAGTCTCTTGCAGAGGCATGGGAATGTGTAAATACGGTAAGTAGAAAGAATAAAGGTGGGGCTATGTTGTCCTGTATGGATGTATTTTGTCTCGATAAAACTTAAAGTATTAGCATTTGAGCGGAACAGGAAGCAATGTCTGTCTGATGAGTGTTCGTTGCTCTGCAGTGACTAACAGCTTGAGGTATTCGTGTTGTATTTACCAAGGGTTTGAAAATGGCAGGAGCTGAAATTTTTCCTTTGAGTTTGGTCTATGGTGGGGTAGGGGAGAATATCTGATGTGTCACTTGCAGGTATTCACAGTCATGTGGGCTCTCGGGGATTATTAGTTAAAGTATGATGATGGATTCTCTTAAACTTCCGAGATGCAAAAACGTTTTTCAAAGAAAAAGGTGAAAGAAGTGCTGCCATTTTAAATGCCCTCTGCCTTCAGAGGACAATTTCCACTACATGGGAGAGGTAATGGCAGATGCGTGTAGGGAGGCAGCTGGGCATCGGTATCGGTAGCAGTAGTAGCTCACGAGGGATGAGGGTTTCTGGGCTGTGCTGAGTGTGTCTGTATATCCAAACTATCTACACCAGCATGAAGTTCAGGAGTTCTGTGGGCCAGCGTTTGGGCAGGATAAGCAGTTTCTGATAGTGCTGTTTCTTCTTGTGTCAGGCACATCTGCATTAAAATTAAAAGCACCGTTTGAGTTCTGGTAGTCTACTGGGGTAACTGTGAAGAGGCATAAGTAACGGTGAGAAAAATTGTGTAGTGCTGTTGATTAACATAATGCCTTTAAAACTTTGCCAAACTGTTGCCGTCTAGAGAGCTGTTTTTTTAATTTGGCTCCCGGTACTGAACTGGGAAGGAAGGGAGTTAGGAGAACGGTTAGGGAGTTCTAAGGAGAATGTTTTATGATTTGCCATCCTAGAATTGTAGAATGGTTTAGGTTGGAAAAGACCTTCAGGATCACCAAATCCAATGATCAACCTGACCTCCTGAGTCCCACCGCTAAGCCCTGTCCCTCAGCGCCACGTCCACGTGTCTCTTAAATACCTCCGGGCTGGGGCCCCCACCACCAGCCTGTTCCAATGCCTGACCATCATTTCCATGAAGAAATTCTTCCTGATAGCCAACGTAAGCCTCCCCTGGAACAACTTGGGACCGTTTCCTCGTGTTCTGTTACTTTTCAGCTGAGAAAAGAGACTGGCACCCCCCTCGCTGCAGCCTGGAGGCCTCCCCTCAGCGAGGCCTCCCCTCAGCCTCCTCCTCTCCAGACTGAGTAGCCCCAGCGCCCTCAGCCGCCCCTCACAACTCGTCTTCCAGTCCCTTCACCAGCTTCCTTGCTCTTCTCTGCACGTGCTCAAGCAAATGCATGGCCTTGTAAAGAGGAGCCCAAAACTGAGCACAGCATTCGTGGTGCGCCCTGACCAGTGCCACGTACAGGGGCCTGGCTGGCCACACAGTACAGGCCGACAAGCCCAACCAATTGCCTTTTTTAGGGTACAGGAACATAAATTTTGCCTTTTTCTCATTCTGTGGGTGTTGACGTTTGTCTCAATCCTAGACTGGAATGTCTTGAGTACAGACGGGCTGTGTTGGCTTGGGCAGCAAAGGTAGCTGCTGTAGGGACGGCGTTTGTGAGGAGGAGGAGGAGACCCAGCAGGCTTTGGCTTCTCTCCATGAAACCATGAAGTGATGGACTTCAGAGAGAGATGAAGCAGTTGCTGCCTCTATTTCTGGGAGCCTTGGTGCTTCAGGCAGCCTGTGGGAAATGCTGCGCGCCGGCTAGGGTGGATGTGCGTGGTGTGCTGTAGGAAAGGTGTGATGCTGGGCTGTGTCCTCGTCGGCTTTGTCCTTCCCCGGGATGCAGTCTCACTGGGCCTCAAGTTCAACTTGACGTGGTGGCTGTGGCCCTCCTACTCTCTCATGGTTTCTGATTTCATTACTTCATCTCTGTATATCATTTTATTTGGCTAAGGGCAGCTTTCCAAAGCTTGAAGTGGAATTTGCATGTGATCCCTGTGTGGTTGCCCTTTGATTACGTGAGTTTAGTCTCCTGTGGATTTATGCAGAGAAGGGCAAGAATGATATCTTAAGCTTCCTGCAGGTGGAATATACTTGCAGGATATATCATGTCTTCAAGACACCTTATAGCAAGTGTAACATTACATGTGACAACTTTGGCTTTTCTATTTAAGGATGTGGCTGTAATCTGTTTTAATTTACAGGGCTGCTTTTGCATTTGTTTTTTGCATTTTGGCTGCTGTCTTATGTAAGAAAAAAAAAAACATCCCACAGCTTACTGTTTTATTTCATGAAGATCTTGTGGCTTGTTCCTTTCAATTAGGCAGGTGTGCAGATCATCAAGCCTCCATCACGGTGGTTCTTAGCACAGCAAAGATGCTGAGGACAGCCTGCACGTGGCAGCTGAACTACTCCTGCCAGCTACTACGACTGACTTGCTATCACATTTTCTTCCAGCTTTCTTGAACACAATCCTTGTCCATGCAAAATCCGCACAGCTGCAGAAGGGAGAGGATTACAAGTATTGGGGGTGGGAATTGCAGGTGTTTGCAGAACCGGGGAGCAGATTGTTGGGCTAACCTGGGATGGAGGGGCATTGCCTTCACAGCCTCGAGGGCCCACCGAGGGTCAAGCAGTTAATGACATCTAGAAACAGAGAGGAATAAGGCAAAATGGAAAATGTTTTCAACTACATTAAAATTGGGGGGAAAAAATCTTTAAAAATTTAGTTAAATCATAAGGCCCAATTTACTGTAATATTAGAATTTCTGTAGTGTGTATGCTACTCAAGCAGCAGGTCTTCCATCCATGTTGTAAAGAAAGTTGAACAAATGAACTGGGGAAGTCACTGGCCAAGTGACTTGAAACCAGGCTACTGAAGTGAAACTGGTGTTTGTCAACTGTAGCTTAACTGTAGAAAAGCACTTGCCTCTTTTTTTCCAAGTTATATCGTTAAATGAGTGGGATGAGCCAAAATTTAGAAAACTATTTAAAAATTGAAAAAACAAAAACCTGAAAAACTTCATTCTGACTAAAGTGTGGTGTCAGGGGATAAGATAGCACATCTTTCAGGGGATAAGATAGCACATCTTTCAGGATTTTACAGCTGCCATTTCATTACAGATGACATCCTCTCTGCACTTAGTGTAAGTGCAAGATGCATTTGATACTTAACCTTCCTTATGTATCTAGCACACTTAAAAGTTATAATTTTCCTCATTAAAAACTTACCAGAAGTTACTAAGCTTACTTTCCAGACTGATATTAAATTGCCTACAGAAGTAGAAATGTTACTGATCACTATTTCGTCATGGTAAGACATAAAATTAAGATTGTAAATAAATGTTGCGTTACATTCTAGTAGAAGCAGCTGAGCAGTGGTGCCATCCCAGCGATCTGAAAGAGGCAGGCACACTGTGATGTGTATACACAGGTACACAAGCAAAATTGAGAGGCAATTGCTCTGTTTTAACCAAGCCGAAGCCTTTCTCCATTCTCACCCCAAGAAGATGACAATTGATATAGTACAGGTGCAAAACAGAACTTAAACTTAGGACAAAAGTATCTCCCTACTCCTATTTTTAACTATTTTTCTTTTATCTTCTTTGATTTACACAGCTGCTTTTTTATTCATTCTTTCCAATCTGGTTGCTGTTTTATTTAACAACAACAACACAGACCAAAACACCCAAATCTGTTTTCTTCATGAAGACAACTTTATGGCTTGTTCCTTTTATTTTGGTAACTGTTAGTGTATCTGAGGAATCGAAATTTAAGGAGGCAGTCACTGAATAATGATGTTGGAGTTAGATTTCTCGATTTAAATGCACGTTTTTCACCTGCACCTCTCTGCATTCTATCAGATAAATTGCAAAAGAGATGTGTGCCCTTGGCTTGGAAGGCTTCGTGTGTGCCTGTGTGTGACATAAAAGCCTGAGGGGTTTGCCCAAACACACTGTAGTTGAAAAGAACTTGCACACACTCAAGTCTCAGCACGAAATGCCGCAATTCTAGGCAAAATAGCTTTAATTAAAAACAACAACAGAAGTGTACACTTGGATATTTCATTCTGACTAATCTGAAAGGACGTCCAGAAGCGTGTCTGTTATTGTAGGAAGTTGCATGCATTGGTGCTGGTATGAGAGTCGCAGTCTGCGACTTGCAATTTCTTCTTAAAAATACCAGTGGCGGTTCCGTAGTTCTGCCCTCCTGAAGGGACAGACGCTGCTTGTTGTGGGTTAACTCGTGCTTACAAAGCAAGAAAGTAAAATACTTCTTTTTTCTGTAGTACCAAAACAGAAGATGATGGTCTTTAATTCTTTAATGAAACAGAAGTGGCTTAAGACTTGCCTTTTCCTTCAAAAACAGGGTTTCTTCGCAGTCTAGAAAGCCAGACGGGATTTTTTGTCGTGAACAGTCTAGTGCTTTGGAGCCTAACCGTAGATTTCCTGCATGACTATGACGTGTCGCCCAGTGGTTCTGTCCTTGTTGCGTGCAAAATATCAGAAATTCTTCATAACTTCCCTGAAATATAAAATGTTAGTGTCCATCATGTGAGTTCCTAATGTCTAAGGTTCGTAGGGTTAAGGGTTCTGCCTTGACCTGGAAGGGATGTTAAGAGATTGACTGCGGCGGCGGTTCAACATGCTCATTTCTCTCTGCAGCGAAAAGAAGAGAAACAGATACTCTTCTTCACGTATTTTGGTTGACAAATCTCTTAGTTCTTTCATCTCTAAGGAATAAATAAATTCCCTTGCAGCTGATAAAATGTGCAGTCTTTTAATGTTACTTGAATTTGCAATCCATAATACCGTGAGGGATTTTTTTTCCTGTGTCTTGATGTGTGCATTCAACGTAGGAATAGAATTGATTAAATTTATTCTTTTTATTTTCTGGTGAATAAACTCTTTTAAAATCCAAATTGGTGTGTAGATGAATAATATGTCTGAAGGTATCTATTTATTTATTTATTTACGTTTCCCCCTATTTTACACCCTGACCAGTAAAGCTGTTAGGCACGGGCTCAGTTTTCAGTATATTAGCAGCTTCGTGGGCTTTCTTTGATTTGTGTCATCTTATGCTACGTTCACAAATAGTATCCGGTGCCACAATATATGAACTTTTCAAAACAGTCTTATTCACATAGCTGTAACTTGAAGAAGTTCTTTTGTTTTGTCTTTTTGCCAATGGTCTGCTCCAACTGAGTCAAAATCTGGCCTTTTTTTTTCCCCCTCATGTGGTATTTGTTTGTATCTTTCGTGCTGCATTAGTTGCTAAATAGTACTTTTGTGGTCAAGGTCTATTTCTAGCTTCAGCTTTTCAATTTTTGGAGGGTCATGCCAAATATTTTGCAAATTATGGTCTGCCAAAAAAATTTCATAGCAGAATAACCAACTTGGATGCATATAGCTGCTTTTTTTGTTATTTTTTCCCCTAAATAAATACTGTTAAGATGCTCACTGATCTTAGCTTTGTTACTATTGTTTTCCGTAGTGCCATAGGTCTTTGTCCTTCAGCAGTTATTGCCAGGAATGAGAATTAAACGTTTCAGTGTCCGCTGAGATCTGTAGCAGAACGGTAAGGGCACGTTGCTTATACAAATCCCGAGTCTGTTTTCTGTGCCGGAATAAAAGGAGTTGGCCTCCCATCCTTAATGAGCTTCTAATCCCTTATTGCTTGAGTTAATTGGCCTTGAGTAAGAAAGTGTATGAAGTCTGTGAGTGAAAGGTAGGTTCCCCTCCTACCAATTTTCTCTGCTAGAGATACGCTATCTAAACTTCACCAACTGCCAGCAAAAGTAAATAGGTTTGAGCTTTATTTGCATTACAGCTGTGCTTGGGAGTGCCAGTCACTGATCCTGCTGCTCTGGGTTTGAGGTTTGAACGTGGAATTTATTTAAACCCTGTTACTTTTGTGTATTCTGGCTTTTGCCCCTTCAGAGAGGGAAAATGTGAGCACTGTAAATGTGGAAGTAGGCAGTGACGGCTGCGAAGTGTCAGCTCCTGCTTTGTTCTTGCATGCGGTGCTCACCTGAGGAACGAGGAGTATCGTGTCTATCTGCAGAGCACCCTGAAAAACTAATATTTGTGGTTGGAGAACAGCATGCTGCTCCGGCATCCGCAGTGGTGGCTCTCGGTGGTGCTGCTGCAGTGTAAGGAAAGAAAAGGAAAGTTAGCACGTGAATCTTTATTTCTGGTTGATTCTGAAAAGCACCATGGTGTTGGTTGTAAGAGGCGACTCTCTTTCAGTGTGTTGAATCTGTAAAGTCTCTGTTACAGAAATGGCTTCTGAAAGCCTCTGTGCCTTTTCCCTATAAAAGAGCCTGGTACTGCTCTCTATCTTAGAGACCCAGCTGGGAAACTGCGGAGTGAACAATTGCCTTTTGGCTCTTTCTGCCTCCTAAAAGAGAAAGAGCCCTGAAAATTAGAAATTGCTGCTAGGTATCTTCTTCTGTCAGCTCGGATTAGATTGGCATCTGCTTGACACGTGAGCTCCTTGGCACACCTTAAAAGACAAATGGAGGGTAGGAGGGACTCCGAACAGTTGTTTCTGCCCGGCACAGATCCAAACCCATTCAGTAAGATTTGCATTAGGATTTTGTAGAATCATCCCACTCTTACTTTTTGTATTTTTTCCTTAAAGCTGTTCTATTTTGTTCCTTCTTCTAAGATTTTGATCCTTTCATCGAGCTTCCCACATGAAGGAGAGAAATACCTGTTCAGCATCTGTTCCAGAGATGCTCCCAGTGCCAAGCAGGAGGGCCTTTACTCAGTCCACTACTCTGTTTAGGTTTTCTCAGGATGGTCATGTAGGGAATTTGGGGTTGATTTTGTTTATTTTGTTTTACATTTTCAAAACCACATAAATAAATAACCACACACACATTTCTCCAGTAGTTGCACCTGTGTGGGTTTGGTACGTGCACCCAGGAATGCAGGAAGAAATATGTGGGTCCGATGCCACTTCTGCAGAGGTCTCCTGAGGATGCCTGCAGCCCGTGATGGCTGCCACTGGGACAGGAGCTAGGATGCTCCTAACTCAGTCTAAAACTGGAAAGAAAACTGGAAAGCTGTGGTGGGATCTACTGGTTTTGGCTGGGGACCAGGCAGAAGAGCTCTGCGGTCGGTCCATGGCCCGAAGAGGTGACTCTTTCACTTTTCACCATCCTGACACCGAGGTCTGGTTTTGTACTGGCAGAAGGGCGGCCGTTTATTTTCTTTGCAAGGTGCTGCTCAGGTGAGCAGCTCAGGAGACTGTGTTCAGCAGAGAGCTGTCAGAGCTGGTCGTTGTACTGGCTTGGGTTAACCTTTAGCTGGAAATTTTCAAAGATTTTTTTTTTTTTTTTAGAGCTTTTGAAGAGTTTGATTTCTTCTGCAAAAGTGCTCTCCTAAGGTGGGGCACCGCAAAGGTCCCAGTATCCTTTTGTGAAAGACAAAAATTCTAAACTCAAACAATGGAGATGAACTCTTGTTGCTTTTAAGCTGGGTTTTGTGAGAAGTTTTGGGGTTACGCATTGACTTTTTTATGAATATCCAGCTCTGCAGTCCGGGTGTTAAACTCAGCTGGCAAAGAGGTGGTGTTTCAGGAGCACAAGCTTCTCCTTCCCGTTCGCTAATGGTATGTCTGCTCTGGACAGGTCAGAAACGTAACCTAAATTGCCCTCTGCTTACTGATTCGTATGGCTGTTTATTGGTGTGTTCACTAACAAAAACCAAACACAGGGGATGAACCCCCCACTGACCATCCCGCTGGAGGTAGCGGGGCTCTGGGGACTGGCTGCAGGTCTGCCTGTTGGGGCTGCAGCACGGTGCAGGGCCTCGGGACTTCCTGATCCTTGATGGTTTCTTCTGGCGTGCTGGGAACAGCGGTGAGGAACCGTGGGCCTGATCCTGAGAAGGAAGGGCCACCTTTGCGGGAGGTGCAACCGGTTTGAGCATAGCACAAAAAGACTGAAATGGGGTCACGTACAAGAATGTGGCATGTTTGTGGGAGCGCTTGTATTACGCAGGAGAGGAATACTACAAGTGGTAGTACAACTCAGATCATTAAGTAGGAAAGAAGCTCACGGCTGAGGTGCTGCTGAAGGGGCCGGTGGTGGTGCCACGTTGTGGCAGCGGCTCACACCAGAGGTGGGCTGGTTGTGGTGGCAGCTTCAAGATGCCATCTTCTGTTCCAAGGTCTCTGCCCTTGCCTTCTGGTACCTGTATGTAGTAGTTTTGGTTTAGTCCACTATCTCATTCTTTTTATTCTCCGCAGTATTTTGGGTTCTCTTTCCATGACAGCTAAGAGACTTATTGTGTGTCCTGCGTATCAGGAAGGATGCTGTTCTTGTGAATTTAGAGCAGCCCAGGTGAGAGATTTCTTTGGGTCACCCTAGTTGGCTGAGAGTGGTGGTGGATGGGAATTCAGAGCCGTAGGTAGGTGGATTCAGGGTTTGGTGATGCTGTGAGATACAGGCAGAACGATACAGCGTGATGGGAATTTCAAAACAGGGCAGAGCAGCTTAAGATTTATAAGTGTCAGAGGCCAGAAGCTAGAAAGCAGATGAGAAATTTCCATTTCGGTGTCTGGGCAGGAGGTTAGGGGACCTTTTGGAGGTACATGCAGTAACTGAGAAGAAGCAGGCAGCACGTGACAAACGCTGTGGTCGCTGATGAGTGAAGCTTGGCAAGGAATGAATAAGATGGGGATGTGTGGGAGGGTTGCCAGAGGGGCTGCAATTGTGATTTGATTAAACGAAGACTCCGTTGAACAAATGGATCTTCTGGAGAACTGGATGGTTGATCCAAGGCTGGAGATCAGACCAGGGCATAGGAGTAAGGAGGGGGTTTCACCATGGAAATTGAAAATACTGATCTGGAGGTTGTGATATTGGTGTCTGAATCTTCTCCTTCGCTTCCTCAGTGTGGAAGGAGAAAATGGTTGGACAAGGAAACAGCACATAAACTTGCACTTCAGATGTGTGCAAGTGCAACAACTCTCCTGTCCATTTCCACTCAGCTGAGTACTGTGGACCCCTCTTGCCTGGGATCATCCTGTGTGCACTCTTAAATAAAGTTGCGGTGTGTAACTGGTTCTGAAACCAGTTTTCTCTGTTATTTCTGGTCATTAGCTATAAAAAGTGTCCTACCCAAATGTGTTTTCTTGTGTGCATTCTTTGGGGATGCAGAGGGAAGCATCACACGTACGGTTTGCCACTGGTATCGTGTTGGGTCCCACTGTCCCATGGCAGCTTTTTGATGTCATTCTGAGAAGTAAGGTAAGTCTCGGTGGGAAAACTTGATGATTTTTTTTGTGGGTAATATCATAAACCTCTCCCAACTGCCCCAAACCCCAGATGTACTGATTCTGGACCTCTGATCTTTGAGTTTGGCATTGGGGCACACAGCTCGTGGTGTGCCTTGTTGGGACAAGGTGGGTTTCTCTTGAATCGACAGCACAGGCTCTGTCTGCAGCTCCTGATCCTGCAGCTCCCGGTCCTGATGCTGGGAGGGTGCAGCAGGAAGGTGACACCACTGCTCGTCAGTTCTTAACCACTTGCTGAAGCATCTGCAGTTTGGGATGGGCCCGTGGATTTAGAGGAACCTTTGGTCTCTGGTGCAGCTGCGTGTACGCTTGAGCAAATCTGTGGTTTGTGTTGGCAGATGCTGACATATACTGAGAAAAAAAGTTAACGCTTATTGTGTTTTAACATTAAGCTGGTAGCATTAATCCTGTTTCTCGGTCACTACGTTTCTGTAATGAGACATTTGAAAAAAGGTTTCATTTTATTTTGATCGCAGACTCTGTGTTGTTCTGTAGGATTAGTGTTTAGCTAGTAAAATATTGTGGAAGAGCTGTGCTCACTGGGATGCTGTCATTCATCCCGTGTGGGATAGCTGAAGAGGAGGTGGCCAAAAGACCACCTAGCCCTTCTTTCTTGGTAAATATATGCTGTATAGGACGTAGAGAACAATAAGGTTAATTCTGTGGCTCACCTCATTCAAATATACCCTTGCTCTGGTCCCATTCTTGTGTAGATCAAGGTTCCTGTTGAAGCTTTGCAATTGTTCTGCCAAAATCCTGTCATTTTAATTTTCATTCTAAGTAACATAGAGCATAATTTTCTGTTCTGAGTTCACAGTATCTGTGTTCACAACATCTATGCCATCTCTGTGTGATGAATGCAGATGCATGATAACTTGCCGTATCAGTAATAGATCAAGAAATATTAAACAGCAGGTACTGAAGTAAGATATTTGTTAATTGGCAGGACGTGATTACTTGGCATGCAGATATTGTAAAACAATATCTGGTCCCTGGTTTAAACTACTTTTAAATTAAGACTTGAAATGCAGAGGAAATTTCAGGGGAGCAGAAAGAGGCAGATATTTTGCTGTTAGGTTTTAAAAACATAAATAGGATGACTAGGAAAAGTACAAGTTTTTGGCTTGACATCCTTTTTTTTCCCAGTGAAGAAGTATATCAATAATACAAAAGGAAAGGTCATTAACTAATTCACAAGAGGGAAATGGGAAGAAGTTAGGTTTGTCAGATATCACTTGTAGTAAAATTTCACATTTGGTTCACAAAGAGAGCGGTGTCAATGGGGCGATTCCTGTCCGTGACTTCCTCAGCACTGCACAGCCCTTTTATAAAAGTAGAGTAATGTGGGCTGCAGTGACTCATAGGAAATAAGACGAGAATTTCTTTAACAAATGTGTCTTAAAATGATTTCAGGAGTCCTTATTTGGCAGCTTTCTTATTTAGCTGTACGCCACGGGGAACCAGTTTTTAGCCTTCACCATCTTACATTTTTCATGATATGCAAGATACGAGTGATTCATTATTGATGAAGTTTTCAGCTGACAGAAAGGTATGGAAGAGAAAGCTTTAAAAAACAGGAGGTGACAGCAGAGAGAAACGGAGGTACCTGTGTAAAGCGGGTGCAATTGAAGGTGAAATAACAACCGTCAGTCATGCTTACGGCAGGTGGCTGTCTGCTGGGAAAAGCCACTTTGGGTAATTTGCTGCATGCTTGCGACATGGCTGTCTAGACAGAATGCCTAATACCGTTCCTGCACCTGTGAGCATCCAAACAAGGACATCACAATGTGCCCTTGCTGCTAAGACGACGAATGGTGTCTCGGCTGCATGAGGTGAAATACCGCCAGCAGGTCAGGAGAGCCGATCCTTGCCCCGTGCCCAGCACTGAGGAGGCCGCACCTGGAGGGCTGGGTCCGGTTCTGTGACTGGGACGGGTTGCCCAGGGAGGTGGTGGAGTCACCGTCCCTGGGGGTGTTCAAGGAAAGGTTGGACATGGTGCTTGGGGACGTGGTTTAGTGGTGACATTGGTGGTAGGGGGATGGTTGGACCAGATGATCTTGGAGGTCTCTTCCAACCTTTGTGATTCTGTGGTAAACCTGATGTGTTCAGTTCATGAATACCAACCTGGTGACGAGCTTTCCATTCCGGCAAAGTCTGATGGCTGAAAACCGAAACAGTCCATGTTCAGGCTGTAGGTCATGTGCAAGCACTCGGTGGCAGTACCGGCGGCAGCAGGACAGGGTTTGGTGAAGCTGCGAGGCCTGTGCCAGGTGCGAGCTGACAGCCAGCAATTGCAGCGGCCTCTGGCCTGAGCCGTCGGGGCCCAGCCAAGCAGCCTGCGTACCAGAGACCTTTGGCAGACCCCATCTGTTCTTTCAGGCTTCAGCATAACAGTAGCAGTGACAATTACTGCTTGTGTGGAAGAGGAACATTGGGAAGGAATGCAATCTTCCCCGTGTTTCTGAGATGAAGGTGATCGCTACACAGTGCAGTCCCCTTTATCTGAACAGCTTGGCTGCTCAGCAAGCTTGCTTGTGGATAGGGGGATGGGTAGTTGATGTTCCTTGACTTTAGTGAGTGAGTGTGTTCTTGGTCTCTTACGGGACCCTCTGTTTTTTACTGATAGTTTGGTGTAACAGTACCCAAGAAGCCCTAATCCTCTGTCCATGCTTGGTTGTGTGCTCCTCCTGGATGTTGAGGGATGCAAATGCTGTGGTCTTCAAAGCATCTCTGGTAGGAAGGTACTTTACGAAGTGGTAAAGATTTTCTTTGTGGTTAGCAGATACCTGTTCCTCTGTTCAGTGATTTGCTTGAGTCGTTCCGTCCTGTTGCGGTTGTTCAGGTTCTCTCTGTCTTCAGCTGAGTCATATTTTCCTGTGTCCTTAGCATACATTTCAACAGCCACCACTTGCCTGAGCACTACAGGACTTCAGATGGGCCAGTTATTATTATTTTTTTTTTTCCTGGCAGTTGGAAAGCCATTCCTGATTTGGAAGCTTGACTAAGTGTTGACAAAAGTGAGAGATTCATCTTCCAAATTCTTGCTCTACCTGTTGTCAAATGAAGACTTGTCCATAAGCGAGAAAAGAGGGTTCTGTTCTGTAGTGGCTTTCTCCAGCTCAACCCACAGGGGCAAATTTGCTTTGCATCCTCATCCCACTTAACCTAAATCAGTTTCACCTCACCCAGTTTTTCCAAAAATTTCCTACAGTCTACCTTTTAACCAGATTTTATATGCAGCAGACTCTGCATGTTTGTTGTGGTAAGAAGAAAAGAGTTGGGTGTAGACTCCTGTAGCTTTCGGATGCTCAGCAAAAAGGGAATGGCACAGTCCCTAACTGGATTAGGTTTTGTGTCAAAAACAGTGTAGCTTAGCTCTGGTGATGGTGCCCAAGTGATTTAGAGCTCATTTTACCAGAGTTAACACTGTTAGTGAAAGCCCCTCTTAAAACTTTCCATATCTGAGGTTCCTGTAGCATTTTCCTCCAGCACTGAATTCTCGGGGTGAAGTTTACAGAAGTGCTCTCTGCAGGTGTAGTGCGAAGTTTTAACTGGAGCTCTGTACCCCTTCATCAGAGGGTCGTGGGGACCACTCACTCTCAGGGTACACTGGAAGAGTGTAAGGGTCAGGTTGTTCCCAGGGAACTGAGACTCATCCGTGTTGCATCTGCAGTGCTGCTCTCTTGCTACCCATCAGTTCCACTTTCAGAGTGCGTGGAGGTTTCGCACCACGAGGTGGGTGGTTGAGTAGTGCATGCTCTGGCAACTCCTGTTGCAGCACAGCTCTTTTGTACCACCCCAGTGAGCACAGGCAAGGCACTTCTCAGACTCAACAACCCTTAAAAATGATGTTTTAGAGGCATGAACTCTCATTTGTTGACAAGTACCTGGTTGGTTTTTTTTAAAGCTCTGGAAAGAGCTGCCAGTAACTCTTCAGAACTCAACGAGGTTGTTGCTGTGCTAATACTAAGACCGGATAATCCTCACCCAGGTCGCTCTCAGCTAATTGCATTGTGCCATATTTGTAGCACGTTACATCATAGCATATCTTTTCATACCTTGTAAGACTGCATGAGAAACCTTTGCAGTATAATTGAATGTGTCTTAACTCTCTTATTGCAGGCTAGAAATCTTCATACCGGAGAACTGGCTGCTGTAAAAATAATCAAGTTAGAGCCTGGTAAGTTTTGCATTCTTTTCTGTGTTTTTGTTGCATTTTCAGTTTTCTCACGTGTTTATTTTTTCATAGCTGCAAAGCTCCAGACAAAAGAAGTGTTTTTTTTTTACTGTTTCAGTGGTTAGATGACAGGAAGCTCTGCAGGATGTGTTATTACTCTTGGTTATGTCCTGCTCACTATTTCCTTGTTCGTTCTTATCTGCCTTATCATTGTTTCATAAAAAGTTGCAGTTACAATGTGTTGTTAGTACAAAGAGAAGATTTAGGACAGATGGTAGATAGTGAGCTCTGAAAGAATAGGGAGCTGGGAGGCTGTGTGTATCAGAAGGGGAAAGAGACCAAGCAATGATGCTAATGCTCACCAAAGGTGCATTGGGAAAAAACAATGCCTTCTGCTTTGTAATGTGTTGTCTTTTTTCTCACCTGTACTGTGAGGATGGCTATCCTCATACGTTTTCTCACTCCTCCTAAAAGAGGGCAGGAGAAGCTCACTTGCTACCCAGGATATTTGCTGAGCTGAAGCCTAATCTGAGTGTTGCTTAGAGAGCTGAAATCAGAAATTAAGTCTGAAGTGGAAATGAGGCAAGGAGCTTTTTATCTGTCCCACCTGGGGATCAGGTATTTCCTTGAAGAGGTAATCTGTCATTACTTGTTCACTGGAATACCTTTCAAATCCCTCTTTAGTGAAGTCTTCTTCTGCATCTCTTTACCACCTTAGTCTCCCCATAGCCATTCCTTGCCTGAACTTCCATGCTGTGTCTGTTCAGGGTGGCTCTGGGACGGGATGAGGGAGACTCCTCTTTGTGAATGTGTGCTTTCCCCGTGCTCACGTAGTATCACATCTCGTCTGTGAAGCAATTAAGTGACACTGGAAATTAACGTATAGTCACAGAGCTAGGAGGTAGTAGGATTTCTGGAGACAGGATGGGATAACTTTTGTGACTGGGGTGCTACAGGCAATGAATGTAGACTCTCTAGGCAGGAAAAGTGGAGGAAAATCTGGAAAGACAGTTGACATAGGAGAGGCTGATGGAGCCATGTGGTTTTTGTCCTGGAGACAAGACTGAAGAGGGATCTAACCACCATATTCCACTGGAGACGCGCAGAAGATGGAGCCAGGCTCGGCAGTGGTGCCCAGTGAAGGGCTGAGAGCCAGCAGGCACAAGCAAGGGAGATTCCAGTTGGAAATGGGAAAAACTCTTCATTCTGGAGAGCGCTCGTGCTCTCGACAGGGCCCCGAGAAGTGGTGGTGGGATCTCCATCCTGGAAGAGTCCTAGAAGTTGACTGGACAAGGCGCTGAGCAACATGGCCTGGCAGTGCGGTTAGCCCTGCTCGGAGCAGAAGGCTGGAGCAGAGGCCTCTGGAGGTCCCACCAACCTGTCTGCTGTGATTCGGGGGTTTGAAGACCAGCTCTGAAATGTCTCCAGTCCCTGAACTCCAGCATTGGTGGTGGTGGTGTGACAGGACAGGTTAGAGAGACTGTCATTTTGATGGGGTCTTGCAACGTCAGTATACTGATAGCGACCGAGGTGGATGCGCTGTTTTCTGGTTTCTTGCTTAAGAAAATACATTGTCCCGTTTGGGTGTAGTTACTTGATTCCATTCACATGGGTTGAAAAGCATAGCTTTTGTTTTGTTTTTGTTTGTTAATTTTTTTTAACAGTTAAAAGTCAGTGAAATCAGAACAGTTTCTTCAATTGGAAGAATTTGAAAAATTCAAGTGAATAAATAAATGAGAAAAAAGGCTCAGCTTGATTCTTTAGCCTTTTTTTTCCTCCTTTCTTGATGTTTCCTTTGAAGGAAACATAGGATAGGTAAACAAGCAAAGAGCTGCCGGGCCACGTTGGTGACAAAGTGACCCCAGAACACTGCCACATTCATTGCAACTCTCATCTTCAAGAGTCAGCAAGGTCTTCTGCAAGTTCAGCTTCATGCACTCAGCGTGGTTCGGATGTCAGCGGCTGTGGTTACATAAACGGCCTACATTTCTGAACCCGCTTACCCACACCAGAATTCATGATCGTACGACCTCGGGAGTGGTGGTCAGTGGGCAAAACCTCAGGTATGGCCTCACCTCCTGCTAGCAGCACCTTGCCAGCCACTCTGACTCCTTCAGCTGGTCCCTTCAAGTCCTCAGCTGGCGGATCTCATGAGGTGGCAACCTCTTTGGAGCAGAGCTGTCTCTTCCCTGTCGTTGTTTGGTGCTGTGCACAGCGTGGGTTTCCATCTTGTTCGGGGATTGCTTTCAGGAACTGAAATGTCGTAATGGTTCAGGATGGTTCTCTTGGCCCTATTTGCTTCGTCCTGTCCCCCTGAGACTCTGTCCCTCGTGCTGCTGTGAGCATGTGGGTGGCACCGTCCCAGGGGACGGTTTTGGAGGCAGTCAAAAAGCGTGCAGTTTTTCTCTGCACGTCTGTGAAACTCCTCATTGTATGAAGTTGTGTTTACTTAGGTGCAAAAAGCAACTGTACAAATTTGTACGGGAGAAAAATAGATGGAGGACGATTAAATACAAAGATCCCATCTATGACAGAGAGATTTTTCTGAGCCATCGGTCTCTGGAGGTGGGGAGAGCGTCTGGGGGAAGCACCTCTGTGTGGTCCGTTCGTAATGCTTCCTTGGCACCCTCGACTGGAAGCAGGACGCAGGGCCGAAGGCCCCGTTTCTGACTCAGCGCAGCGTTAATTGTTGCTCCTGGTTGGTTCCATGATCCGCTCCGCAGCCAAGCAGATGTTTGGGAAGCCGAAGGCAGAAGATGTGTGGGGAGGCTCTGGGAAGAAGCTGAAGCCACTGCCTTGGAGCGACCGCAACCACGGGGACGAGCGGCTGCCCAGCCCCTGCTCAGCGGCCGTGCACCCAGCGCAGGAGCGACGTGAGGTGCTGCAGCCCACGCCTGGGGAGAGCTGAGTGCCACGTCTGTCTCTCGGTGGGACAGAGAAACATTCCCGTGATGGAAGGAGGATGATATCAACCTCCTCATAGTGTAGTGAGAGGCTTCCTTGAGTCTCCGTGTTGCTGCACCTGGTGCAAGTGAAGTAGGTTGGTTTCTATTGTGAATTTCACAGAATCACAGAATCATTTAGGTTGGAAGAGACCTCCAAGATCACCCAGTCCAACCCCTGAGCTAACACTAACAAGTCCTCCACTAAACCATATCACTAAGAACAATTGCTTTGAAAACTTAGCAGAGGCAGAGGCTGAATCCTCTGCTGTTAGAGCCGGAGGAAGAGTACAAACCTTGGGCAGCTAAGTAATCCTAGTCTCTGCTTGTTGCTGCTTAAGCACGACAATGAAAAGTGGAAGGCTCTGGCCCCAAGTCATCACTACTGAGAACCCCATTGTAATTAGCACTGATGACCACATCTTTATAGCTCTTACTCTATTTTTAGTCTGACTTACCACAGAGAAGTGATTTCTTCTAGGGCGGCTGTTTTTTTTTTGTTTTTTTTTTGAAATATATCTTTTAAAACATTACCAGCCTGATCTCCATCCACTGCATGTACACCCACAGTCTCTTGGCAGAGATCTTGTCAAGGTTTTGTTTTGTTTTTAAGGAGGGTTCACAGCATTTATTTATTTCTGTTTGGTGCTCTAGGATGTCTGCTGCCTCTGCAGGGTAGCTCGATGGTAGCAGCTTACTGTCTTGGCTGGACAGGAAGACATAGCTGTTCAAAGTCTTCCAGATTAAAAACAATAATAATAATAAAAAAATCAGCTGCTCCTTTTAAGAGTTTGTCTTCAACATTCAAACTTATTTTAAGGATTTTGAGTAAAGTTTTTGGGCTGTGCCTGCAGAACACCAGCAGATCTTGGATCAGGTCAGCGTTAGAAGTTGGTGCAGCTAGCTGGGTGCTCCCCCTGGGGGGGCAGCCAGTATGAGCTCCTGCCAGACTGCAGGGCACAATGAGCAAAAGATTCATCATAAATTCCATAAATTAGTCAGCAGGGAAACAGGCCTGTGGCTCTCTTTGAGTTAGGTACAGCATCTTTGGGGGGGGAGTGGAAGGCTGCTTCATAGATGGGGAATTAATTTGCAGATGGAAAAATAAGATCTACAAACCCAGTGCTAGTTTAATACGTAGGTGGGTAACTGGGAGCAGAAGACAAAAGCCTCTGAAGCAAGGAGTGCCCCACAGGAGGTGAGCGATGTGTTTGAATTCAAGTTGCAGGAAACTGCACACAGTAAGATGGCGGCGCTTTGGGAGACCTAGCAAAACTGCTGAAATGGCGAGTGAGGGTGAGTTGTGGTTTGGTCTTGTTAATCCCTCACCTGCTACAGGTAATAAACGAGCTGGTAGACTCGAACTCACAACCAAGACCCCAGTATGACTGCCTCTTTAATTTCATCTGCTATTGCCTTCCTTCGTCTGCTCTCTGGACAAAAGTAAGCTCCCTACATAGAAGGTTACTGTCGTTAGCTTACTTGAAATTTTGGGCAGTGTGCAAGCTCTGCTACCACAGTTACTTAAGCTGTGCTGTTAGAATCGAAATAGTGTTTTTCCCTTTTTTTGGCATAGACTTTGGAGAGCATTAGGCAAAAGTATTATGGCACGCTAATGACATTTCCCAGCATTCACCGAGTACAAATGCTTCAAATAATTTGGGAGCCAATTCTATTTCAGAAACTAATCCAACAGTACTCAGCAGCATAGAAGCCAAAACCATCTGAAACACTAAAGCCACTTCCTTCTATGGGTTTAGCAGATGAATCGAGAAGGCAGTCAATACAAAGAGATAGCTATTTGCCAGGGTAGCTTTACTCCGCAGAATTTTCTCCCTGGGAAAATGTAATAAACAAAATATATTAAAATTACTAGACATCTAGTGTAAATACTGTCATACTGATAAATAGTGACCTCAGAAGCCTTTGATACTTTAAGGGCTGGTGGTAATCTGTAGTGAAAGATTACAGAAGGATCTCGTTTGTGGTTTTCTTTGGGTTCAGTGACTGTGTTTTCTGTGTGAGATCTCTGTAGGAGCCAGAAGTAGCCAGTTACGTGTTTCAAGTCGGATCTTAATCCGTGCGTGGAACTGTTGAAGGGTGTCTGTACAAGGGGAAGTAGTCATCCAGCGCCGTGGAGCTTTGTGCTCGGTGCATTCACAGCCAGATCTGGTTCGTTACCTTTGTTTTGTATCTGGTGGTTCGGATGTGGAGGTTCACGTTCCACGCATGAACACCGCCTTTGGGCTGAGCCGGGCTCGGGTCAGGGTCTGTCCTCTCTGCACCATGACCACAGCACAGGGGAGCTGCGGTTTCACACCAGGGCCTTGGGGGACTGAAGAGGTGTGCTGCAGCAGTGCAGCCTCATGCTCTGTCTGTGTGATTAATTCCCTAGAGATGCTATGAACTATGGAGAAAAACAAGCCTGAGGCTTATTTGAGCTGAGCCTGCAGGGGTCAAACCATTGTTGCAAGCTCCAGGAGCTGAAGAAATATGAAAATAACTCCTGGTTATCCCTTTCACCTTCACTGCCTTGTGGTGTGTAACCTGGTTGGGCTGGGATCATGTCTGGTGTGCGTGATGGTTTAACTAGACACAGGTTTTACGTGCTGAACTGTCGGACTGCCAGAAGCCCTCACTACCCATTCCTGTGCTCCTTTGCTGGCTGCAAACTCCCGTGGCATCAAGCTGGCATCACCATACCCCGGGGATACCAGCACCATTTTGTTGGAAGAAGTCGAAGCGCAGCTCGTTCCACACCACCGCTGCGTCTGTCTGAGCCCAACGCCTGTGTTTCCAAATGCGCCGGAGCTGTTAAAGGCTGGACGTCGCCGGCTTGTGCTGTGCCAGGTGCCGAGTGGTATCGCTGCCGCCTCGCACAGCTGCTCAGTCCGCTTCTGGAGCGTACCCAAAGCAAAACAGAGGCAGTGTGGTCTTTTACTACAGAGCGCCCAGCATTTTAATTATATTTAACTTCTTGGAGAGTGGTCCAATTTTGCTTTGCCTGCTTCTAATGCATTTATAATCTGCTATTCTTCCTTCAGAAATACAGGTATCCGGAGTGGGTGAGCTCACGGGCCCATGTAGCGTAAGCTTTCGCTTACAGAAGCAGTTACTTGGATGAAGGCGACCAGCAGGAGAGGTTGGGGCTGGAGGAGGTGGTATTGTGAGTAGGAAAGCTGAAAGATCGCGCTTTTGGGGTGGGGAGGTAGTGGACAGTGCGACACTTGGTGTGAGGGCAGGTTGGTAAGGGGTGCTTGCAATCGTGAGGACGCTTAATTTGACAAAACCTGTGAAGAAAAATAGCAACAGTGAGGTGGGAGCAGTGAGACCAGGGAGTTAAAGGTGTGATCGTGAAAGGCTGAGATGTGCAACAGTGAGTACAGAAGGCAAGGAGAGAGGGAGGGAGATGAAAGCATTAGGAATAGGCGTACAGGTTATTTGTTGACATGGTTGCTTGTAAATAGGACCATGCAGGGGAAAAGGGAACATACGCGGGGCAATTGGTTCTGGCGTTGGAACAGTCACTGAACATTCATGTGCTGCGTGCTGCCAAGCTCGTGCCGCTGTGGCAGCGCTTTGCCATCAGTTATATTTTGCATCAATCGAGAGATAATCAGTACCATCAGCCCTTAGCAGTTGGGAGCTAAGATGCCTGGCAATGAAATCTGCTGGTGGAAACATCATTGTTTCCAAATAGTTGTATCCCACTTGGAATCAAGTTTCTCAGCTTCAGGGTTTGGGAATTTAAATTCTTTCAGTCAGACTGCAGGTTTCCTTGAATCCCGAGAAGATAGGTATGGCTAAAACGGCTCAGATGCTTGAGTGCAATCTAAGTTATTCTTCTTAAAGACGTGAAACTTTTTAAAAGGATTGTTCACAGTTTTCAAAATGGTTGGTAAAGAGGAATGCAGGTCTGCAGGGTAGGGAAGAAAGCAGGACTTCTGTGTGTGTCAGAGCTATAGGATGGGATGCTACACTAATGCCTTGCGTCCTCTCCACCTCCCCCAAAATATTTTGGGGCTGTTGTTCAGTCATATTGTGTGTCAGGCTATCTAAATGGGAATTGGAAAACATCTCAGGAGCTAAACTTAATTAGGCTGGAGGGAAAAGACTGGCAACAAATTCCAGTCTTAAGAAAAACCTGTATATTGGGGATGCCACCTCTTCCATCAGCAGGGATTGAACCCTTATTAAGTTCAGAAAAGTGGCTCGGAGTGATCAAGAACTGGGTGGCACAGGGATGTGTGGAAATCAGCACAGAGGAGCTAACAACCTGTAAGTAGTGCCTGATGGCAGCTTGGCTGTGGAGTTTGTCTATTGGGATGAATGGTTTCTGCAAAGTAGCGATTCCCATGGTGCTTTCTGGCCTTGTTCTGGCACCCAAGTTGTTGAAATAAAAAATAATTAAAAAAAAAAAGAGAAATGGTCCCAGCTGTACCAGTAGCTGCTTCTGCTAACTGCGGTGTCCACCTGGTCTCATTGCTAATGGCATCTCACTTTGTCCTGGGCCGTGTCCGATTTAATTATTGTGATGAAAATCCCAGGTGTGCCAGGTACGTACAGGGAAGCCTCCAGGGGAGGCTGCCGGGGCCAGCTTGTGAACACCCATCGTGCCTCCTGCCAGGCAGCCTGGCGTGCCTGTTGAGCACATTTGGGCGGCCAGGAGTATACAGTACTGCCTGGCGGGCTGGCACCACAGAGGTCTGGTCTGTCTCTCTGTAATCACTTCTGTCCCACCCTTCGTGACACCGTCAGCATCTCCAAATGCCGTCAGTTTTCTCTTCCCAGTTGTGTGCAAGGCCTGGACGCTGCCTGCCTGTCCCTCCCTCTGTTCCCTATTGGTATCAGCCCTGTGATGCAGCTCTGAAGTAATGCAGAAGAAACCAATTTAACAATAGCTCTGAAATTCTCCCCTGAGGAGCCTCCTGGACAAAAAAGTGGATCTCAGCTGACCCAGGAGGAGATGTGAGGGGTGACCCTGGGTCTTTTTGACAGGATGGGCCCACTCAAAGCAGTCAGTGGAGCACATGAAAATAAGACCAGGAACAAACTTGCTTGCAAACCATCAAGGTCAGGCATGCTCAGAGGACCTAACAGTGCTGCATGATAGGCACTAGAGCCATCAGGTCCTTCCCGTGCTGCAGAGCGGGGTGTGTGGACCCAGACTGAGCATTTAAGAGAGCTTGGCAGGACATCCTGTACCAGGTGAGAACTGGTGTCTGCAAACGGTCCATTAACACTCGTGAATTACTCCGTCAGTTTTGTCAGTGATCTCCCGCTTAAATATGGATTTATCGTGAATTCACCAGGCCTTACCTTGCTTAGCTTCTGAAATCTGATCCGCTCGCAACACAAGAGGATGGGGCTGCAAGTTCCAGTAGTCGTCCTCCCCACCAGCTGTGCTGGCGGACAAGCGGCTCATTGTGCCGAGCAGAGCAGCCTTGACCACGGACCCTGATCGGGGGAGAATATTCCATTGTAACCCTCCATTGTGTCCTGTATGTCTCATTAGAGAGGTAAAAATTACATAATAGTAGCGCGCTGTAGTGAGTCACCGTGCTGCTGGTGTGATTTACAGCAGCTCCCTAAATTACGTTTTTGCTCAGCATGCCACATAACCCATAATTGCAAACATGTGAGTAGACAAAAAGTACATTTTTCCAATTCCACGTTATTTAGCATCAAGCGATCACTGATGACTAAAACAGATGAAAATCTCTTTGTGTGGATATATTGTCACCTTTGATCTAACTGCTCTTATCTTGCTGTCTCCTTGATGAAGTATTTTCTACAAATTCATCTTACTGTCTTCTTTATTTTCATGCTATCCAAGGATATTTAATTTTTGCCCTATTCCAGCATCTCTTGCCAAGATTAATACTCCAGCTGCCTGGAAACTCTGAATTCCATTGTTTTGAATTCATTCTTGTCATCTTTGAAGCACTATACATCTTCTCTCCTATCTTTGAGTCTGATCTTTCAGAATCTTTTTCTACGTATTTTGCCAGACTTTTCTCGTCGATACGTCTTTTCTTTCTTCCATCTGTTTGTTACTTTTCTGTCAGCCCTGTGCCCACATTCAGCCCATGCCCAAATCCCTCTTTTATTCCCTTTTTTGTAGGTTACCCCATTTCTTGCGTAGGTTCTCCGTTTATTAATTGCACGGAGGTCACCTTTTCTGTGTTCCTCTTCTGAAAGGTAGGATCAGCCTAAGTCACTCCTGATGGGTACTTGTTTGGTGGTTTTGTGGTTTTTTATTTTCCACTGGTGGGAAATTTCACAGCTTTCCATGCATTGAGTTCAGCGCTTCATCGTCACTTTGGTAGGAGAAGCTCTTCATCTGTACAGGGGTTGTAGGTTAAGGCAATTTAAGCCCATTTCTAATTGTCCCATTTTAGAACAACAGAATAGATTATTCCTGTTGTTTTTATTTTTCCACAGATATCTTTTGTGTGTGTGAAGGTTATCTCGTCTACCATCATTCTTTCTAGTCCAAATCACCGTATTTCCTTCATTTTCTCCCCTATTAGTTACAGTTTTTACAGCTGACATTCTTGTTGCTCCACGCTAGACAGTCCAATCCATGTGCTATCGAAGGGCAATTCAAGATGCTTCCTACATTTTTTTTGCTGTTTCAGGGATGCTTCTTGATCATGATGTTCATGTGGCAGTGTTTAGCTGTTCTGAAATGCTGCTTCTTACATACCAAAGATCCTTTGATTTGAAGATTTGGGATTCAATTCTCTGAACTCATGGACAGCTGGCAGTATTAGAGAAAGGTTGTAACTTCTTTGGTGTGGGGTGGGAGTTTTTTGCTTTCACACTTGCTCAGATTTGACTTTCTTAAAAAACTTCTCTAATTTTAAAATGCTCCTGTGAGTATTTACCAGTTTCCCTGTGGAAATTTGTCACAGAAATAGAAGGGATTAATCCACCTGGATCAAACTCACAATCCTTTTTTCATAGCAGTTGTTTATAGGCAGGGTGCTTGAGTTCAAGCAAAGCTATAGTTGAAAGGTAACCCATAAAGCACAGTGTGAAGCCTGTGCTAGATTTGCCTAGTTTGTGTTGTCTTTTCTTTTTTTCATTATTCCCAAAAAATAACTGCTCATGTTTCAAATGTCAAGAGTCTGTTTTAAACTCCTCTACTAATATTTTCCTTCCCCAGTGAAGTCTTTCTCCACACAACTCAACTTCAAGAAGCCCTTGAGGATTTACTGAAGTTAGTCAGGGTTGTGTTTGTGCAAAGGTAGTGAGGGAGGAACACATTTGTGTTTTGTGGTTATTTTCTTATGTAAAAATCCTAAAGGTTGCGATCACTTGAAAATCATTGTGGCAAACGGACACTTCTTTCACTACTAGATCTGTAAACATCTACGCACCAGCTGAGTGTGTGTAAGTAGACGCGATTTTTACTGTGATATCCAGTGCCATGGGGCAGGACGTCAGTCCTGGCTGGCTGTGGGTCCAGCCGGCACGGGTGGAAAGTCCGCCCAGAAGACCCTCAGGTGTGGTCTCCTTGGTGACTCCATTGCTCAGTGAAGTTGCTTGAAGCACAGCCCATAAAAACATGGATTTTTTAAAGAGGTTATTAAGAATATTAGCTACACTGTTACTTTTTAAATAAACACACCAGGGATCCAAACAGAATTTATAGCAGTACTTGAGACCTCTTGGACTTGTCAAAATCACGTAAATTAAGGGCAGCAGTATAGGGCTGTACTTCTGCTTCCACGTCCCTGGCTCGATATTAGGAGATAAGTTTCACTAATGAAACTTGAAACAAAAATAAACATGCAAAGCTCTTTTTTTATCATGAGAGGACATAGTAGTTGCCACATTTTCGGAAGCAGCATTTTATCTAAAACCCAAGACCTTTATCTAAATTGCAGTCTTTCGTGTCCTGCAAGCTGTTACAGGCGTTTTGTTCATGCCAAAGGAAGAACAAAGGTAATAACACCCGCTTGCATGACCGCGAGGCCGGCAGACGCCTGCGAGGGCCCGGTCGGCCGGTTCCTGCGGTGCTGTTCCCCAAAGGCAGGCTGCCAGGCTGTCAGTCTGTGCTGGCATTACATTATGGGACAGCAGGGAAGTGCTGCTCACAGGGAGGGAGAGCCTCTGGGCCCAGGCCACGGACACGTCCCTTGGCCTGCCCTGAGCCATGGGCCCACGGACTGAGCCCATGGGCCATGGGCTCTGCATCCCATGTGGAAATTCTGCCCATGGGATTTAATAAATGTACACCAGCATTTTTCCTAGGGCTCGATATTTTTCTTGCCTTCATTGCAGCTATAAAGCTATATCTTTTTGAGCTTATGATAGCTTTTAAGCTTTTACCCTTTTAAATTAACGTGTTAGCAACATGCTAGGCTATTGTGCTGTCCATAATGTGTTTTTAAGCACAGGGCTCTTTTTGCAAAGGCTGTGTAGAATGTGTAAATGTGCTTATGTAGCTGTCCTAATCAAAAACTGCTCTCACAACAAGGCAGCCGGTGTTGAGGGCTCTGTGCTTCTCTTCTGAGTCAGCGGTGGCTGAGTGGGCGTGCAGGCCGTATGCTGCCTCAGAGGCATTTTGAAATGAAAGATTCTTAATGGCGAGCCTACGGTGCGTGTTTTCTCTCAGTTTCAGCTGGGGGACTCTGGAGTTACATTGCCACAATATTTCAGTCTGTGGTTGGGACCCTTGTGCTGCAGACACCGTGTCCAGTGGAGCTGGGTGGCCCTGGGAGCCGTGAAGGGGCCGCTGCAGAGGCCTCAGTCGTGCTCCTCTGGGGGACCCTCTGGTGAATTCAGAGCACTCTGCTTGCTGAGCTCTTAGCTGATTGATCGGGATCAGGCTGCCAGGCCAGCCTTTCTCTGTTGGTCTTCAAGAAGTATTTGTGCCTCATGCAAAGCAGGTCATAAAGAATGGGATATGGAAGGCTGGTGTATGTAGAATAGCTGTTACTGAACAGGCTGATGTGCTAGAAAACCCTTGTGAAGGGCTTAGCAATTATCTCAGCCCATGGCTTGTTTTTATGAGTGTCGAACACACTTTCAGGTCTCTTTCAAAGTTCAGTTTTGTGTGATGTAACTGTGATTATTTCCTGTTTTTCAGGAGATGACTTTTCATTGATACAGCAAGAAATATATATGGTTAAAGAATGCAAACACTGCAACATAGTCGCCTATTTTGGGAGCTATCTCAGGTAAACCCCACTGTATTACCTACATTTCGTCTGGTTCTTTCCTGGGACAATCTCAGTCTGGCTTATTACTTATATCCTCTCTCATTGTTCTTCTCTATGCTGAATTCCCTTCAGTTCCCATCTGGCTTAAAAAAAAAAATGTAAAAAAGAAAAAAAGTGACTAATACTTTGTTTTCTCTGCTGGCCAAAAGGCTGGAATATTTTTATCACTAGGAACAGAAAGAAACTTTTCCCTTAGAGACTCTTGCAACATATCCAATCCTACTCTCTTGCTGGGCAGATTTTAAACATTTATCACTTCTACTATAAAGCAAGCTCACTGTTTATCTAGAGTAGAATTGCTTTTAGGTATTTAATTTAATGGCAGTATTGTGTGCTGTGCAAGGATAGCCAGTGAGTTGTAAGAGCAAAACACACTAAATCTGGGCTGCTGGTAATAACATTTTTCATAGCTCTGGTGCGACAGATGCGACGTACTGAGAGCAAGGTGATGCCAGCTGGCCACATCTTCAAGTGCACACGTTAAATGTTATACAGAAAGTTGGGGAATATTTTCCATTTCTGTGGAACAATGCCATTTATCAATTGGCTCTGTGGGAATATATATCACCACTTTGCCAATTTGGTCTTTTTCTACACAGCTTCATCTTTGGATTTCATGAAGGACTGCATTTTTTTAAGTAATTTGTACAGCCCAAGTGGACTTCAACTGGAAAATAGCTGGATTTCTAAATCCCCAACACTCCTTTTGGAGGCTGTGAGGAATTTTTTAGATACAATTAGGTAATTTCAATTTCAGATTGAAACTGTGAGTTTAGTATGCTTATCTAATGTACTCATGCTGTTAGAAGGTAAACCCTGGGTGTTTACACGTTCTTCCTTGCAGTTAAGAGGTCAGGGTTAAAGCAACATCTTTTAGATCTGGTAACAGTTAAAAGCTTGTCAGTGATTTTGGCATAAAATTTTCATTTTGATAGGTGAGAATTTATATTGAGATTTTTAATAACATGCGAAACGTGTAACTGCTAGTCATGTATCAGAGTGTATGTTTTTAACTAAGAGCGATCAAGGCCGATAGAAAACAATTTAAATAATCATTATTAACAGTGTTCTGCATACAGATCAATCAGCTTCTGATGTCTGTGTTTTTAACTTTTTTTTTGATAGCCGTGAAAAGCTGTGGATATGCATGGAGTACTGCGGTGGGGGATCCCTCCAAGATATTTACCATGGTACTTTGAAAATTACTTTACGTTTGTACCCTTTGAAAGGTTTATGCAAAGAGGAAAATTTGAAAGGAAACTAGCAGGGAATGGTTGGTACTAGCCAGCACTACATGTGTTTTTTCTTAAGAAATGAACAGTGTTTTTTAGCTACAGTCAACAGATTTTGTCGAGAGCACTTCTCAACATGGAAACAGTCACTTTGTGCTAATATCCTGCCATTCTAGGCCAGAACATGCTTTATCTTTTAATCATCACACTGTTCGTTTTCCTCTGTGATACTTAGGTAACAAGAGCTTGATTTATTCCAGTGGAGAGCTCTTTGGTAACTACAGTTGCTGTACATTGTGAGCTCGTCTGTGTCTTTAGTTGCCTTCTGTCAGCCCAGTGTCTTGAATGGCAGTATGCAGTAGTAGTTTATCTCCTCTCTCTGAAGGTACTGGAAAAAAAGACCTCTAAAAAGTTCGCAGCTAGAAATCATTCTATTTAGATGTGGAGACTCTGCATGCTATGAAGAAGCAGGTTTTACTGAGAAATCTCTAAATTTGATCTTCAAAGGATAAAAAAGACCTTTTATCTCTCCTCTTGTACAATACTGTACCACTCTTCTATTATTATTTTCACATCTCAGGTCTAACCTAGAGTTGTTGACTCTGTAGAAGGATTTACTGGAGTTGTTAAAAAAAAAAAAGCAGTCCAGAAACTTGCTTTGCCTTTAAATGAAAACGTGGGGGTTTTGAGTACCAAAGCTTTCCACCTTATTTTTCGGACAGCTTTAAAACAATTCTAAGTCCCATGGTCCCCTAGCATAAAACATTGCCGTTGCTAATATTAGAAAATTAGCAGAAGTCATTTTTATTGCTTTCTACGTTTCCCAGAGTACAGGATATTGTATTGCTGGGAAGTCACTTTTAAAATGATAATTAGATTTCTGTCAAACAAGTTTTCTTCTCGCTGTGGGTATTGTCTTCTGTTGCTGTGCTGTTTTTGTTTTTTTACAAAAAGGCTTTCTGTAAAACAAACAAACAAAACCCTCTTTTCAGCTGAATGTAAAATACAGTCCTTGTAAAAAAGGTCTTTAACTTTCACGGCAATAAATTCTTTTTGGCTGCTTCACAATATTATTTATGTGTTACAGGCTATAGACTTACATACTTTTTAATCTTTGTTTTCAGTAACAGGACCCCTGTCAGAGTTACAAATTGCATACGTATGCAGAGAAACTTTACAGGTACTGTACTTCTGCAGGTGTATGATGAAGTCTTGTGTGATAGTCTGTGTACAGAAAGTAAACATGGAAGATGAGTCATTGCAGAAAATGATTCAGTACCGTCACTTCCATTTGCAAGCATTGGGAATCCACTTGAGACCAATTGACCAGGGTTAATCTGTTAGTTTCTATATTGTATACATAAAAAAGAGCAAGAAATACCGTAATGTAATGCAAATATTTGCTTAGAATCGTTGTCAGAGCAGTGCTCCTCAAGACCAGGCTGGATAGGGCTTTGAGCAACCTGATTTAGTGGGAGGTATCCCTGCCCGTGGCAGGGGGGTTGGAACTACATCACCTTTAAAGTCCTTTCCAACCCAAACCATTCTATGATTCTTTTGCAATGTAATTTGCAAAGGAGCTTATTCAGGAGCAGATGTCTCTGTGGATCCCATTACAGGGCCGAAATACTAAAACTCAATCCTGTTCCTGTCTCTTTGGTGATCTTGTTGGTTTCAGTGAAACTATGGAAGACAGGTCTTTGCAGGTTGTGACCACAGTGCTGTCTAGGCTATTTTCATGCATTGTTCTAACACAGTGATTCAGTGCAGAAAGTGTTTAGGACAAAGTTCTGAATCTCGTTGCAGAAAGCAGCTAATACCTAGCAAGCAAGGGTAAGTCCCTGGGTAATTTAAAATAAAAATTAAAAAAAGGCACATTTTAAACTGCCTGCTTGATCTGTGGCATTAAATTATAATCGTTTGTAGAGGAAAAATATTACAATCAAATGACTAAAACGGTTTCATTTTCTGATTGCTGATAATTGTAGAAATTTAAGATAAGGTGATGCAGGCAGCATGTTTCTTAAAGGAACTTTTTATTCCCTGCTGCATCTATGAATAATTGCATAAGAGAATCACGAAGATGCACACCTTTCCCTGAAGCGGTGGCTGAACTCGTCACTGCCAGAGGCGGGGGTGTAGACCCATGGACAAATCTGCTTGGGAGTTCTGTTCCTGATCTCCTGTTGCTGCAGGAACTGGTATTGCTGGAAGGGCAGCTCAAAAACTAAACACCCATTTGTTGAAACCTTCAGGACTTCAAAAATATAGCTAATTTTAGTAAAGGAAAATGGTGATTTATCTTGAGGCTTGTTTTGAAAACACACATATCCATATGTAAAATGCTAGACCATGACTGGTTTAAACAAGTCTTCACGTGTGTTGGCTAGGGCTGGGAGAGATGAGGAACAGAATCCAGCATACCTCTTAGCTGCAAATCTCAAATTTTTGAACTTTCAAATAAGGTACATTGAGTAATTCAAATTTGTTAAATAAGACTGGCTTTGCAATATGTTAACGAATGGCAGAAATGATGAAGTGTTACATCTCTTTTATTTCCAGGGTCTTGCTTATTTGCATATGAAGGGCAAAATGCATAGAGATATAAAGGTAACTTGGAACTTTAAGAAATTTATCTTGAACTTCCTAGTGCAGAAAAATATTTCTGATGAAATATTTCAATTTTCTATTTGTTATGTTTTAGGGTGCAAATATTCTACTAACAGACCATGGAGATGTCAAATTAGGTAAGTTGCTTGAATTTATTAGTAAGACAGAAAGCAAATAGGAGTTTTTTGATTATTGACCATTGATTTAGCAAGTTGTCTTTTATCACTCCTACAAGGCAGAAACACACAAAAAAAACCCATAAAGTAGAGACCCTACCTCCTGATGAGAATATTCGGCTTTTATAAGGCCTTGTCTTTGTGTTGCGCAGCACATGTTCGGCCAAGATTGAGCTTGCAATAAATGATAACGCAGTAGTTGACAACAAAGTGTGGATCCATAGGTGTATGTATGAGATGAGAAGTTTTGCATTCTGTCAAGAAGTAACAGACAATTGTTTTTTAAAACCAACAGGCCTTGAAGCCTCCCAGGTTTCCCTGGAATTTGTCAGGCTGGGGCTACCTGGATATCGATGTGTTTGTTCCTAGCCAGAATGACAGTTCTCCTGTAGTGAGATAGCTTCTCCTGAGCCTGGCAGCCTGTGGCAACACAGGGTCCATTGCTGGCTGCGCCTCCGATGTGTGATATTGGGCATTTCCATGCATGTGGAGACAAGGAAACTCTCCTCCTTTGCAAGCACTCTGGGACCCACAGATGAACACTCAGAAGAGATCTGTATTGCTGGCTTTCTCCAGTGATGTTTTGTGTTCAGGGGAGCTCAGGCAGGCTGAATCTTTCGTCTGAGCACACTGCCTTCTAAAACCCCATCTGCCTGTCTGCTGCCTCTCTTTAGAGCAGCCTACGTGCACAAGCAGACATCCTGGGAGACAGCATGAGATATTCATCATCTTACTGTGTCTGGTGTTGAAACTGGGGTAGCTGCGATTAGCTGCGTTGCTACTCCTCAGAAAAGCTGTGTGGTTCAGCGTGCTTACTCCCCTGTGCTGGCATAGGAGTGCTACGCTAGGAAAGTACAGCTTTTTTTAAAGAATAAGGGAAAAAAAAAAAGAGTAAAACCTTGAAACTGATAGGAGCTTCCAATAACTCCATTAAACTTGGGTCACACACTGATACCTTCCTTTTGCCTGCTAAGCTAGTTAGATTTGTCCACAATTATCCTCCAGCTATCGTACTACAAATACAATAAAAACAAAACGGGACTTAAATGATATTTGGCTCTGCAAGACCACCTGATTATCTGCAGCTCTCAGAGTAAGGGATAATTGTCCCCTAGACAGAATCTCCAGAAATAAGAACAGATGGACCCCACAGTTCCTCTGTAAGTAACACAGAAATAGAACTGTTTCCAAAGCATGATGCTATTTTTCCTCTAGAATATTAAACTGAATACCCACTAAATTTTGTGAGGTTGCTTGGTTGCTGTTTTGTGAGATGGGAAAAATAGCTAGGAGAGGAACAGGATCATGAGTGAGCTGTACATAGAAACGAATCTTCTTAATTTGAAATCACGTCAGTGTAGAAATTAGCTGATCTCATTATTAGTCTTTAACTGTTGCAGCTTAATGAATTTTTAATTTGCATTAATTTGCATTAGTGCTTTTTCGTAATATGATACTTACTAGAGTGGAATTGGAGTGTTAAAATCTAAATTTCTAAATATATGATTTCATTTTCCAGCTGACTTCGGTGTAGCAGCAAAAATAACAGCCACCATTGCAAAGAGGAAATCGTTTATTGGTACCCCTTACTGGTAATAAACTACTTCCATTTCTATGACTGCATGCAAAGCTAAGTTTGTATTTACAAATCATGCCAAGAATTCTAAAATACGCATACTGAAGTATGTGTATATAAATACAGAAGTATATGCATGTATTTTAAAATATGTATAGCAAATGCATACTTTCCCTTTCTTCCAAGTAAAATGCCGAAGAGTAGAAGTCTGGGAACAACTGACTAGCTGGTCCGTTGCTGTAACATAATCTACCTGGTGTTTGAGGCCTCAGATTTCTCTCAACTTTATTAATGCAAAACATTCTCCCCTTTTTTCCAGATATGCAATGGTCATTTAGTTTCTCACCAGCTTCTTATTCTTCTAGTGAATAAACTAAATGATGTCTTTCAGATTTCTGCTGTGCAGAAGAAATTGCAAAGAAAAAGATTTTTATCTTTTAATCATCTCTAGTACCTAATTTCTGTGCAAGACAGCTTTTAATATGCTAACTTATCAGTGTAAATCTTGAGCTGGATGAATACGCAAATGTAACTGCTCTTGAATTCTGGCTTACTGTGATGCAGTTAGGATGCCTTTCTCCAGGGCGATATTCTTAGTATAGACTGACTGTGCTCATCCAGCTTAATTCAGACAATGGCTTCTAATTGTTTGCTGCCCTCCTTATCCTAGTGCAGCATGAGGACTCAGGGCAGGAAGATTATCTGGTCATTAAAGCATCTCACCAGGAATCATGAGACTCTGGTTCTATTCCTAGCTTTGCTGGCAAGTTCGCAACCTTAGGCAGAACACGCAACCCCTGTGTTTCTTTTCTCCCCTGATGCTGGGGAGGCGACAGCAGGCTTCTGCCTTCCTTGTGTTCTTTGTGGGGTTTTCTGCACTAGCGTTACATAAAGTGCTGCGTGACTCCTGCATGCAGGCAGTGATTCAGATTTGGTTCTCTTCTGTATGCGCTGACTGAATGATGCCTTTGCTTTTAAAGGATGGCCCCAGAAGTTGCGGCAGTGGAAAAGAATGGTGGATACAACCAGCTCTGCGATATCTGGGCGGTCGGCATAACAGCCATTGAGCTTGCGGAACTTCAGCCACCCATGTTCGATCTGCACCCCATGAGGTCTGCTGGCAGCGGAGCTTGCTTACCTTCCACATCCTCTTCAGTCCTAGCAGGGGCTGTTACGATACACTTCAGCCTTCTTCATAGCTCAGACTTAGAAACCCACACTAGTATTCCTTCATCAATTGCTTTCTGCATGAGCTATGTGTGGTTTTAAGATATCAGTCTGAAGCCAAAGACTTAAATTTAGAATTGAAATTGTAAACTGTAATCTTGTAATTTAACAAAAGAAATTCATAGTGTCAGTAACAATGTGATTAAGAACAGGTAGAGTAAATCGCTAAAGAAACCCATAGCCTTAGGTTTGACAAGATTATGCATGGCATTAAAAAGATTTTATTTAAGGATAAGAAAATGAACAACTTTATCACATCTGTCCTCTAACACAGTATAGACTATAAACCAGTTTCACCAGAATGATTCTTACCATGAATTATAAATTTAAAGTGTTCAGATGTTGGAATGAAATATATATATATATATATATATATATATATATAAATATAGATATATAATTTATTTATTTTTTACCGTATGATGACATTATTCTTCCTTTACCTTTAGGGCCTTGTTTTTAATGTCAAAAAGTAACTTTCAACCACCAAAGCTAAAGGAAAAAGCAAAATGGTAGGTTAAACCCTTTCCTTTGTTCAATATTTTGCAGATAATATAAGAAAATGATTTGTCATTATTGAAGATGGAGCACTGCGAAAAATAGTGTGGGCTAGTTTTAAACTCAGTAACTCAGAGAGGTGATTTCACCCAGAAGTTGTTTCACTGAGAAACAGCCAGTTGTTTGTTGCAATGTGAAAACAAATGAGAGAGAACTGAGGTCCAGCAGCAGGTATTTGCTGACATGACAGAAAACCAGCAGTATGGGACGGGACAGTCTTACTTTGTAAATTGCCCCCTACCAGTGATCAACATGGATGTGAAATCTCCCTTCTTGGGTCCTCTTGTCTGTCTTAGGAAGAAAAGCTATTTTTATCCTTTCCCTTTAATTCCTATTTGTAAGGTATTTGCCACTGTTAATGGGACAGGTAATTGTTTAATCCTTTCTTGAAGTATGTGCCTCTGCCAATTTACATTCTGCAATAATTCCTTCAACTTGTGATACTTTCCTAGTGCCTGCAGGATTTTGTGTCATACTTAATAACATTTTATTTTCATATTAATTTTCGTGTTTTATTATCAAAACAATTCTGGATTTTTTGCTTGCAATTTTGCTATAAAATCTTTTTACCTTGGGGTATTCAGATAGACAGGTGTGTGCTAGAGGAAGGGAGAAAACGCTTCTAAATGTTTGTCTCCTGAATCGAAACTGCTCGCTGTAACCGCAGCCAATCAACGTGCATTACTTCTCCGATGTCCTTTTCGTAGATGTTAAAACTAGAAGAGGAAATGTGTTTTTTAACGTGATTTGAAATCAAGTGTGCTTGGACTAATGTTGCCCACAGAAGTTATACTGACACAAATGCAACTGGAAAAAAAATGCTTGAAAAATTGTAGGTCCAGTCATAACACCGAATCGTACTTCAAATTTAAAGATTATATGATGTAACCACCTAAATTGTTCTGGAAATAGCAACAAAATATGTTAAAGAATAAGTTGAGTCTTTGTCTAGAACTTTGTATTTTATTTTCCTGCCTGTAGCTAAGAACAGTGAAATTGATAGGTTTGCTTGGATTTTGAGGGTTTGCTAGGTACCTAATTCACAATTTTTACTTTTGCTTCCTAATTCTGTACCAGTTGAAACTGGAAAAAGTTTAAATAGCAACATATGTGCTTAGTTTCTTTTCTGTATCCTACCAAAACATTTTTCATGCAAGTCCATTAATCAGATGTGTTTTTTTCCCTATTTTGTTAATTTGGTAACATAATTATTCAAACCTGAGATACGTTGAGGTATTTGGACAGCATTCTAACTTAGTGCATCCTTTTGTAATCTGTCTAGTTTCTGTGTTAAAATCAAAATCATCTTCCTGAAAAATTAAATATAAAACCTCATTTTCCTTTAAGGTCATCAACATTCCATAATTTTGTCAAAATTGCACTTACAAAAAACCCAAAGAAGAGACCAACAGCAGACAGACTTCTTTCTGTAAGTGACTTGGAACGTTTTGTGATGTTAGTAAATGATCTCTTGCTTCAAAGTGAGCAACAAATCAATGGAAAATCGAACTGGAACAATTTTCTTTCTCTCCCACAATATGGGTGGTGAAATCTGAATGAACAAGACAATGGTTAACTAGGAGAAGTGGCAAGACTTTATTCAGGGTCAGGATTTTTATATGATTTTTGGTAGGGAAAATTACAGAAAATTGCCTTATGTTCTTCAGCCTGCCCTTTCCACAAGTGGATGTCGCAGCCTCTTAGGTATAGCTGCGTAGATGTTGACCCTTCCTGTCACACAGACAGAAAACTGATCTATATAGCTAGCATTTGTTCATGTATCGTCTTACTAAATTTGACCAAACTACTTTTGTGAAAAATGAAGTTAGTGTGTAATTGTTTGTTTGACTCAGAGTTTAATTTCCAACTGTCAAAAGTGTGCCATTTCCATGCTTACAGAGGGGATAGTCACTATGGAGTCATTAAAGAAATACTCGAGCCCCCAAATGAGGCAAAATTCAGTGAAGTTGTATATCGGGTATTTATTATTGGAAGTTGCATATCAGCTGCATATTATAACTTGTTCTTTTTTATGATTTTAGCATAGCTTTGTAGGTCAGCCTGGTCTTTCAAGGTCTTTAGCAGTTGAGCTGTTGGACAAAGTTAATAATCCTGACAACCACACACACTACAATGAAGTTGATGATGATGATTTTGAGGTGAGATTATCTTTTATTTTCTCCCTTTAGGTAAACCCAGCATTTGGATATCTTGCTTTGCTTTCATCATGTAAGACTCCAGCTTGACAGGGGCACTGCCCCAACATTTTTAGAGTTCCTGTAAGCTACTGTGCTGGAGGAACCAGGAAAGCTTGTCAGAGCTTGTCACACTTTTGCTGTGGAGTGTATATGAAGTTCCTGTGTGCGGTTTGTGCAGGGTCTTGGCATGGACAAAGACAGTGTGTGGCTCTGCAACAGCTATTCTTTCTCTTTGTTGGTTTGATTCTTGATTGAGATCCAACAGAAATGCACATAATTTTTCAAATTTTTTTCTGTTTACAACTCTTGCAGCCTCACTCTGTTATTCGCCATACAATTCGTTCTACGAACAGGAACGTTAGGGCAGAAAGAACAGCATCAGAGATAAACTGTAAGTTCCAGATATAATTTGCCCGTATGATGGTGTTGATTTGTTTCTAACAAGAGAGGATGTTGTAGTCATTCTTCAGTTGTGTACCCTAGAAATTCTCTCCTGCTGTTGGCACATTTGAGAAATGAAACCTGAAGAAACAATGCACAGACATGAATCTTCAATGATATTTTCATAGAATTGTAGAATGGTTTGGGTTGGAAGGGACCTTACAGCCCATCTAATTCCAGCTCCCTGCCATGGGCAGGGACATCTCCTGCCAGCCCAGGCTGCCCCCAGCCACATCCAGCCTGGCCTTGGGCGCTGCCAGGGACTGGGCAGCCACAGCTCCTCTGGGCAGCCTAGGCCAGTGCCATTTTTCCAAAAACAAAACTAAAACTTGCCTATTATTCTGCTGTTTCATTTCATCTCATTGCTGCATAGTAAAGTTCAGGCAGAAACTTTTTATGACCGGTGTAGTCCTTCAGTTCTGTGATCTTGTCAGACTTTAAGCGTTACTTAAAACATCAAAAACACTAACTGGAAGTACATAAAAATTAAGAGTGACTTGATAATTAGGAGGGCATCTTTTCACGTGAATACGTTGGCTTTCATTCTGTGATGAGAAACCTGTAAAAAAGGTAGCATTTTGTGTTTGTCTTTACACTGTTTCAAGTTCACAAGTTAAACCTTTTCTTGACCATGTTGGAGCACTTTTAATTTTAATAGCTGTCCTCACAAGGGTGTCTGTCAACTTAGTGCATTTTCTTTTCATAAAACCTTTTCTTTACTTTTAAAACAATGTTAATGCTCTACTCAGTTGGATCTAAGTTGAAATTTTGAGGGCAGAAACTGCCTTTCTTCAGGTTTGGACAAACGCCTGTTGTAATATAAATACTAGCCGCTCCTCTGAGTCACGTAGGTCTCGCTTTTAGGAAGCTTACTGTTAAAAGCCCCTTTTTTTCTTTCATGTGCATTTAAAAATAACATGTGGTTACACAATTACATTTTAGTGTGCTTTCATATTATGACTTGCTATTTACTTTTCGTCTGTTTCTTGTGGGTTTCAAATTCGTGAATTTAAGCATTTAGACGATAATGATATTTATAGTGGTAGTCATTTTATAGGCAAATTAAGTGTTGTGTACGTTATTTTGTTGTGCTACAGCATGTGCTTCCCTGTAGTAAGCATCGAAAGGACATTAGCGTAATGTTGTGTGTATTAAAGTTGACAATGTACTGTTTTGTAGTTGATAAGCTCCAGTTTGAGCCCCCTCTACGGAAAGAAACTGAAGCTCGGGATGAAATGGTAAGGACAAGTTTGTTTTTTCCTTCCTTTACTAAAATCATAGCACCTTCATTGTTTTGTGGTTCAACTCTAAGTAATTTGTGTCTGAAGTACAAAGTCATGAGAAGGCTGCTCTTGGTCCCTGGACAATCGAAACATTTTGAAGAAAATGAATTGCCCTCTATGCTTTGTGCAGAGAGTCATGCTCAGATGAAATAAACAAGTGCCAATTAATTTGATAATGTGGAGAGGCTGTTCTGCATTTGAGTCCCTGATCTCACCATCATCAGCGTTTATTTGCTGCTTGTTTCTTGGAGCCCAGCCAACTTGCATGCGGACTTTTTGCCCCCTGTGAGCTGCTGCTGTTTATTCCAGTTCTCAGCAGTTTGCTTCAGATCAGCTAATTAACGTTCTTTTGGGTTAGTATGTGACTGTTTAAAAGGGCTCCATTTTTTAATAAGTGTTGTGAATAGCAACAGCTGCCATTAATTTTGATTTGGAGAAACCAGTGCTCAGTGTTCCAGAAAAATCCCATTCCTATTTTTTTAAAGCTGTACTCGAGTTCACCAGGTGGATACAAGTTCATCTTATTTGCATGTGACTTCAGAGACTTGTACATGTTGTTACTGATGAGGTCCCCTTGGTACGGTGACAGGAATGCCCCCAGCCTTTCCTGACAGTATTTCATACGAGTTTGGAGGTGGCTGCACTATGTTCTCTTGTTGGAAGAGTGTCTTGGAAGTGCCCCGAGTGGAAAATCCTTACTGAGTTTTCACCATAAGTTTTTGCTTTCATGTTATTTAACGTTACTTGATACTGGCATTATACCATTTCCAGATGCTGCTTTTCAGTCTGAACCTAAGAAGAAAATATCTTTTCAATAATTGTTTTGTAACTATATTGTGAAACATTACCTCACTTTGGAATTTTAGTTATTGCTAATGGGTCATTCTGCGGAGCTTGGGAATCTCCCAGGCTTCTTCACATGCTGTGGATTCAGTTTGATAGGAAAAAAAAATGAAAATCTCTTCATCCTCAGGTGGTGGCAGCTGGCAATGACTTTGCTTCACATTGGAATCCTTTTGTTGAAGGTGGAAGCAGCAGGTAAGTATAGAGTTTTAAAACATCTTGTATTTCTGTGAGTTAATATGAAAATATAGTCTGAAAGAAATAAATTGAGGTGGAAAATCAAACCTTAAGCCCAAATTTATGTTAATATTTATAAAATCAAAGGAGATTTTACCCAGTTTTCAGTCATCCTTCTACTGTTGGTTGGTCATTGTCTTGGAGAATGGATTTTAATCTCTTTTAATAATGAACAGTAGTTTATTTTAAATTTATTGTAGCTCCCAGTTGCAGATGGAAAGCAAAGCATACACGTGTATGTCTGCCATGCTGAAATAACATTGCCAAAGCCAATTTTCTGAAGCGAGATCAGAAACCTTGCAAGGGCTGAGTTCAGGATCCTGCGCTACCCTTGCACGTCTCTTGTGAGCCACTTCTGTAGTTGTGACATCCTGTGGCAAATATTTTCGCAGTGCTGAAGGGCAGGTCTTTGCCAGTAAGTGAGGAGAAACCAGTTCTGAAGATTTAGTGGTGTGACTGCGCGGCTGCTGCTGTGGGTGTCTGCTTAGCACAATCTATAATAACAGTCATATAGTGTTAAGGGATGCAGTGTTCTAGGCAAAGATATGCTGTAACTGATTTCCTCCGGGCTAAAGCAGGCCTGAAGTAAGGGGGCACAACTGTGTCCAAGTTAGGACTGAATTTAACATGTATGTGGCTTCCTTTTGCTGCAAACTACCAGATTCTGCCTTTAAAGGCAACCTTTGAATTTGTGTTGAGTGATATGAATGTTTAGTAATAGCGGTGCACATATGTAGGGAAAGATGGTATTTCAGTTCAAATAATTGAGGCTCAAAGAGCCTCTTTCCCATCTTTATTTGGAACTGAGCAGCACACAGTAAATTTCTTTGGCTTTTTTGCAGATAAAGTCTTGCATAACCTGTCAGCTGACACTCCAGCCCCCTGGAAGGCTGACCTTGTCACGTAGATTGCTGGTGCTTGGGTCTTTTTAAGTTCAACCCATTTTTCTGTTCTCACTGTCATCGTAGTAAAAGTTCAGGGTGGCTTTCTAGACCCTGCCTTTCTCTGTCCAGTAATGACAGTGGCTTCTTTCCTTCCTTTATTCATGTTCTTTGCTTGTGTGACCCTGATGAACTAAAAGATTGCAAGCCTTTCTCATGAGTGGTGAGTTTTCTGCAGACAGCTGGAATCTGCAGGGTCGAAGAGCAGGGAGGGAGGAGGAAAGCTCTGATTTCTCATCTTCATATCCTCCCTGCAAAGTGACTTACTGACTTGGTTCTGTTTCTCTGCCATTATTAAGATTGTCCATACCAGACTATATTGCAGAAGGAACGTAGCTGTAGCAAGCGTTGCTAGGGCTATAAGTTTGTAAATAGATACAGATTCAGTACACAATCCCTCTGATTGAAAGGAGAATAGTCATAAAACTTCTGGATGGTCAGTCTGTGCCGCTTACTTGGAATCCACTTCCAGTTTAAAAAGATAAACAGGAAATGCATAGCTCCTCTGTCCCCAGCAATTCAGAATAACACCAGGGATGTAAAGAGAGGATGCGTGCTGGGGGAAGACAGACAGACGGACTTGCTTTTCATGTCCCTTGGCTTTTATCAGAGTAATGGCGATTGTTATGTTTGACTTGGGAATTATTTCAGTGGAAAGAGGCATATCAGAAATTGTACCTGAAGATTGAACGTACTTGTTGGCTCTTCTCATCCTTATTGTAGCATTTTAAATGACTTTCTGTATAGATTTTCTGTATTATAGAGGTGTTTTTTTCCTGATGGGTGGGCTTTGTATTTATTTTTTTTTTTACTAGCTCCTGGTGACAACTGCTTTTCCTTCAAAACAAACAAATTGTAGGGAAATCGTGTAGCAATCCATATGTGGTTGGATTAGTTTTTGGGTAATATGTTTTGAATTTCCCATTAGTTACCCCTGTAGCCATTCCTCACTGGGTGACGTGTGCTGTGGGACCCGGAAGGATGTGTGTGGTGGTGGGATTTGGGAGTGTCTGCACTGTAGGCTGACTCGTCTGCACAGTCTTGGGTTGCACCAGGCTTCTGCAGCCTGAAGCCTGCCTCTGCTGGAGCACCGAGACAGCCAGCTTGCGAGCTGCTGCTTCCATTGCAGAGCTGCTGACTGCAGAAGCCTGGACTTCGCGGTATCACAACAGCATACTAAGGAATGCATTTGGATGTGTAATGATCAATTATTTTTTTTCTTCTTTTAGAATGACATTTTCGGTGCTTCTCTGATCCTCTAGTCACAATTTCTTTTTTTACCTTTTGCTGGCTTTGAAAGAAAAGCTCCCACTGTTATGGGAAACAGTCTGTGTCTTGAGCATACAACACTCAAGGAAGCAATTTTCCACTATTTCTTCTTTGTAAAGGTTTTTCTCCTTTTGCAATTTCCTTAGTTTTCCTTTTTTTGTTGTTTCTATTATTAGGCATTTCAGCAATATTTAAAATACCATGTAGGAAGAGGAAAGATTAGTTGATGGTATCTTGTGTGGAAGAGAGCTGAAATGGTTCTTGGGGGTGGGCGGTGAGGGAGGGAGGGAAAGGAAGTGACTGTGCTGAATTGAAAAGGGCTTAATGCAGTGAGAGAGGAGCACTGTGCTTTGTAAAGGGCTGGAGATGCTCTTTACAAAACTGAATGGTATTGTCACCGATCGGTTCGGTTGCACGTGTCAACCTTAGAGCAGAGCTCCTAATGTTATAAACATTTCACCTAGGGGACTGCTTACAAAATTTGGCGATGGGAGTGAAGATGTTGAAGAGTGAGTGAACCTCCTTCGTGTACAGTTGCATTTACTCCGTGTGGCTCTCGCTAAGCAGGCAGTGTTCTGGCAAAATCTCATCCCCTAAAATGCTGCAGGCAGCTTTGCCACTCATAGAAGCGAGGGCTGGGTGCTCTCAAAGATCTAACGCACGCTTGACTGTTTATCTGATCGTCTGGAGAATGTACGCAAAGCAATGCTTTCTTCCTTTGCTCTCCTTCCTGAGGTTATTTTAGGATGTGTGGAAGTGCCTAATACTTGAAAGTAGACTTTGTGTTGACTAGTCTGCCAGGCCTCATAGTGGCAATGGGCATGCAAATATTCCTGCAGAGCTCTGGGAGGGTTTGTGCAACTCCTGTTACCCAGACGTTTGAGTGACCCAGAACCGCACTGAAAACAGCAAGCTGCGCTGAATGGCTGTGAACCCTTGTGTTGGTTGGCCCAAAGTTCAGGTGCAGTTGGGGTTGCTGTTAGTAGATGTCCAATGAACTTGTTTTGTCACTTTGGAAAAACTGGGGGAGAACGTTGCTCTGTGATTTACTGGCTGATCCAGAAATGCAGCATTTTCACTGTCAGGAAGAATTTTTGAGAAAAAACAAGTGCAAAAGTAAAATCCAAGCAGTGGAAGGGGGGTGCCTTCAGAGAACTAGTCCTTTAACATATGTGCTTTGAAAATTTCAATACCCTTCATCACAGAACGCTCTCTAATGTCTACGTTTATGAAAGAACATGAGTTTATCAAAAACAACACTTCTAACAAGATTAACATGCTTTTTTATTTTTCCACCCTTGGACTTCTAGTTTAACACTGTTCATGCAAAGCTGTGATCAGTCTTTTCTACGCGTCTGGCTTGTATCATTTATAGTCTTTGTTCTCAAGCAAGTCAATTTATATTGTTGATTTAACTAAGACAACTTCTACACCTTTTCATTTCAGATCAACACTAAAGCGAGCAGGGCCACCTCCTCTACCTCCTAAGGTAAGTGACTGTGGTTTTAGGCAGCAAAACCCCACTCGTGCAGCCTCTGCCGTGCTTATGTTGGATGCTGTCAGTAGGTTATAAATTCTCTTAAATACCATTTGCTAGCTGACTTCATGTATTTTATGCTGACTTGCAGTCTGTGCAGTCTTGACCTTTGGGAACTCCTGGCCTTGTGCACTGTTCCAGACAAAGTGAGTTTTAGGTATTTTCTCTCTAAAGAGAGCATGCTGTGCGGAATGGCCTCTCAGTCAGCGTTGTGCCCGCTGCTGGGATTTTTCCATCAGAGAAGGAATACCTCTTAGATTATTCTTCTGACAAATGGCTTTGTTCAAAGGCTGATTTACTTATTTATTTTTCTAATGTAGAAGCAGTGTAAGTTGAACTAAAATTTGCTTTAAGTGTATGCTTCCAGATGCCATTTCCCAGGTAATCGTCACCTCTTTTGTTTGTTGCAGCCAAGAATAAACAGTTATCCCGAGGAAAATCTCCCGGATGATGAGAAATCTCAGACGATAAAACATTTCCCCGACTCACAGAACAGAGCCCCACCAGCTCATAGGAGACAGAGTATTCCTGTTTGTGGGCCTCAGACTGATTCTTCCCCCATTGGTATGACCAGCAGCATCAGTAGCCCAGGATTGCTCACAGCTAGATACAGCGACTTGGGTAAATGCATTGCACTTCCTAAAGGTGCCTTGTTTCCTTTTAAAGGAAATCAGTTTGGGAGTCAGCTCTGTTTTCAGAAGATGGTTATTTTAATACAGACTGACCGTGAAGTGAAACTTTCCTTTTTACATGTGTGCTGGTTCTTGTTTGAGCCATGACCTGTGGTAGAAATGTCCTTCCCAAAGCAGGGATGCTCAGCCAGTCAATACTATTGCCTGCAGGAATAACATAAAAACAACGAGTGTGCAGGAAGAACCATCTGTGAGGACATTGCCGCAGCTTTATTCTCAATCCTGTTCAGCCTGGGGACTGTTTGGATAACGGGAAGCCTTTTTTACTGTGTAGCTTTGCATGCGGAAGAGTAGCCAGCTGCTCTTGAAAGGGTTCAGCTACCTGAGAAGTGTATACTCAAGTTTCAGAGTTCACTATGCTGTACTCCCACTAGGCACAGGGAGAAGAGAGAATAGGGCAGCAAAATATTTTCTATTTCGTTATGTCAAGTGAGTTCCAAAATGTGCCTGGGCTTCATTCTAGGAAATGGGGATGGCATGTTGAAACTAATTGAAGAAAATGCAGAAGGATCCGGACAAATCCCTCAGCTGCCACGTAAAAAAGAGAAAAGAGATTTTCCTGTAAGTATTGTGGCTCTCAGTCTGATCAGTTGCCCCATTTCACATATCATTTCAAGCTAGCTAGTTTTACTTCAGTGCATGGGAGCTATTTTATGATCCTTCTCTCTTCCCACAGAAGCCAGCGATCAATGGTTTACCACCCACACCGAAGGTGCTGGTAAGAAGCCTCATTTGCAGTGGGAATTACTGGAAGTCTGCCATCATGTCATCTCTCTAGTGTCAGAAGGTTTATTCTAGAATAAGCCACCACCTCATCTGGGCTGATGTGCACGTCATAGCCAATTACTTTTCACTCAGTTATTTGTGCACTGAATCCAAGATACTTGCTTCCTTTTCTTAAAAACTTCCCTTCACCATTCAGTCAGGATGTGAAGAGATGGGGACTTCACTGGCTCTGTGGGCTGTGATCTCCAGTGGCATTCCCTGTTTAATACAGAGAAAGGAGGAAAGGAGGTAGCGATTGGAGAGGGTGTTACTTGCCTGAATGTTTCTGCTTGATTTGCTTTCTTACACAGTTGCATAAGCACTCAATCTTCTTACCTAGTAGGTAAGAATTGTCCATATCATTTTGATCACTCTTTGCATTTCTCAACGTATATGAAGTCTATGAAAAGGTTTGGAAGGCTGCATTGTAATTGGGGGGGAAAGGTAAAAATGTTTTCCATCAAAGCAGGTTAGAGTAAGTTTGTCTGAAGAGAAGAGGGCCATGCACAATCCTGTGCTAAGTAGCCAAGTGCCAGAAGTTAAGATCTTTATACAAGAAACATGTTTCAAGTTTCAGTTTTTGTGTCTTTCAGATGGGAGCATGTTTTTCCAAAGTTTTTGATGGTTGTCCCTTGAAGATTAATTGTGCAACATCATGGATACATCCAGATACTAAAGGTAAAGTTACTTTTTGTGTTTGTATGTTAAGGCTGCCTGTTACTGAAGTGCTAATGAGCTTGTGAAATAAACCATTTCTCTTAATTTTATAGATCAGTACATTATCTTTGGAACAGAAGAAGGTATCTATACTTTGAATTTGAATGAACTTCACGAAGCAACAATGGAACAGGTGATCTTCGGTGTATTGAACACACGGAATAGATTCAGCAATACTATGAAGCAAGAAAGTTTTATATTAAAGGGGGGGTAGATGGGATGCCAAACTTTGTGGCATAAACTGATTCACATTGAAGTAAACACTGGAAGTCTTAAAATTAGTAGTTCCCTTACCTGATTTTGTTGTTGCTCTTTATATAACACTGCTTTCAAAGGAACTCTGTACTAAACTAGCTTTCTTCTCTGTGGAGGCAACCGATTACCTACCTTTTCTTTCTCCATTTTATCTCCACTAGATGGCATATTGCTTCTCCACTGCATGCTACCAAAGCCCTCAGCCATTTAGTTTAGTTGGTGGTGTTACCACCAATAAGTATGTGTTTGCTTCAGTTTTCTTGGGCTCTCTAACCCTTTCCAAAGAGCTTCCACTTCATAAAGTCATGGTGGTGTTACATTTGCCTTTTTAGAATCAGAAGTAGCCGGGTGTTTTTGCAAGGGAAGCACTGACAGAGGCTGATAATGAGATGTACACCTGCAGCTTTCAAAAGCAGTTCACGAAGGCGCTTCAGGCCTCTAAAGTGTTACATTCAGTCAAGACATGGCACAGGACAAAAGCCACAGGTGACGAGGTGGACGTCTATGACTAATAGTGAGAGAAAGATGATTTCACAGAAAGGGCATTGTATAGATGTCTGTGCTTAAGAGGAAAAAAGTCCTTTGTTTCTGGGAAGTTCTTGATAGAAGACAGAACTTCAGGGGCAAAAGAAAGGGGGAAGCAATTCAGCAAGGTCAGGGAGGGGGTAGCTTGGCACAGACAAAACAAGAGAAGGTTATAAATGGCTTGATGGTGAGAAGTCTGAATTTGAATGTAATATAGCGAGAAGACGCTTTCACGTTGAGAGGGAGGGCCATGTACCTGAATGCAATAGAAGAACATTGAATATGAAGTTTGTTTTGTTATCTTTTTGTAGCATCAGCAGACGTGGCATCATAGAATCAAAGAATGGTTTGGGTTGTTCCACATGGGGAACAACTACTTACTTTTCTAACAGATTTCCCAAAAATGTGGTGACTACTGTTGGCGACCACCTGGCCTTACCTCAATTAACTCTTCCCTCAGTTAGTAAAACTAATCTGTTTCTTTGTATATTTTCCTAATTTATTTTATGTGACAGTCTTCTCTGGACTCTTCCAGATGCTTTTTTTTATATCAAGAGGTTAAACATGGCAGTGTTTGGTAGAGAGAACCTAGCACTATCTACTTATGACATTTAATGCATCCCACAATGAGAGTTTCCTTTTCTGTGAGAGCATCCTCAGTTGGCAGACGTTACGTGTGATTCACTACAAACCCCAGAGGCTTTACAGCAGTGCTTCAGCCATGCCAGTTGTTTCCCTGTTTGCATTTATTCATTACATGATTCCTCCCCACTAAATGTTGGTGCTTGAGATTTTTTAACTGTTTCTCAAATTTTTAATTCTGATCACATCCTCCAAAGTGCTTGTTGTCTCTCCAAGGATAGTATCTGCTGATTTCAGAAGCACACTCTTACTCCATTACTAATTTCTCAGTGAAAATGCTGAACAGAACCACACGTAGAAAAGACACTATGTATCTGCAGGCTGCCTTTTTCCCCTACTAAATAGCAAATTTCTGATAGATGCTCTTGTTTTCATGTTTTCTTTCTGCATTTTCTTTTACTTCGTATTTTCTCATTTTGCCCTTGGAAACAGCATGTGAGACAAAAGTCCTTCACATATGTTTCATGTTTCACTGCACCCAGCAGGGCAGTTACTCTGTTGAAAAAGAAAATTCTGATGTTCAAATGCAGCCCCTTCTGCACAAGTCTGCACCATCTTCTCTTGTTATCCTCTTGGTAATTAAAAAGTGGGTGGCTTGTTCTTGTGCTACCCCAGATGACCAGTCAGTCCGTCAGGCTTTTTTGCCGCTCTCAGAGTTCAGCCTAGGTGCTGTGTTTGTCCTTCCTGAGGTCCTTGGTCGTCCTCCAACAGTTTTGAAAATAATTGTTACTGAGGCCTTGGGGTTTGAGCCAGTTCGTAAGTACTGTTAAGTAAACTTTTGGGGGGCCTGCCGACATGAGTATATGTAGTCGGAATAATGATTGTGTTTTTTATCTGCTTCTAGCACAAGTTTCTACCCCAGTGCCAGTAACTGTGCTAATCATGCAGTTCAGATGAATTTCCACTTCTGTCAAGCTGGGGTTCTAGCCATTTGCTTTCCCAGTTACCACGTTTATTGACTTCTCTCGTTGCCTTTGTGTACTTTGCATTGGTAATCAGATTTGCATCTTAACCTTTCTTAAGTTTCTTTCTTCAGGCTTATCCTGTGATTTTCTATTCAACCTCGCACCCTTTTCATTTTCTGTATTATATGTGTGAGATACTTAAGGTTTGGGGTGGAAACAACAAATACTCATCTTGTGATAGCTTGGAGAGGGTTCACAGAGAACAACTGTACCCCTTCTCTTCCAGTGGCACCATCAACTGAAGCTAACAGAAGCCAAATTAAAAATAAACAGTGGGTAACTGGCCTGGGATGTTTTGCTGTGGGGAGTTACAAATGGTAGGAATTACACGAGTTCAGAGGGGGGTCTGGACAAATTTATGGAAGATGAATCTTCTGAAGATCACTAAGAGCATAAAACCCCTGTCTGACTCGGCAGGTTTCCAAGCTGAAGAAACTTGGCACCTGGCAGAGTACTTGGTGCAGTATTACATTGTTTTCGTAGGCTGACAATTTTTTAGAAAAAATTGTCACTTTATAGAGTCTGTTGGAAATCGGTGTTAGTTTAGGCAGACATTTGCTTGAACCAGTAGAGCTGTTCCTTTGTAGATCCTTGATTCGAGTGTCTTCTGCTCTGTTGTGCAGTGGTTTCTCTCAGTGGAGCTGTCCGCTGTTGTCTTTTTTTTAAGTATCCTTTCAAAACAGCTCGATCTTATGAACTCTTCTTTCTCTTCATGGAATTTCTTCTCATGGGAGGTCCTTACCTATGAATCCTCATCAATAAATTCAGTCTCTTTAAAAAAGAAATAAATTGTATCCTTATTCCTTCCGTTGTTGAGACTCCTGAATGCTGTTATTTTCCTGTCACTGTTAGCAAAATTCCCTTCCTCCTTCAGGTTGTCAGGAGGCTCTTAACTTGACATTTTCTCAGACCTAGATTAGCTACTTCTTGAGTAACTTCTTTACTCTGAAACAAAAATAAGTCCCAATGCCTTTCCATGAGCTGCCTGTTTACAAAGCAGTATGCTAACATAAATGGCCAGCAGATAAGTCCCATAAAGTACAAGATTTTGTGCTAATTCAAGTTACTTAGAAAATATCACTGCCTTTTTTTAGTTTTCCCTCTTCTGGCTTGCTTGGGGCTTAGTAGGCTTCTGTAATAACATTACTGTCTCTCTAGCTGTCATTCCTGAGCATGCTGTATCTGTCTATTTATGGTATTCCAGTCTTGCCAGTTGTCCCACTTCAGCTCTGTGCTGCTAATTAAAAAATAAAGAAAAATTGAAGTTTGAAAGTTTCAGGGGTAGAAGATGGCAGGAATGAAAACTGATTCAGCCAAAAAAAGAAAAAATAAATAAAAAAACTAAGCAAGGGGTCCAAAGGAGTGAGTTAAAGGAGAAAATGTAGTTGAAGCTGGGACTTTCTCCAGCATCCATCGCTGCAGGAGTGGTGACAGATGCGGAGCAGGCAGGGAAAGCCATGGTTAGAAATTCCTGTATGCTTCTAGTAATGGAGATAATTTCTTTCTTCAGTTATTTCCCCGAAAGTGCACCTGGCTGTATGTTATCAATAACACCTTGATGTCCTTGTCAGGTATGTATGAGCAGAAAAAAAAATTTAAATGATTAAAATTAACATTCAGTACAATGTCTGTTCATTGCAGTGAAGTAGAAAACTGTACATTATTTCTTGTGTTTGTATAGAAAGTTTTGCTTCATGAGTGTTTTAATTTGAAAAATTTTCGTAGATAGGGCTTGATAATACTGCTGCATTACCAAAATGTAGCTGTTTGACAGCATGTTCGGTATGAACCAGAGTTAGAAAATAAATACACCCTAAAAAGAAAAAATCAAGTTACAGAACCGTGAGGTGGCTGTGAAATACTACCAATCCATCAGATGGAGCCTTAAAAAAAAAAAAAATCAGCAGTTGACGTGGAATTTCTAGGCGGGAAACAGAGGTAGCGTGGCATGCAGACTAATTGTAGGGTTGTGCCTTTGAACATACAGGGTTTTGTGTAGCACCAGTTTTACTGATTTATAAAGATGTCCTGATAAAATGAATTGTTGCTGTATAATTACAGCCTTCTAAAAATGTGTACATAAAACTAACTTTCAGAGCTTTTTTTAGTGTTACTGAAATGAATTTTGAGTTGAATGATGTGTTTTCTCTATATGCATTATTATTGTTGTCTTGTTTTATTTTTCTTCATAATTGGACTTGAAATATCTGACGCATGTGGTCCATTTTTCTAGAAGGTAATTTTCTATACATATATTTCTCTAAAATGTACGTTCCTCTGACGGAGGTGTGTGTGCCATATCAATTTGTGCTGTTCTCTTTTACAGGGAAAACATTCCAGCTCTACTCCCATAATTTAATAGCTTTGTTTGAACAAGCCAAGAAAACGGGATTAGCTGCTCATATTCAAACCCATAGGTTTCCTGACAGAATATTACCAAGGTACAAATCTTTCACTTACAATTATTAACAAGTGACAATTTTCTTGAATGCTGTTGAACTGGTAGCATGAAAGGCCCTTGGCATCTCTTGTTGATGCATTTTTTGTACCTGTTATTCCAGGAAGTTTGCCTTAACGACAAAGATTCCTGATACGAAAGGATGCCACAAATGCTGTATAGGTGAGTAGGCGTTCAGTTTCACAGGTTTTTTCCTGGTCTTTGTTGTTTGGACATGGCACGTCTTCAACTCATTGCTTTTTAATAAACTTATAGTTAGTTCACTGTTCAGAAAACAGTATGACTACAATATTTCTCAATGTTATGCTTAACTAGTGCACAGCTTTCCTTCGAATTATTGCAGGGGATCTTTATGCCGGTCAATGGAAATGATAACACAGGCGTTTTTGCTATCAGTTCTTAACCTAGAAATGTTGCTATCTAGAACAAGATCCATTGGGAAACCCTGGAGAATGCCGGTAGCATGCAGCTGACATGTTGCACGCTGTTTTTGAGAGCTGCCAAGGGTGAATCTGAAGCTCTCAGGGAATAAGTAGATGTTCGGGATCACTGGTTTCAGGCTGCCACGTGAGCCAGCTGGTTACTGTGACATGCAGGCTGCCTGCGAGTGTCACGCTTGTTACAGAATCCCGGACTTGGTGCCATACACAAACACCCTTTCTGGTTTGTCAGTTTGCCTCAAGCTTTGACCTAGATCCAATTTTTAGGGAGGCTAATGTGAAAATAATATTTTCCACAAGGAAAAGGCTGGGTATGAACAAAAATGATGTCCGGATGGGGAGGACTGATGCCATTTCTCAGTGTTCTAAGTACCCACAAAAAAGTTAAAGCTTGTGAAGTTACAAACTTGTCTTTGGCTTCACTGAATTTCAGGAAGGTTTGGGTTTTCTACAGAACACGTCCTTTCGAAAACTGGCCCCAGCACCGTGTGAAATTGTATTTTACGCTTTTGCTTAAGCAAAATACAAAGTACCTTGTAGCAAACTTGGACATCCTATTTAGCTCATCTAAAGTGTCTACAGTAGTCATATTTACAAAGTATTCCTGAAATCAGGCTGGTCTTTTATCTAACTGAGCAAAAAAAAAAAAAAAACATATTGCATTAGCTGTCAAAGCTCACAGGAAGTTCTGGGGCATCTGGACTGCTTGGGAATCTTTTTGGTTTAAGTCACAACGTGACCCAGACCTTTCACTCCCCCTCCTCACTCAGCCCCAAGAAGAAGGTGTTACGACTTTTCTGGCCATTCAGCGTGTGGCCTCTTTACTGGAACTTAAAAAATGCCAGTGGTTATTAATTACAAGGATAATTTAATTTATCTGGAATGTAGCACAATATTAATCACGGTGGATATTTGAATGGAAATCCAGAAAACAATTACCAGTGTCAAAGTGAGACTGTTTCTGTAGTTATTTGCAAAGATATCTGCAATTTTTATTTTCAAGTATTCATTGAGCTTCCTGGACTTAAAATTTTTATTTTTTTTTTCCTGTTTGTTTATTTTATATAGTAAGAAATCCATACACAGGACACAAGTACCTCTGTGGTGCCTTGCAGTCTGGAATTGTTCTGCTACAGTGGTATGAGCCAATGCAGAAATTCATGTTAATAAAGGTAAATATCTCATTTTAGTTTAGAACATCTAATTTTGCATCTCCTTCTTACCTGCTCCAAGATCTTAATTGTTGTATGGTTGTTGAAGTAACCTTTCTAGAATTTGTAATGGAAAGTACATCCCAGGATAGTCCCATTTGTGGGTTCTGAGCACTTGAATTTCTGGCTTGACACATGTTGACTAAGAAAATCCAGTGACTGAATCAGTCAAGTGTTGGATCAAGCCCAGTACTAGCAATAATGGACTAGCGTGCCTCTGCGCAACCTACTGTTGCTCACAGCTCATGCTGTCTTAAAAAAAGCACTCCTAGTAGCAGTGAAACACTGTTCTGTGTCTTGTACACTTCGTGCATGTCATTTTAGGCTTCTTTCTTCCAAGGTAAAAGGAAACTTTAAAAATGCTTTTTTTTTTCCTTTTTTTTTTCTCCCTCAGCACTTTGATTTTCCTTTGCCAAGCCCTTTGAATGTCTTTGAAATGCTAGTGATACCAGAGCAGGAGTACCCGATGGTCTGCGTAGCTATCAGTAAGGGTGCTGAACCAAATCAGGTAGTTCAGTTTGAGACAATCAACTTGAACTCTGCTTCTTCATGGTTTACAGAAATTGGTGCAGGTAAGACTCTTGGTCTGTCTTGCAGCTATTTTATTGTCTGGTAACTGTTGAATATCCCTTCCTCAGAAGTCATTTGGAAACCCTTTATGCTAGGCAAAATGATGCAGCTTCTCTATGTAAAGCATATAGAAGCCGATCCCAAGTTCTTCTTGTGATGATTTGCCAACCTTACTGTAAACTATCTTAAAAGACTTCATTTTTAGCCACATCTTCTATTAAACTTCCTTAAATAGTAATGCAGACCCTGCTGATCGAGTTCTCATTTGTGGTTGCATACTTTTTACTGGGGTCAGCCTTAATGCTCTTTCCCCTTTTTTCCTGTGTAAAGACTCACATAAATGCATTCTTGTCTGTCCTCCAGTCCTTGGGGGAGGCTTGTCATCTTCAGCTGGCTATTAATAAGTAGAATGTTTTGTTTTATCTTCAAAAGCTGGTTGATATTTTGCAGATGCTTTTCTTTGCTGGCTTTGTTGGATGCAATTTTTAACCTTTAGATACAGCTGTATTGAGAAATTCATTAAGAAAAAGTATGCAAACTATTAAATTCTAGTTTAATATCAGCACAATAATCTTTCCCAATGTGAATTTAAAGGAAAAGAACATTTTTTTAGGGGCAAAGATTCCCTTGGTGATTCCTTTTGTTCATTAGCATGCCCCTTCATGAAGGAAGCTGACTTTCTGTGCTGAACTGTAACATAAAATGTATTTTATGCCAATAAACAGTAGTGCTTTCATATTAAATACATGCTTTGAACTAAGAGGTTTGTCCTTAGGCCCTGTTCTGCTCCTATAACATTCTGAGATCATGCAGCCTTAAAAATATAAAAGAATAAAAATATTGTAGCTTGCAAAGTGCTCATAGCATACTGAAAATGCTGTACCAATTGGCAAGAGGATGGGGGGATGGCAGAAATCAGTGTTATGACGTGACATAAACTAATTCCTTCTCTTTTTCACAAGGCAATCAACAGTTAGATGCCATTCACGTAACACAGCTGGAAAGGGACACTGTCCTAGTCTGCCTGGACAGTAAGTAACAAGCGACTCTTGGGCAACTTACTACGTCTTTTGCTAAACATGCTTTGCCACAATTGTTGATTTTAACTCTACCATAAGTTAATTTTTTCATTACTAATTTGTGTTGTAGCATTTCCTAACAGATACAATTCAAATAACTGTTCATTGTGTCTCTTGCAGTTCCACTTTCCCTCTTCATGTGTTTCTCACTCTTGTTTCTCTTCACTCTTCACTCTTGTTTCTTTCCAAAAGGAAATGTAATGCAGCGTTACGGATGAGAATTCAAATACACGCCAATCAGAAATTTTCACAATTTCCTTGGAAAATGTGACATTTGCCTGTTGTGTATGCCTGGCAAGATAAAAGGCTAACGCTTGCATCTTACACAATACCAGTAGCAATGACTTGTGCGTCAGAGGGTAATACCTCCCTGGGAACTCTGCAATGACTTAATCAACTTACGTTTCCAACCTTTATGTTGCATTCACATTTCTGCACTAAGTTTGTTTTCAGGAAGTCCATCAGTAAAGTCTAAAACCATACAAAGTCTATAAAAAAGTTCTGTGTGTTTATTTTGAGAGCAGGTGCTCTTGGATTAGTTTTGGGCAAACACTGTAGCTGTCAGATGTGGGCATTTTTTGTATCTGAAAGTTGAAATTAGTATTTCATACTTAAAGCCATCAGTAGTCCTATTTGGCTGTGGGTTTTAACATTTATTTTTCTGCTTTTCTTGAGAATTTGTGAAAATTGTGAATTTACAAGGAAAATTGAAGTCAAGCAAGAAATTGGCCTCTGAGCTGAGCTTTGATTTCTGCATTGAATCAGTGGGTAAGTAATTTGGTTCTCTGTCAGCTCTCAAGAGCTGAGTATGGGGGGAATGAGTGTTGAAGGGATTTTAATAATCTAGATTGATCTAGTGCACCCTGTGGGGCCTGACACTAAAAATTGCTTGCGTCAGGATATTGTGAGCAGTTTCTTTGTCTACGCTGGCATGTGTAAGAAAATAAGCCAGTTGCCAGGTAGGGTGTATCCATTGTGTGTATGTTTCCATCTAGTGTCATTTCTGTTTCTGTAAGCAAGATCTATCATGATTTGATTTTAAAAGGTTGAATAGTAAGTTTAAGAGTGCAGTATTTCAGAAACTGAACTCTTACCTGGAATCAAAATCAGTGAAGACACAAAAAGTGAACTTGGTTTTGTTACCAGTTCTGTACAGCTTGCATTTCTGGGTTCCTCACACATCTTCCTTTTTGAAGATTCTTGACATAAGTATTTTGTATTTGACAGCAGGTGGCAAAGCAGTGTACAGTCTGTGTACAGCATCTTTATTAGATATGTCAGAACCATCCTGAAGGAAGAATTATGATACTTTTAATCAACCCTGTGATTCTTCCCTAAGTTCTGATACGTTCTAATTAACTGCACTGCTTGTATCATACAGTGTCTCCTGCTGACACATGCACAACATGACTTGACCATTGCCTTTTCCTTGAACTCTGAAGGAATTCATAGACAGAGGCATTTATTTAGAAGTCTTGTGCTTACCAACTGACATTGAATAATGTGAGCAGTTCTTTACGCTCCAAGTGGTCTCTTGGGAATTCAGGGTATTAAACAACTCTTGATTTTCTGATCGCAGGGTGAAGTGAGGAATAACAGGTGGAGATCAGTTGGCCGTTGTGAAAAACATTGCTCTTTAGGATTGTGTTGAGTGCCTTTGTTCTGTGTATGTAGCACAGAGCTAATACTGAGCAGATACAAAATGTGAATCAGGAATAGTAAAGGAAAACATGCAGGATTTAGGAAAACAAAACACTGTATAAACTACATTTCTGTAACACTGCTTGAAGAACACCAGGTTCTTCATCCAGTATTTTAAAGCATCTAGTAATTGACTCATTCAGAGCTGGTAGTTTTCCTCTTTTTGGCCCTGAATGGCAGACTCCTCCCATTTTTTGTGCTCATGTCTATTTTGAAGTAAATATAATTACTAAAATGGTTTGTAATTTCCAGCAACCCAGAATGTTGTGGTTGGCAGCATGTTTATGTACTTCCTGGTGTTTTTTTCCGGAATCAAACCATTAGGAAACTGAAGATCCAGAGAATAGAAGTGAAAGGGAGAAAAGTTAAAAACAGAGATACCTATCTTGTCTTGGCAAACAGGGAGTGTCTGAGTGGTGTCTGTAAAAAGTAATGTGTACATCAGATCCAAATAGCAATCGCAGTCAAGTTTTTCTACAGTGATTTTAGAGTTTCGTTCTGTCAGGAGTTGAAGTCTCACCATGGACTTCATTATCCACATGCTTCCCATTATCATTGTTGGTGAGAAACCCACATTTCCGTGGTTCAGATAAGCCACACTTGGGTCTGATTGTGTTTTTCCTCTTGCAGTGTGCCTTCAAGACAGTGTGCTAGCCTTCTGGAAACATGGCATGCAGGGTAAAAGCTTCAAGTCAGATGAAGTGAGTAATCTTCCAGCCTCTCCTGGTTTAACTTGGTCCTATTCCTCATTTACTGCTTGATCCTTTGGCCCCTCTAGCTGCTTCCCCAGTGATAATGCTTGTGCTTCACATTGTCATTGTTGCAGCTTGGTGGTTCTTTGTCTGATTTCCCCTCGTGTGTTGCTCTCAGTAAAGCTCACACACATGTTTTAAGCAGCTCTGTTTCCAAGAGTGTCATTTAGAGACTCCTAAACTGGTTCTGCACAGAGGCAGTACAGATACAGTGTAAGCAGCACTTGGGTTTCCTGGATCTCATGGGAAAAAAAAACTAGTTGGCAGTATTTCCTTAAAAAAAGGAAAAATAGCATGCCTTTGGAAAACAAAAAAGTACCCTTTTCTTCAAAAAGGACATCACCCTTTTCAATAGCATCCTGTGTAAAAATGCAGGGGAAAGCTTATCTCCTTCTGTGGACCAAGATTTGATCAACATAGTCCATCTATGCCACCAGTAAGTCCTCTAGACCGATAACGCTCTACAATACAAAAATTATTTAAAGTAAGTTTTACTTGATGAAATGTATTAACACTTCTTTACTTAGTGTTGGTTTTATATGATTCAATCCTGTAATTTACACTATATTTGAGTTGTTGAAGAGACTGACCTTTTTTTTGTCTTCTGGCTCAGACCAATACATTTCATTTTGCCACTGAAATGGACCTTAATATCTCCATTTTTCTACAGGTTACCCAAGAGATATCAGATGAAACCAGGGTTTTCCGCTTACTGGGATCAGACAGGTAATCACCTTGAAGAAATGTAAACCTATTTTCTTTAAATCAGCTTTCTAACTCCCAGCTGGAACTGGGTTCCATCCCACAACAGATCCATCTGTAGGCAGTCCTGGGGGAGACAGTAACACTGTTTCTGCCTGCGATAGCCAAAAATTTAATTAGTGATTTGCATCCAAAATTATTTCTAAGAGCTCCTGTAACTCTCCCACTAACTTTTCGCTGCAGAGATAGAAATGTGAACGCAAATGCAAGTGTGAGGAGATAAGCTACAGAGAGAGTGGACAGCCTTCTTTGGTGTGTGGTAAACCTGGTGACCAGTGCGCTTCTGGCTTGGATTTTTATGGTGAACAGACATTACCTTGACAGCAAATTACTTTTTGACAGCAAATTACTTTTTAAGAAGTCTTTACTGCTCTGGACCTTGAGGCCTGAAAGTTGTGGAGCAAACTACAGCACTTAGAGGTTTTAATGCACAGTGGTCTAAATTCACCCCATTACTCCTAACACCTGTAGGCAGGAGGTAGCACACGCTGCTCAACCCAGGTTTGAATCCTTAGCAGAAGCTGCCCCAGTGTCGTGGGTTTGGACATGCGTCCTTGTGGTTTCTCAGACAGTCAGAGTGCTGAATGTGTAAGTAGACGTGAGTCATGAGTCAAGAAAGGAGTTCCAATACCTGATCTTCTGCTCCCTCATTTGGCCTGCGGGGAACCTGGCTCTGACTCACTTTCTGTAAGTAAACCATAATTCTGTATGGTTACATTCGTGGATCCCCTGTCCAGAAAGAGAGCGAGAGAACAGGAGTAGCATATGCAGGAGACATCTGAAGTCTTTGCTGCGTACGTGAGTCACCAAGGGCCCATTGTGCTTGATCACTGTGGTTGGCATGGAGGGCCCTTACCAGAGCTGACTGAGATCCCAAAAATACAAATACAACGCAACCTCTGACAATGCGTCCTGTGTCTTTTCTGTCTGGTATCCCCCTTGTGCAGACAGGCAGTGGTGATTTCCTTCCCAGCGATCCCCAGCAGAGCAGGGGGCATGTTATTACAAGAATGAGCTTTTGCTAAGGCCCACTGCTGTACAAATGCCATTTTATAAGTTTCAGGCATGTGCTGCACCCCCATCAGTGAATCTGTGTTGCGTACTGGATTTGGTACCTTTAAACGGCTCAAATTTGTCTGATTTCTCTGTTGGGCTGGTGAACACAGGAGTGTACTGAACATGTAGAGAGATGGAAAGCAGTGTCTCGTCTGGTTCAGTCTGAACTTCTGTGGAAGATGTGCACATCAATAACAGCTTGGTACTAAATACCAAGGTGTTTCTGAGGCTGGAGATAAGGTTGAAGTCCTGCTATGTGCGGGTTTGCAGAGAAGCCATTTTCTTCCATTCTTCTCATTGAGCTACCAAATCCTTCCTTTTGTGTTTTTGCATCACTGTATGGACAGAGCAGTCCAGTTTTACGACATACATCTGAGTGAGATATGGTAACACCTTTTTGGCTTGGATCACTTAAGAACTACTGAGTTGCAGAAGTGAAGAGCAGGGACAGAGGCTGTTAAGAGTGAGACTTCATGTGAAAACCATCTCAGGAATGTGAAATGGGAGGAGTGTGTGCACTACTAATCCTGAGATAGGCTTGCTTTGAGAAATCCAACTCAGATGGCACATTTGGCTTATTTGAAAAGCAAGTGGAAAACAAAAAGCAGAGAGAAACAACATAAAAATGATGGAATGTGGCCCTAGGACCTGGTGTAGGGAAACGCAGGAGCTAAGCAGTTGGAAAGCAGACAGGAGGTCAAAGGCCCACCGCTGTCAGCTGATGAGGTGACTGTCAGGGTTCAGCACAGCACAGATGTGTAGAAGACAGCGGTCAACGTACCAAGACCAGGAGAGCAAGGTTTTCCAGAGGAGCATCCAGGACTGTTACCAGCAGGATGAAGGCTGAGAGGGGTTGAGTGTTCCTTATGAATCCACTGGGTGACAAACATTTTTTGGGGAGAACTGTTTAGGTTAGTGGCTGATACTCACCATAAGACATAGGAGGTATAAACATACTCAGGCTGTGGATGATAGGAGGATTGTGTCTCTTCGCAACACTGTGGCTCTGAGATAACTTCCCAATAGAAGCAGAGGACATAACTTATTTCAAAGTGGAGTACACCATTTTATAAGAGATTTGTAACATATTACACGTCTACGGCTGACGGGTAGATTCTGGTTCAAGGAGCTGCTTCTAGTTCTCTGTTCCTTGTGCGTTCTGCTTTAGATTTGCTACAGAAGGGGTGCTACAGGAGGTAACTGGTTTAAAGAATAAAATGCACAGAATATTTAGGAGTTACCTATATCTCTCTAATCTTTAAAAACCCGTGAGCAACAAGATATCTTAACCACCAAGGAGGAACAATGCACTTCATATTTTGCCACTAATGATTTTGGATTTTGTGTTTGATTGCAGAGTCGTAGTGCTGGAAAGCAGGCCAACAGAAAACCCGACTGCACACAGCAATCTCTACATCTTGGCTGGACATGAAAATAGTTACTAAGCAACAGTAACCTAACGCAAATACCAGTGAATTCACCACACGAGGAAAAAAGGAGCATTAGGAAACTCAGTACAAGCAGGACTGTGACTTACTGTTTCTTTTCTTGTCACCTAAATGATGCTGTTTTAGGGTGGAAATCAGTTCATTTTTGCAGCTGGGAACAGCTGGTTCTGTCTCTTGCCACTGTGTGGTTGGTTATATCAAGTTTGCTTAATAAAAGCTGAGAGGTAAATAGCCCTTTACTCATTAGTGTAGGGAAACAGAGCCTTTAAAATAATGTTATTCAGTAAAGGTGCCATAAACTGTTAAATATTTGACTTCCCTTGGATTTTCCTTATATTCTGTAGATACAGATATAGTGCTGGCTGTTTCCTTGTTTTATACTGAGTCTTATTCTTAATAAAAAAAGTTTTGTGTAGGAAGTGAAAGTATCTGCAAAGCTTTTTGTTTTTAAATCTGCCATTCAGTATGGCTTTGTATAATAGACTATTTAATCCTTATTTATTAATCTGCTGCTAGAATGGTGTAATGTATCTAACTTTTAGCAAAGGAAGGTTGCAGAGCAGCTTACAGGTTTTTTTTTTACAATTGTATAAAGATTTGATTATTCTTTTTTTCTTGTAGAGATGTAGTGCATTATTGAGGGGTATGTTACAATGTTGGTTGATCTTGTAAAAATGCAGTTTTGTACAACAAAGTATTTTGTATTGATTTTTTGCCTGCAGAATTGCCATAAAAGGGATTTTCTTATTTACTAGATGTAGGGTGTGTACACAAAATATAATATTGATATCAGACATGTTGCTACTGGGTGGGTGTGTACAATATACATATGTGTGTGTGTGCATGTGCGCATGTGTATTAAGTTGACCGGCAGTGTGTATTTTTTATATATATATATATATATTTATATATATATATAAATGTACAAAATATATATGCTTTATTTTCATAAATTAGGGATAAGCCTTGTGACGTGAAATGGAAATTGTACCTGGTCATCATCCTTAATGAATGAAAGTATCATGTATCAAACTGCCCATGACGTATAGTTTATTTATACTATTCCAAAGGGGAGCCTGTTAGCGATAACTGAACTTAGGAGCTTTTTTGTCCGTACAGTCATTCAGCTGTCTTCGGTCAGACAGTTGTTTGGAAATGGTTAATTCCCCAGCTGTGTAGTATAAATAAATATGATAAGAACCCGTATTCTATATTAAAGCTTTCGATCACCTTTTCCTTTTCCCTGTTTTGTCATCTGCATTTTTCTTTCTCTTTTTATTTCTCCATTAAAGAGTCACATTGGTTCCTTTTGTCTTCCTCATTAATTAAAATTCCTGAGGTACCATGAAATATAAATATAGGCTGACTACAGGATAGCATCTGGTTTTACTACCTCATATTAACCTGCTAGCTTTGATGTAAGTAAACACAGTCCATAGGCAGATACAGTAGCAGTTCATTAAAATTTGAAGGGAGGCTTTTTTAAATTAAATCCTACAGTCTGCTGCCATTTATTCAGCTCCTGTGATCTGCTACCCTGAGAAAGCTTCACAAGTCATTTTATTAAAGCATTAAAGGTAAGTGTGTTACAGCAGCTTGGCCTGTCTCAAGGTTTTACTGACATAGCAGAACTGGGGTGGTTTGATCTTAACTTGCAACCTGGCGAATAGAGTGCTGGGTTATCTGCTTAGGCATCAGACTACTTGATTCATAATTTAACATAGATGGAATTAATTCATCACATGTGATGAATCAGTAATGTCTTTTTGTTACTAGGTACAGCTGGAGTTTTACGTTATTCTGAAAATCTAGAAGGAAAAAAAAAAGACAAACCTGCACACAATTTAGCATTTTATCCACTTAGCATCGTCATTCAAAACTAATTCTTGTTACTGACTTGATATTTAAATCAAGTCAAGCTTTTCAGTTCTGAAACCTTATCAAGGTTTAATAAATAGTAACTGTACAGATAGAACTTGAAAATCAGCCCACAAGCAATGTACTGAAAATGTTTTAAGTGGTCAGCTGTAATTGGATCAGCAGTGTTAAAAGAGACATTTAAATTTTGTTTTAAGGAAATTAAGTTCTCTAGTACTGACCTAGTCTATAGGTAACAATGATTGGTGACTAACTCTAAAATTGTATAACCCATAGACTACAACAACCTTGAAGAAAAAGTGAAGCACCAGGTATAGATGTTGTAGAACAAATGTTTTCACATAATTTACTTTATTCACTGCAGAAGGTAATTTTGGCTTCATCTTTGAAAAGACTTAAAGATCTCTCAAAGAGTAGAGAAATGTGTGAATAAAATATGAGTATTTATGGGGAATAACTGGAGTAAATAACTACTAGGTCAGGACACTGTCATGCAAAAATAATGAACTGAAAGTATTTTTCTTTGAATGACATGAATGACTGGTGATTTGCTGAATCATAAAAAAGGAATCTAGGAAAGCCCTCCTGTAATCAAACTTCCTTTTTAGCTGTTAAAGCATTTCTAATGGTATGTTCTGAAATGCTTTATCTGGTCTGGTTTTATAGACAGTGGCATTTTTTATATAATCTGCAAGATACTGTTTCCTAGTGTAAAACCTCACTTGTTACTCTTAGGGGAGTATGGCACAACTGATTAGCATGTTTCATAGCTGAACTGGCCAGTCTCGGTGACTCTGACTAGTGTGGTTTGTATTCGTTAGACTGTTTAAGTTAGTCTGGTATTGTCTGTATCTTCGTATGTTTTTGTGACATTTCAGCCAGGGTTAAGAAAGCCTAGTGTGTGGTTTTGGAGTTTATTAAGCAAAAGCTTGCTCTCCCCATCATGACTCTTTTGACAGATATCAAAGTATTAGTTACTTGATGCACAAGGTTCATGTATTCAACTTGAAAGCCTTAAAACAGGCTCCTAGTGCTCTTTGAAGTACAAACGGTATTTGAAAAGCAGCACGTAATTAGTCTCTTGATTTCCTGATCAAATTCATTGTAACTGAGAAATAAAACTGTACTTGTGATGACATCTCCTCAAAAGATGAGAGGTACAATGCATCAGTGAGCCACTATGTCTCTGAGTAAAAAAAGTGAAGACTGGGAGACTTTCTGAAATGTACTTTTTACCTTGTTTATGCATTAGATTGTAACTGAGACTCTAACGGCACTTGTTCCAGTTTGTGCAACTAGGCTTTGTTCTACTTCAATTTCTGTTGCAGTTCATTTCAGTCTATGCCAAATAAACTATGCTTTATTTGATACCTAGGCGTGATGTGGCCTGTATGGGTTGTCTGGGAATGACGTTTGGATTTGACCTCTCATTTGAGGAGCTTCTGCAGTGGCGTAGTCCTTGGACCTCTCTGAGAGAGCTCTGCACGTCCCTCTCCGGGACAACTGGATCAGCTGATTTCCTCAGACAAGCAGGTGGAAGTTGAGTTGGCTCGCAGCATTTGTCTGGTACTTTGATTGCAAGTCCTGATAGAGCCAGGAACATCTCAGTGACTGGACAGTTCTGCTAAGGGACACGATTGTCATAAAAATGAAAGGGTACACAAAGAACCGAAAAGAGACCGTGTGTGACAACAGGGGGAGAGTTATCACTGATAGATGTGGCTTAGGAAGAAAAATAAACGGTGCCTCTTTTGTTCTGAGTAGAATTCAGAAAAGACCTGGGGAAAGGATGGGTGGTGGGAACATGAGGTAACCTTATCCCAGAGTGCTGCGTGGAGCAGAGGATTTACGCAGATCTCAATTTCTACAAATCAACTGGAAGCGATTGCCACCATAAGAGGCCATCTTCGTTAGGGTATCAGGAACTGGGTAAGCAGCCACAAACCTAAATGGGTGCCCAAGAAAAGGTAATATAAAGGTAAGAGATGGGAACGCTGCAAGGGACTAGCTCCTGGTGGGAGCTCAGCAGGGGGCAAGCACTTGAGGTGCTCGAACTGTATGGGGGAGACAAAATGCAACAGCTGGGCTCTGCACTAAATCCAGTGCAGGACCTCTCAAAGCATCGCGTGTGTTTGGGCACCCCAAATCCCCTACCCTCTAACCCCATGCAGCGAAGGGCTGTACTGCAGGCACCAGGTCCTCCCAGCTCTGAGGAATGGGCTTCGCCTCTTCCGGGGGAAGAAATCGAGCAAAAAAAAAATAAAAAATATATATATAAAAAAAAAATCAGAGGCCGCCAACTCCGCGGAGCCCCCCACAGAAGAGCTGGGCGGGAGAGCCTCGGCAGGGGGCAGAGCAAGCGGCGGCGGCTCCCGGCTGGCCCCTTGTCCCCAGGGGCGGCTCCTCCTCCTCTTCCTCCTCCTCCTCCTCCTCCTCCTCCCCTCAGCGCCCGGCGGGAGCCGCCTCACGGAGGGGAGACCCCGCGCAGGGCTCGCCCTGGGCCCGGCGGCGCTGAGGGGAGGCGGCGGCGTGAGGCGGGAGCGGCGCCATGGAGCGCTACGAGAAGCTGGGCAAGGTCGGGGAGGGCTCCTACGGCGTCGTCTTCAAGTGCCGCAACAAGGACACGGGGCAGATCGTGGCCATCAAGAAGTTCCTGGAGTCCGAGGAGGACCCGGTGATCAGGAAGATCGCCCTGCGGGAGGTCCGCATGCTGAAGGTGCGCGGGGGGCTCCGCGGGGCGCCCAGCCGCGAGGGACGGGGACGAGGGACGAGGGCAGGGCTGTGAGGGCGCGGTGCCCTCGGCCGAGGTGCCTGGGCGAGAGGGTGACCGACCTGACAGTAGTGAGCCACCGCAGGCAGCGAGGGTGCTGGGGCAGCCAAGACCCTGAAGAGGGCAAGGTGCCGAAGACGGGTCACGGCGGCAAGGACCATGCCATTACGGCCGGGTTGACGCATCCCAGCAGGCCGGCACGGTTGTGCCTCGGTGTGAGGACGGCGGCCGCGTGCCTGGCAGGTGGTCGGCAGCGGACCCCTCCGCATCCTGATTCCGCCCCGAGATGGGGGCTGCGGTGTGCAGGCAGGGTGGGGCCGCGTGTTGGACGCCGGGGCTGTCGGCTCAGTGGTGCTCTCCTGTGGAAGTGCCCGCAGGACCGGTGCCTGCACCACAGCAGCACCTTGCCTCTGCTGATCCTGTCTTCAGTTTTGCACAGAGCTCATCCTCACATGGGAAAATGGGTCGCACGTTCAGCCTCTGTTTCCTTCCCTGATGAAGTAAAAGCACAGGCATGTTTGCAGTGGGTCAGACCCCGGGTTCATGTATCCCACCCTGCTGGCAGTGACCAGGAGAGTGTGCAGAAATGAGGAGAAAGCCAGGAGAAAGGAGAAGATGGGGTAAGATTTCCTTGCGCAGACCCAGCTTCTGGCAAAGTTACTAAGGCCAGAGGCTGTATCCATAGCTTCACGTTTAGCAGACACTCACAGGCATTTTCTGTTGAGAGTTTGTCTAATCTCTTTCTGTACTGGTGTATTCATTTGGTCTCCATAGCATCCTGAGTCAGTGAGTGCCACAGCTGTCAATACGCTGTGTGAAAAAGTATTTCCCTTTATTTGTTATAGACTCGATGCTGGGTGGCAGCACACAGCACCCCTGGTTGTGTAGGAGATGTGGGGGGGTTCCCTTTTCGCTCCAGGGTACTCATGCTTTTATACACCTCCGTCATCTCCCCATCTTCAGTTAACTCCCTTCCCTGCAGAAGAGTGGGAGCTTGAAAAGCACTGAACCGATGAAAGAACAATATTAACAATGTGTTGGCTTATTTTACATTTTGAAATAATGACTTTCAGTAGGATTTTTTTTTACATGAAACCTGCAATTCTGCCTAGACACGACACGTTCTTGTAGACTGTCAGGGATTTAGGATTTTGAAGTTACCAAAACCCTACAGAAAGCTGCAGAGAAAGATGTGTTTTATTTACGACTTCTTTCCCAAAATCCATAGTTCCTTGGTCACTGATTTCTGCCTGAGGCCGTTCCCAGCCCTCGCTGCCCGTTGGTGTCACAGCGGTCGATCGCTCCTTGCTGTCAATGTTCCCTTCCATGGAGCTACCCTGGTTTGCTTGCTGGGAACCAGGTGACTTTCAGATCTACAGTTAAGTGCAGGGTTTCAGCTGGTTGCTGCATTTCTGGAATTTTTCCTCTCTAAATCTCTTTTGTGCTCTCAGCTTGTCTTTTATTGATCATTGATATATAAATAAATGATGTAAATGTTATTGCCAAAGGAATATGAAGGCCTGATTCTCTACCTGCTACAGAAAGAGGTAAAATAAGCCTGAATGTGAGGCTAGAAGAGCCATCATCTAGGAAAAAAACATTTTTATTTTTCAGTTAGGTTATGTGAAGAAGCAGCCTTAGTTTTCTCCTTTCTGAAGCAAAGGGATGAGAGGTGGCTGGGTCGTTTTAGTAAGCGATGCTGGAGATGCATTAAGATTTAAATGATCTAAGAGATCTGAGAAGGAAAATAATCGCAGAAGTCCCTTGTAGTGCAGATGGGAAATGCATCACCCTTAAGGGTACAAAGCAGCACAACTGCGGCTAGCCGTGGCAGGACCTGTGTCAGGGCGATGTTGATTTTAACAAGTGCAGACCTGCTGTCTTTTCAACTTTTTCCCTGTAAATAGTAACAGTTTGTTTGCTTGTTTGTTGAGGTGGTTCCTTGCTCAGGCAACAACTCAGTGTTTGTCAAAGATGCAGTGAGATTGTGTTTCATCAGAAAAGAACGGAGGGCTGATAAATCATCATTCTGCACAACAAACACCTTGTAGGTTCAAAGGGCTTTATGGCCGGGAGCCGTGGGAGGCGAGGTGGGAGTGCGGGGCTGGAAGCAGAGAGCCAAAGGTGGGTCCCTGCATGATCCCCGTGCCCTGGGACCGGCTGAAACGCCTGAAGGGAGCGACTTTGTGCGAACCCCACCGGTGACTGCGGAAACCCGATGCCTGCTGTGCCCGGATGGGTGAATTGTAGATGCCGCGGGCTGACATGGTGCAGTACGGAGGGGGCAGCTCACAGCCCTGCGGAGAACCGGGCGTCTGGTTCGTGGGACGGATGCTGCGGTACGCTGCTCCGGCCAGGGGCGCAGTGCTGGCAGGTGACACCTGCACCATGAGGTGCCTCGCCGGGGTGTGGCTGCATCTCACCGGGAGGCTGGCGCTGGCCTTGGCCCTGGCACTGCAGAGCAGGTGAGAGAAAGATACAATGCCGCACCGTGTTCATATACGAAGCCAAAAACAGACCCTGTTATCTTGGCACGGGAGCGGTGGTAACCATGGGGAGAAGCCCGCCCAGCCCAGCAGGTGTGTGTGAGCCCACGCAGCCCCCTGGGCAGGGGCAGGGCAGGGAAGGTGTCCCAAGGCCACCAGCAAGCGACAGCCGGCAGCAGCGACAGCCTTAGAAACTGTTCATTGTCTGAGCGTCGTGCGGCTCGATGCGACGCCGCTGGGGTCGCGGGCAGGTTTGCGGTTCCTTTGTGTACAGGAGACGTTGGCCTGAGTGCCCGCAGAGCCCCGACCGGGGGCTGGCTGTGAGCAGGGCGGGGGCGATGCCAGGGCACGGCCCTCCCGGGGCACCCCCTGCACGTCCTGTGCACACCAGAGCTCGTTCCCACAGCTGTGTCCCCTCTGAGCATCCCCAGCTCAGCCAGACCTCGTGCTTCGAACCCAAGCTCTCTCCCTCCAGAAATCCAGCTCCATGCTCTCATGAGGATGGCCAGGACACCGAGATGGTGCCTCAACACAGCCAGCTCCTGCGACAGTCTCTCCAGAAGGCCAAGTGTACCACCAGCCTGTTAATGGCAGAGGTTTCTGGAGGTCTCCTCTTATTGTTGGTTTCCTTTCTTCTTGCGTTACAGTCAGCTGGCAACTCTTTTGTCCTCGCCTGTCCCTGAGAGGGGACACCAGAGAGAGGACCAAGGAAGCGGTCAGGAAATCTTGGTTGTAACCTGGGTTTGATCCACGCTCGCACGCGGTTTACACGGTGTGGGCAGGAGCCCTGGCCCTTCGCAGGGACTGAAGGAACAGGACATGTATGTGGTAGGAGAGGCTGTTTAGAAAGATCAGCTCCTTGCAGCCAGTTGCAGGACTGAACAGCCATGTTCCATACCCTGCAGGCTGGCTTGAGGGCTCGGAGTAGTTTGGGTTCAGTACAGTGCCCCTGGAGGCAGTGAGCTCCCTGGAAGGATCTCCCTTTGCAAGGAGCTTTTACAATGACGTGTTTGAATAAACGGTGCATTCAGTGATCCTTCACCTTGGGGCTAAAAAATGCCTTCTGTGTTGCCTTGGTCAGGCAAAGCCCTCGTGGTGCATGTCCCTGCAAGCAGAGCGGACGGTGCCGTGCATCGTCTGAAAAGAAACGCCAGCATCCCTGAGCTGCCTCTGGCGTCTCCCTGCTTCCTTTTCTGAACACTGTGCCTTCACCCCTTGGTTGAAGCCCCCTCCTAGCCCTGCCCCAAGATGTGGGTAAAAGACTAGAAAATGAGGAGGTGCGGTAAATTTCCAGCGTCACCTCTTGGAAGGTGCGGCTAAAACCCTGCCGTGCTCAGGCGTTACATACGGTAAGGATCTGTCTGAGCTCCCAGGGAGGGGAAGCCCTGCTATGAGCATAGCAAGTGAACTGAGAGGAAAAAGCAGCGATAAAAATCCTGGTTAATCCATCCAGAGGCTGACGATAAACTGGAGAAGCTGCGACCACATCCTTGCTTTATGCTTATCAGAGGAGCTCTCGGTTTCCCCTAAACGTGCGTTTGCCTGTTAGGGGCTCTTACCGTGTGCGATTTCCCCGGCTGTTCTCCGAGGAGAGCTGGTTTTCGGTGTGGGGCAGAGTCTGGACACATCCAGTGAGAGGTGCTGCCGGAATAGCTGTGGGCACCGTGATGAATTCTTTGTCTATGAGCATCTTCTCTAAGTGCCGCTTGCTGAAGCCAAGCCCACGGTCAGTTCCTAAAATAACAGCACCACGAGTTGGGCTGCAGCCGAGCTGCTTCCTCACGTTGTGCTGTGCTTCTGCAAAAGGTTTCAGCTCAAGGAATTGAGATCCTGGTGGGTGAAGGCACCGCATCCCCCACCTTTCCCCAAACACCCCCCTGCCATGCAGTAACTAACCAGTCCTTCCACTGTTGTGTTACAGCAACTGAAACATCCCAACCTGGTGAACCTGCTGGAAGTCTTCAGGAGGAAGAGGAAGCTGCATCTGGTCTTCGAGTACTGCGACCACACGGTGCTCCACGAGCTGGACAAGCACCCCTGGGGGTGAGTGACCTGTCCCGCACAGGGAGCTTTGAGCAGAGGAGTCAGGGGGTGTCCATGGGAGCCCGTTGCTGCTCCGCAGTTTCCAGAGGCATTTCATTAAGAACAGGAGAGGTTTCTCAGCACGGCGCCCAGGACTCGGTCTGTTACTGCGGTTCAGCAGTGACATCCAAAAGAATTGCTATGAGCCTGCGAGTGCTCCTGCGCTGCTCACCTAGGCGACCGGAGCGCCGAGCCCGAGCATTTGGGTGATCTTTGGCTGCTTTGGCAGCAGCGGACCCCAGTGTTGAGCGATCTCGTGTCCTGCTGCGAAGAGGTTCGGGCTGCTGGGCCCAGGGGCACGCAGCCCTCCTTCCTGCTGCTCCCCGCATGTGCTGCACATCAGCGTGGGAGCTGTGGGCACTGGGGCAATGTGGCTGAGCACCCAAAACGTACACGGTCCGTCGTGATGGCACTGACAATGCCTATGACAGAGCAGTGACTGCTAGCCGTTTGGCGTGCTGCTGTGCTAAGGAATAAGTGTTGGCTGGCAGGAGTTACCCGGAGCTGTGCCTGCACCTCTCTGCACAGCCTCAGAGAGCTCCGGAAGGTCAGAGAGCCTCCTCTTTACACAGGCACTTGCACAAAGTGTGAGCTACATGAGCAGAAGAAACATTCTCCAGGACAGGGTTTATTCTTTTGACACGTTATAAACGACACTCCCGCTAAATATATCATCCCTAATTATTCACCGTGACTTGGTGCCATGGAAATGCTCAGCAGAAGTTCATAAATCATTTCACAGGCCTGAAGCTAAATGAATTGAATGAATTGCCCGCAGGAGACTAATTGGGGGTTGAGTAAACAAGAGCCTGTTATTCTCTCTGTGATACGGAGCTGTAGGAGAAGGGAGCATGCTCGCAGCACATGGCTTTGTGAGCTGGTCAGCAGCATCCACCCCAGTTTCAGCCTGTTCACCTGGAATACACAGAGAGCGTGGGTGACCCTCTTTGAAGAAAACGCTTCACATTTTCTTTCCATTCATCACAACAACTGCAGGGTGAACGTGCAACACCTGGCTGCATGCTTGGCTTTTGATCTTCTGCAGGTGGTGAAGTCTGTTGTGCTCGGGATTAAGACGGGTGGGCACATGCCTCTTTGCACGATGTTTCCAGGTAATTTGACCAGGTCATCCCTTTCTCAGGCTGTCAGTGCAGAGCTCATCACTCTAGGATGTTTCTGCAAGGAACCTCAAGCTTTTCAACCGCAGCGTCAGCACAAGACCTTCAGCACTGACAGCAGAGGGGATCTTAAAGCCAGCCTCTTGCATTTTTTTAAAATTTATTATTTATGATGAATCAGAATTTTTGCAGCATTAAACATGTGAAATAAAATTGGATTTGAGCGTGAAACTGCCAAGACTGTGACGCTGCCTTTCCTGGGGTTGTTGAAGACCATTACAGGCAGCCAAAGAAGAGAAGAGGAGGCTGAATCTTTAACATACGTTTTTTCTTAGAATTGATTGACAGCCCCTGGAGGAAAGGAGCAGAGATACAAACCAAAGTAGAACTTTATACTCTTGTAGGAACATCCTTCCTGTCCCATTTGGGCACCTCTTCGCTCTGCACAATCAATGGCACGACAACAGTGCAGGTCAGAGCATGCGTCTCCGCTGTGGATACTTCACTGCCTCCAATTCCCCGAGCAGCTGCAGAGGCAGAAATGCCCCCTGGCATTTCAGGAGGATTGCGAGGAAGTGTGGGTGCTAAGCACAGCCACGAGACAGGACTGGACACGGACCTGCAGGCATTGACACGCTGTTACCAACTGGCAGGCTTATGCTGGCTGGGACTGAGTGGTACGAGACGCTCTGCAACGCTCCTAGTCGCCATAAATCCTCGCGTCTTACTGCAGTGACTGGATTTGGAAGTGGCGTTCACTTTCTCTTTGATGCTCCTGCAATGCTTGGAGGGCAACCTGAGAGAAGAGCTTTGCCTTCTGCAGGGCGCTCTGAGGAGGTGCAGGCAGGGCTCAGCTGCAGCTCTGAAGCAGGGGAAGAGGCACAAACAGCCTTTACCGTCAGCATCCCGGCCTGACAGCTTCCCTGCAGTGGGAGAGCAACGAGCTGAGGATTATTGTGTGTTTCTTGTAACATTTATAGCAAAAAAATGCAGCTCTGCATTTTCTGACTTGGTCCCTGACTGGTTTGCTGGTTTGTTCAGACTCCCATATGATTGTTTAGCGCTCAAAGGCCTCCTCTTCCTTTTTCTGGTAACAATGAAGTTATTTTTGTGACCAAAGTAAAAAATGTGCTTTTTTATAACAGGGTGCCAGAGCATCTAGTCAAGAGTATAACCTGGCAGACTCTCCAAGCTGTGAACTTTTGCCATAAACACAACGTAAGTCCCCTGAACAGCACTAACAAGTGCAGTAGCATGGCTTTGGATGAGATATTCTGTTGCTGTTTTTCTGATTACGGGGTGTCCATGGGAAGAAGTTAGAGATGACATTTCCCATTTCCAACAGAAAGCACATATCTGAAATATTAGTGTACACCCACAACAGCTGCAGTTATTGTCGTGCAGGTCCCTTGGGTTTGCTGTCGAGAAATGATTTGCACTCGTGACCTTAGACCAGCTTCCAGGCTGAACAAGAATATATCCTTACATGTTCCGTGTGTCATGCATTACAGCTGATGTTTAGAAAACTGGCTTAATGTCTCACCAGCTCAGACCTGAGCAAACTCCTACTGGTTTCACAGAAAGTCCCTCTGCTGATAGTCATAGGAATTGAATCCTGTCACCAGTTAAGAGGTTTCAAAAATCAGATGCAGTAGAACAGTTGTACAACCCCTCCCCTGCTTTCTGGAGGGAGATGTGAGCTCTGTGCATGGCAAGAATTTTGCAGAATGCTGTGGGGACGCTTTAAGAGGCAGGGAAGGAAAGGAGCCTTTTGGAGAAGTCCATTAGGCAAACTGAGCTGTAGTTAGTTGTCTTTGGTTTTGTTTATCTGCCAGTGTTTGAGGTTTAGGAGGCTGGCAGGAGATTGCTCTGGAATGGGTGTTTTGTCTTTGCTCGACGAATTACGTCCGGCTGAGACACAGGAACTTGGTCATAGGTCTGTCCTGCTTCCAGGATTTGTTGTTTTGCTGCTTCTTTCTGTTCCCTCTCTCAGTCTGAAAGATTTAGTGGAGTTTTAAAGCCAAGGAAACAATTAGATGCTGCAGTCTGACCTGCTGTACATCACAGGTAATGAGTTTTTATGCAGTTGCCCTTTTCTGGAACTCTGTGACACTGGTTTAACAAGGAACACTTCAGTCCTCAGGAGCAGACACAGCAATTTACCAGCAGCTCAGCTAGGAAAAGCCCAAGGTGTTTGCTTTGCCAGCAAAATCCTTTGCTTGTCCACTAGATAATCATTAAATCAGTTCCTGGACTTGATTGAGGAACTGATCCCATGGAGCCCCACGCACAACAGCTCCTCTCATCAGGATCCCTCCACCAATACATAAACACTGAGCCCCTCATTAGGAGTGTGTTATACAAACCCGCATAAGGTGGGCTGATTTCTAGCGAGCCAGGTTAAGGTACACGACAACCCTTGCTCTGTAAACCTCGCTCCTCCTGCTAGCTGATTCCCAGCTGGTGCCAGGGAGCTCAGCCGGTACCGTCCAGGTGATAAAGATCTGTGCAGTCGAGGCTGGGAGCCTGCACGGTGTCTCATCCCGAGCACGGGGTACAGGCGAGGTAACTGCCATGCCCAGCAGGACGTGACTTTAGCTGCTGTGAAGAAATCCTTTCATCTCCTCTCTCAGCAGAAATGATTGCGTGGTTAACATTCATGGCACAATTTGCACGGGGTGTGTGGCTGAATGAAGAGGTTATTTATCCAAGGGCCACGTTAAATACTTGCTTCTAACCGCGGGTGTGTTTTTTTTGTCTCTTTGTTGTTTGTTTCCAGTGCATCCACCGAGATGTAAAGCCAGAAAACATCCTGATAACAAAACACTCGGTCATCAAACTCTGTGACTTCGGATTTGCTCGCATACTGAGTGAGTGCTGGCCAGCTGCTTACATGGACCGTTACATGTGAAGCTCAAACGGGGTGTAGCTTCAGGCTTTAAACCCCAGTCAAGACTCAATTGTCTTTGATGGGCCTGTAAATCATCCTGTATAATGTATAAGGGCTGGCACGTTTTCACAGGGATGTTCTGCTAGAAGCTTTGGAGATGCCTGGTCTAATTCCCAAGCCAGTTTACACGGAGCTAGCTCAGACAGCCGAATGCCTCTGTAAATGAGCTGCGTCGGAGCTCCCTGCTAGTGCAGCTGCACTGCTGTGGTGCGGGAGCAGCTGGATCGCAGTCAGCTCGGGCACCTCTCAGCTGCCTGCATTGCTTGTGCAATGCTGGAGACCCAGCTGGAGTTCCCTGGCAGGAGGGCCGCCTTTGGCAGAAGGCACTGTCTCTGCAAACAATGTCTTCACATTTTCCGTCATAATAACCCCCTTAATTTTTATTTTTTTTAGCTCTTGTTCAGACAAATCATGTGGGCTTTGAGAAGTGACCACTGGCTGGCACGGGGTCCTGCTGCAAAGCTCTGCATATTTTCACTTCGAGAAAAATATGGTCTTGATTTCCCCAAACCCTAAATGTTTCCAAGCTGGGTTCTGCTAGCGGCCAGTGACTCACCCCGTTCCCGTAGCTCTTCCCTGTCCAGAAGGTGCTCTTGTTGCTGCCCCAACTGCTTGCATCTTGTCTGCCTCGCTCTGATCCCGCACTCCTGTTTGTTTCTCTCCTCCCGGATCCCACCCCAGCTGGGCCAAGCGATTACTACACGGACTACGTGGCCACCCGCTGGTACCGCTCCCCGGAGCTGCTGGTGGGCGACACGCAGTACGGCCCTCCCGTGGACGTCTGGGCCATCGGCTGCGTCTTCGCGGAGCTGCTGGCCGGGGTCCCCCTGTGGCCTGGCAAGTCCGATGTAGACCAGCTGTACCTCATCCGCAGAACCCTGGGTAAGCGTCCCGCGGGGCTTCCAACGCCTCTGGCACACTCCAGCTCACCAAAGAGGGGGTTCCTCTGTGGTGGGAATCGGGATCAGCCAGCAGGAGGTGAATTTACCCAGTGGCTCTCTGCCTTTAGTAGGTGCTGGTCTGCTGAACATCGCAGGTGCCTGTTTGGTGGCTGTGTGCTTGGTAGAGTGTGAACACTTTGTTTCTCTGTCCCACCCGCTTGTCTTTTCTCCAAGGAATTTTAGGAGCCACTCTGGATTTGAAACAGAGGTTAAACAAAAGACCTGTTATCCACGTAACACTTGAACTGATCCAGTCTCATCGCTTCCATTTAGTGTTGGTGTGTAACATCTTGTTTATGGGGTGGAAAGGAACAAACCCCCCTATTTAGATGAAATTCTTGGAATGAACAGAGAACTGTAATTTTTTACTGAGCAATTTACAAAACTATACAGGTGGTGAGTGGCTATAAACAGATGAGCTCCTTAGCCAGAAACCCAGTTTGATTGCTTCATCCTCCAGAATACATTTGGGCCACTGTTAGTTGAGTTATAGTTGGTTTATTCTCAATGATAGGGTCTCAGCCAGAAATTCTCTTTTGATCCACGTGGTTGACGGAAGCAGAATCAACAGAGAAAAGCTCCTTGGCCAAAGCTGTGTAATTATGGTGCTTTGGCTGTTGTACCGGTTCTTTTATTGAATTAATTTTAAACATTTTGCTTGCTCCAAGCTGCTTTAAACTTCAAAAACAACGATGAAGCTGCACTGGGGAAAAAGCTACAGCATGTCTGCATTGATGCTGCGTTTCAGCCCTTTTCTACACAACATCCTGAGGAGTGCACAAAAGGGGTTTCACTAGGAGTTAAATTTTAATGAAGCAGGAATAATTGTGGTCAGCCTGTCCCCTTGCAGCAGTCAGAAAAGACAGGACTGTTTATGCGCACAGCCTGCCTCGCAGGGATCTTCTCCCTTTGAAAATGCTGAAGCACAGCTTTGGTATGGCGAGTGGGCTGGCAGGGCCCCGCTCACCCTCCCTGGGGACAGAGCCCAGCCAACAACGTGTGCCCACGCTGCCGTGCGGCCACGTCCAAAACAAACAGCGACTCCTGCCAGTTACTCATCCCAGCCTGGGCAGCTCCATCGCGTCCCATGCGAGCAGGGGAGCGAGCTGCTGATCCGCTCTTGCCTAACACTTTGGGAAGGATTCCTGGCTGAAGCACAGCTCTGTGGCGTGGCTGGAGTTTCAGATCCCGGTAGGTGTTTGCACAGCACCCTCTAGCTATGATGCCTGAACACATTCCCACACGCTGTCACACCTCTCCAGTTCAGCTGGCACACGGTGGAGGTACTGGATGCTGGCACAGAGCAGATGAGGTTACAAACCTTAGTATTTCTTCCACCTCCTCCCAGTGCATTCTTCATTCTTCTATTGAGGGGTCTGTCTGCCAGTGGAAATCCAAATTCGCAATTTCCCAAACAATGATGTGATAAGATCTAGGCATTTGGCATGGGGAGATACGCAGAAATATGTGTTTTTCAAAGCCCCCAGCTCTAGTGACCACAATTCATAATGACCACTGCTGCACAGCACAGAACCTCAGAGCTTGAGAGTGGAAGAGGCACAGCAGCTGGGTACTCCTGCTCCAAAAACTGCTCCCAGCGCCTGCATTTCTTGGCGTTATTTACAGCATGAGGCCCCAGGCAGTTGTGGCTGCAGGCAGCTAGAGGTGTGTGGCCCTGCCTGTCGTTCAGCACAGACACGTGGCTGTGGAATCCCTGATGTGCTAGATGGATGGATGTTTTCACAAAAGAATACTTTGTCAGCTCACTTGATGGTACTCCATCTCTTTTACTTGTTCTCTTGGATGCTGTCAGCCTTGTTAGAGGATAAGCTCGTTCAACGCAGGTGCTGTAAAAACTGCAAATCAATTTAACTTTTTTTTTTTTTCTTGGTCAAAGGGGATCTTATTCCCAGGCACCAGCAAGTGTTCAGCACCAACCAGTTCTTCAGCGGGGTGAGAATTCCGGACCCAGAGAGCATGGTAAGAGCTCCCTTCGGATGCATTCCCCTTGCGCCTAGCACTGCCCAGCAATCCATCTGCAGTGTTAAGGAGACACAGTGCTCGGACAGAAATGTCCCTGCCTGTTTTTCCCTAGAGTACAGGCTACCTGCCTTGGAACTAGAGCTGGAAGAGCTTTGCTTTTCAGCTTGACCAGTCCGTTGCTGTGCAGAACTTTTTCCCTATCCAAAAGCTTTGCCCGTGACTTTGTGCATGTCTGCTACAATATTAGTTGGAGGTGGTTGAACCCCTCCCATGACTTTTTAACTGATACCCTGTACAAGCAATCAAACAAATAATTAATCTCTGCTCCTTCTCCCCCATTTCTGGTGGCACAGCAGCCGATCTACCTGTTCCCAGTAATGTCAGGCAGCTCCCTGCTAAGCACATGAAGCGACATGCATTTGGTGAGGTACAGGTCACGTTGCTATGGAAAGCTGGGCCTCCGTACCCTGGTGAAAGAAAAGCTTGCTAATATGAGTACACTCACTCTTTTTTTTTTTCCTCCAGGAGCCACTGGAAATGAAATTCCCCAGTATTTCACACCCTGCTTTAGCCCTCATGAAGGTAAGCAAGCTGTCACAGGATGGCTGAGGTCGGTACAGACCTCTGGAGGTCATTGGTCCAACCCCTGCCTCAAGCAGGGCCACCCAGAGATGGGTGCCCAGGACCAGTGGAAGAGCTCTGCGCTGAGACTTAGCAAAGGCAGTCTTATTCAGGTGGTAAATGGCTTGAGATTTGGCTACTGGATAATCATTCACAGGAAAACAGAGCTCGAGGGGACTTCGGGAAGACTTTTAATCCACTTCTCTTTAATGCACTCATCTTTAGCATGGGCGTGGAAAACACTGCACTACTAAGATGCACTAAATGGAAACTGAGGATGAACGCATTAAAACTAAGGTGCAGCTTTCAATAGTGCTACACTAAGCACTGGAACAACACAGCTAGTGATGCAGTAGATTCCCATTTAAGAAAGCTGTTCTAGTTCAAATGAAAGTTACAGGCTTAACTGTTTTTTGAGACGTGATGGTTTGCTACACCATACAATTGTAGCTGTTCTTGTAGCCTCAGCTTCTGTCAATGCCTTGTGTCAGAAGAGGCAATTGTTCAAAACTAGCTGCTTTGCAAGCTTTGTGCTGACTCTGAAAAGCCAGACTCTTAGAATTAATTTAAAAAATTAAGGCATATATCTGTGGGAAATGTTGTTGGCTGTTGTGAGTAGGTGGAATTGTGCAGACGTTTTTTATCAAGTGTTCTGTGTGATTCTTTACTTGTTCTTTTCTAAGGGTTGCCTTCATATGGACCCTGCAGAGAGGCAGACATGTGAGCAGCTGCTGCAGCATCCCTATTTTGACAGCATTAGGGAGGCAGGAGATCCGGGGAAAGAACATGAAAAAACAGCTCGGAAACCAGCCAAGCTGACACGGAAGCATGTGCCAGGGGTAACATTTTCATAGTAGTATTTAATGTTCTTTGTCCAACGAGGGAACTTGTTTTCTTTTCTTGGTTCCCAGGAGCTGTTCATCCTGGCACTTAAGGGTGGGGCAGAGGTCCCACACTGGACCAATCTTAATTTTAGCCCAAGGAGAAAACGAATCTCCTGGCTAAAGAGTAACTCAGTACAAATTGAATTCTGCATTGCAGCTCCGTTGAGTCACTGGAGATAAGCAGCACAGCAATGGGAAAGATCGGGTTTATCTAGGAACGTGCATTCCCGACAAAGTATAGCAGGATAGCTGAACAAACTGCAGCTAAACATCTGGTTTAATTCGGAGTTCTCTGGGATCTTCTTGATGCTTTTGAATCCCAGATTATCAAGATGGCAAAAATGCCTGGTTCCATTTGTAACTACTGATGGGATGTGAACCCTTACTGACTTCCACACGCTAGACAATGCAGTGGGCATTTCTGCAACTGAAGTGCCCAAGCAAATATTTCCCTGCCGTTTCACTCTTTCCAGATTCCAGCCCAAGTCTTCAAATCCTGCCCATGATAAGAGTCGTTCAGCAGTTCTTTCTTCTAATGATCTACATTCCCCATGACAGCTGTAATACTGCACTGGTAACATGCAGGGAAGTTGGAAATGCAGGATGGAGAACTGCTAGAGCATATAATTTCCTGGATCAAACTGACTCACCTCTTCCATTTCTATGACACGGGATATAACTGTATTTTTTTTTCCCTGGATGTTTGGAAGAAATACCTTTAATGAGCTATTCTGGTTGCAGTCCAGTTGTAGAACATCAGACCCATGACTCTTAGTTTAAAAAGTATAGGATTACAGAACAAATAGTTTTATAGCTTATATTCCTGTTAGAAAAATGAAGTGCGTGCTTTATTCTCATTTCAAACACATACACACTGTGTAACTTCTGCTTTAGTTGCAGTGCCTGCCTCAGTTAACCAGCAGTAACGTTCTGCCAGCTCTGGACAGCAAGAAGTACTTCTGCAAAACAAGGAAATCAAACTACCATTTCCCTAACATCTAAATGGATGGAAGATTAAAAACTACTTATTGCTCAAAGTTCAAGTTCTTCAGAATTTATAAAAGGAGGAGATGGGGTGGAAAACTAAATTACTACACGTTATGACATACAAAAGTGGCCTGTAAAGTAACGCACTCTGGGCCACTAATGGAAGGAAAGCGATGCACTCCAAGCTCACGATAGTCAGTGTTCTGTGTACAAAGGAAACTACATTTGTTTTGCTTTAATTCATGATCGCATACTGGTTCAGGATAACCGCAAACCAGTGTTTACAGTGTGAATCCTAAGAACTCCGTTGCCTATCTATTGCCTGGAGTTCAGACTTGGCAGAAGAACTGCAACCTTGCCAAATAAATCGGAGAGTCCCACTGTGTCAGAAGAGTTATACTGTTTTAGACTGGGGCTAAGTTACTGATCCTGCAAGGAGCTGTAACCTTATTCCCTACGTGAGTGGAAGACAGATGTGCGTGTTTATGGAGCCACGACTGAAGCCAGGCTACCTAACTGGTCCAGTTAGTTATAAACCTGCTGAAACAGCACTGCTTTAAAGATATGTCTGTCTCGTGTACTGCTTTATACATCATGCAGTATTAAAAGTACTGGCAATGACTTAGACTTACTGGAAGGCTCAACAGGTACGGTTACCAGAAGGAGAACATAATTCATAAAAATCTATTTTTTCTTTAGTCTTTTTGGAGATTCCTCTGCCTGTTTCTTCCTTGCATTATGAGGTTATTTTTATTTGCTGTTTTTGTCAATAGTGAAGTCACTTGCCTGTAGTGAACAATTGTTTTTATCAAAAACAATTCATGAATGTAATTTATAACAATAGCCAGACACAGGCAGGAATTCTACCTAAGTATGTGTATGAGAACAAATGTTGGGGTTTGTGTAACTTCAGAATGTAATATTGTGTTTGAATAAAATAAATGTAGCTTGTTTTTCCAATTTACGGGATGTGGTTTCCTGCATAAAATTTTAATGATGGTCAAGAAACATCCTCTTCCTACTTGAAAACTACAGCAGAAATGTTTTCTTTTCCCAGTACTGCTATTTTAATCTTGAACGTTGTTGGGTGCATCAGTAGTTTTGGTTACACTCAAAAAGCTTTGTCCTTCCTGCATGGCTAGTCGGTCACCTCATTCTGTATATTTGCAAGGTACCCAGCATCAGTTCCTGGACATGGTCCTAGGCAGTGCAGGCTGGAGGGAATTTAATTTCTTGACACTATTCATGCCTGCTCTGTGCTAGGAGATACCATGAAGAATCGGCCCCATCATGCAATATCACCCTTTCCAGTGCTTGGCACCATTTACCTCAGAGGACAAGATGACAATCAGGGATAAGAAAAGAGAATCTCAGTTATGGCAAGGTAGCCGTGCTCGACACATTACCATGAAACCTGCTTTCTTGAAGTTGCCACGTACCGTCTTTCTCTCCACTACCACCAAAGCTAGGAATTAGACTAAAACTGCTATGTTCTTCCTGAGGGTGAATCGTTCTCCTATTTAGCAGAAGTGACATGGTTGCAACTAACGACCTACACAGAATTTAGTCCATGTCAGCATATGGCAAAAATGTGAGCAAAGGCATACCTAAAGAGAACCTGCTTCTCCACAAGTAGAGATGTACACTTCATCAGCTCAGGTTTTTATGAAGTCGGCCTGCCTGTCTGTAGTTTAATCTGTTGAAAACAAAGGCTACACCAATTAAAGTGTGAAGAACAGGAAAAAGGCCCATAGGCTATTTATAAAACTGTCACCCATTGACCGGGTGAGATGCTCAGAGGCTAAATATTTACACAGCCTCCGCACCATTTAATAAAGCTGTACAGCACTGCTGTTTCACAACACTGACATTCTTTTCACTGACATTTTGCACTTGAATTTCCGTGCAATGAAATATTTTATAACTTCTAATTGATGAATTAACAGCTCCTATAAAATCAGAAAATAAAATTATACAGAATCCTGCCTTCACGGTTGTTGGTTCACCACATAGTTTAAGCACAGTGAAATTTAATTTCCATATTTTGTCAACAGATTGCATACAGCTTTTAAGGCTGGATTGAGAGATGTGGGCTTATTTCCATACCTGCAAATATGGTAACATCTACAACTTCATTTATGCAACATATGATAAATACTATGAAATCAAATACCTTTCATTTATGTGAAATTGCATTTATTCTAAATCCAGCTCCAGCTCTAAGTTTGGCAGTGCCTGCTGAAGGACGCGAGCAGTAGTTTCTTTCTGTCTTATTCCAGGAAGGTCACTCAGATACAAATATTCAAGGTTCCTACAAATACACACAAAGAAAAGTTAGCAACTACTAGTTAACTGTTGACTCAGAAATTAGACAAAGGATTATTCACTGTAGCTATTATGAGTATTTTAAAGGCTACTGGTCCTAACAAAAGATTTTTTTTTTCTGAAGTGTGTGCTTTAAATTTTTAGTTGATCACAAATTTAGTCTGTCTACACAGCTTAAAGAGAGATCCCAACCCCACACATCAACAAGATTCCTTTAAATAGTATTTAATAATTTAAGTACCAATTTAATAAGTAATTTTAATTTATTTAGTAATTGGAGTAATATTTCAAAGTCCTTAACAATAACTTCCTGTAGGATGAAATCCAGTTCATCCCCCCACCCATCTGTAGATGTCTGTAACTCTGCGTAACACTAGAACAGTTCCGAGTTACTCCAAGTCCACACTTCAACAAAGCACATACGATGTGCTTCAGAGCTATAGAGGAGCGCAGCACCCAGCTCATACCTCTTCCCATGCCTGAGCACTAGTAGAAGACCCGGCCTGAGACCTTTAAGGCTATGTTGAGCACAAGATAACTGACAGGAAGCTGTGTACGGTGTAGAAAGTCAATGAAAGTTACAAGATACCCTGAAAATCAACCACAATAGGGGTGTCAGGAGTAGAAGCCATGGTGATCAGCAGTTCCTTATTCTCAAGCAAAACCACCCTTGTGTGCTAACATGAAAGGAAGCAGCGTTTCATTCATTCCATCACCGCTCTTGCCAAGGCTGTGTTGGCAGAGAGCAATTTGTGCAGTAATCAACATTGCCTAAGTTACTTCAGGTGTAAATAGGGAATGCCACGCTCAGCCCTAAAGACAGAAGCACAATTTATAGATTTACATACTGTAGCAGATGTTTCTGGATTTCTCAGCTGCAGGCTTCTGTGCTACATTAACTACCTGATACCAACCCTAAGCAGCTTTTTAATATTTACGTTAATTCACATGTCTTTTCAGAGCTAGCCACAACAATTTGTCTTCAAGCACACTTGAAGAAACACTTCCAGTGGCGGCAGTGCCATCTCTCCCAGGTTGCCATTCAGGCCAATTCCTCAAACCCAGCCATCCCACAGCCCCACACACGTCTGAAACAGCCCGGGAACAGTCAGACTTTAGCCTTTCCAGTCAAAATAATCCCAGAGCTGTGGGGTGATAGAGAAAAGCTCAGCAGTCCACGTACGTCAGCTTGTGAAGTGCAATGATGCCTTTATCTGTGACGTTCCCACAGGAAATTATCTTCAGTTGCAGGAGACTCTTCTGTAGATTCTTAGTCTCACTGAGCCTCTTCAGACACTCGTCTTGTATGTAAATACACTTCTGCAGCTTGATTTCTGAAACATGTTCGAGACCATCTGGAAAGACAAAAAAAAAAAAAAGACAAAAAGTGTTTGCTTCAGAGTACCAGCAACAACTTGTACTGGCTGTTAAACTCTCACTTGCAAGTTTAGTAACTACTTCCACACACAGCAACATGCTTCTATTTGCGGGGGACACATAATGCGTAATGAATCTCCAAAATCCCTTTATGGGATTTGAAATTACAGAAACCCTAAAGTTTGCACCCTTTTGGTAATATTCTAACAGCTCTGACATGGGCAAGTAACAAAAAACTTCTGCAAGTCTGGGTGATACAGAATGACTGAGTTAGGAATGTAATAATGCATGTAATTCCAATTAAGGAAAAAAAAAAAAGGACCTGTTCCCCATTCTGGTTTTTGTTACTTAAAGAAACCTGAAACACTTTTTAATCTTTTCATTATTATTACATAAGAAACTGAGTGTTTGCTTCTTTTAAGATCACCATAAACGACTACAGAACAAGCAGTATTATGACATTGGAAACATCACTTGGTTTATAAGAAAAAGAATATTTTAAATAGTGCCTTTTGCTACCAACTACTTAACTATAAACCCAATGAAACATAAAATCTTTTTTGCACCTCCGTAGTGCTAGTGTTACTTCAGGTAAGGGCTGAGGAAGTTCACTATTTCTTTTTGCTTCACAGCAAACCTGCAGCAAAATCTTAGGAACTGCTAAATCTTTGTAGGGCCAATTTAAGGGAATGAAAACAAACAGAAGACTTCTCTAAATCTTACTACAGAATGAGGAAAGAACCCAGTTATTCATATTTTGATGCAACTGAAAAGAACTAAGACCATTCAGCATATTGTTCGCACTGCTGGGTCTACATTACCCAAATAGTCAAATCCTCTGTACATGATACAAGACTCGGTGGCATTAATTGCTTCTATCTTGTATTTCCCCAAGGGCCCAGTGGGGAGACCGTTGTAGTCCTGCTGCCATTTCTCAGAGCCTTGATAGCGCACCAAGGCACCGCACCGCAGCAGCCACTCTGAAGCTGCCCTGTCTGGTCCAACTGCTTGTATGCGTTCATAGTCCACTCTGCCAAAACAGAAAGAGCATTCACACATTTATTATAAGGTAGCAGATTTGTTATCTTTGTAGTAATACTGCGTAAGAAATATACAGTTATGGACACAATAAGACAGCAGAAGACTAAGAATATGATTTCCTGGAAGTGCTTTAAATATACTTATTTGGTTCATGTTGGTTCTTAATCAGTCTGGCATTTGTTTTGTTGTTGTCATTTTTGTTGTGTGTGTTTTTGTTTGTTTGTTTTGTTCTGTTTTTGATTTAATTTATTTTAAATAGCAGTTACTTTTGGTAACAAAAGAATACAAATGCAGTTTGACTTGGCACATGTTAACCATTCTAATTGTTTACTTCCATGTCTGTAAGAAGAGATTAAAAAAAAACACACACACACAAAACAAAACGCTTTTCTCTTTCCAGAATAAGGTTTCACAACAACTGCAAATTTGTCTTGCAAAGATACCTTGATTATATAAGAACACAGAATCATCGAATGGTCTGGGCGGGAAGGGACCTTACAGCCCATCTAATTCCAGCCCCCTGCCATGGACAGGGACCCCTCCCACCAGCCCAGGCTGCCCCCAGCCCCATCCAGCCTGGCCTGGATTGTCTTCCTTATGTTTAATCTAAACCTATTCTAGCTTAAAACTATTATCCTGTGTCCTATCACTACCCATATTGCCTGCCATATATATGTCATTCCTGAAGGCTTTTCCTCAAGAATTACAGGAAACAGTTAAAATCTCCAAATCAAGAAAAGGCTATCTTTCTTAGTCTGGTGAGGAACACTGAAGACAAGCATAAAACTAGAAGAGGACTCTGGTCTGGCTGAACTTCCCACCCCAGTACAGCCATCAGCTGCACCATGCAAGGCATTTCTGTAGTGCTAGAATACATAAGGCTGTTAGCTACTGCTAAAAGTTATGAAGAGAGAAAGAGCTACACTGAAAAAGCCTTTATCTTTCTGAAAGAGAAAGGCTTTATCTTTCTGAAGGACTTTATCTTTCTGAAAGCAAACATGAAATCCTTGTGCAGCAGAACGTTATTAAATGTTGGTCAGATGCTTTTCTGAATGATTAAATGGGACACAGTAGTAATACTGGCTTAGGTGTCAGTGCAGTTGGGGGCCAAAGGAAGACTGGTGAATGGGGAGAAAGAACCCTACTTGCCAGCCTGCCTCAGCTACCCCAAGGAAGGGGGCAAAGCGCACCCTTCCTCAGGCACCCACTGCTCCATAGCTGGAAACGTGAAGGCACAACCCTGCCAAGCATCAACACGCAACCTGGGGGAAAAGACCACTGATGACAGAAAACATTCTCTCCCATCTTGGGACTTAGTCCGCCCCTCTTCACATAGTGTGTGGTGGATGTACCAGACCCGCCACTGAGCAACCCCATCCGTGCCCCTTACTTGTTGAACACGGCGTTCAGCCACCCCCAGAAGTGTCTGCTCGCGCCCGGAGCCAGCACCTTGCCCAGGCTGCGTGCTGTTGGCACGGCTCTGCCCACCGGCATCACGTCCTTGAAAATAAAAGGGGAAAGGAGAAATGGAGCCGTTACTCGCAGCACCGCTAGGCCCACCCGGCTCCGCCAGCCCCGCGGGGCGGCGTCTCCAGGGGAAGCCCCCCCTCAGCCTCGCCTCGGGGCCTCCCCTCGCACCGGGCTGCCCCCAAGGCCGACCGGCCCGGCCCGGCCCTGCCCCGGCCGCCCCTCACCGCCACCACCTCGCCTCTCGGAGCGGAGGAGGAGGAGGAGGAGGAGAAAGAGAAGGAGGAGCCCGCCCCGGCGCGGTGTACCTCACCGCCCCCAAAATGGCGGCGGCGGCGCTGCTACGGCCGCGGGCGGGCGGCGGCGGGCCCGGGGCGCTGTGGCGGACCCAGCGCCGCCAGCGCAGGTGAGGGCGCGGGGAGGGAGCGGGGCGGCCTTGCCGGAGCCGTGCCGCCTCCCCTCGGTCCCGGGGGACCCCCGGCCCTTCTCACACAGACGCTGGGACGAGAGGGGGGCGCCCATGGCAGGTGTCTCGCCCGCCCTGAGGGACGCGGCTCCGCCGGGGGCTGCTGGCAGCCGCCGGGCCAGCCCTCACCGCCGCCTCTCCGTGTGTTTTGTAGCACTTTCGACGTGGCCGTGGTCGGTGCGGGCATCGTGGGGCTCGCCTCCGCCCGGGAGCTGGTTCTGAGGCACCCCGAGCTCGCCTTCGCCGTGCTGGAGAAGGAGCAGGAGCTAGGTATGGTGGCTGCCTCCCGGAGCCGCGCTGCCGGCTGCGCTCGTGGGTGTCCCGCTGCTGGTCTGTCAGAAATCGTTACTGAAGCACCTTCACCAAAACATCACTAGTTTGTAAGCGTGTGTTTGAAGGGAGGCGCTTTTTTGGGTGGATGAGTGCCAGTGGGAGAGCGTCTGCCCTTGTCATTGAAGCAAGTGATGGCTTCCCCTCGGGAAGAGTGTCTTTGCTCCCAGACACCAGTGACTTTGCCCCGATGGGATTTCTTCCTCCTCTCGAGGACGTGTCCGTCAGAGCTGCCATCAGTCTGCTTCGCTGCTGGAATTGCCAGGCTAGTCAGGAGACCGTGGTCTGTGCTGCCAGCTTCCACAGCCACGTGTGAAAGGTAGCGGTGAGGAAGCACGGAGCAGGTCACAAGCAGCGGGTGGTACCAGGCTCTGCACCACAGCTGGGATTTGGGAGAAAAGGACAAGGAGGGCAAATGACTGAAGGAAGGAGCAGTGCAGGTATTGCTCTGTTGGTTTTACCTTTTCCTGCTGTTGCAAAGAGACGAGGATGAGACTGTTTTAGTGCCGTACAGAGTGGGAGCGATTTAAAAACGTTTGGGTGTTGCTGGTCTTGGCACTCCCTACACTTTTCTATTAATTGCTAGCACTGTAAACCACAGTCATTTGCCCCTTTTTTCTCGATATTCCTGTAGATGCTGCACAGGGTGCTCCCAGTTGTGTGGGAGGTCGAAGGTAAAGGAATAATGCTATAACTGGAAAGATACTGCTAGTTCCTGGCCCAACATTAGCCATAGTAAAGTGGCACAGCTCTCACTGTTGCCTGCTTACATCAGAGTGGTTACTTCCTATGTTTTTAGGGGTATGGGAAATCTTGAGGCACTCTGCACCTGGGCATCTCTCCTGGCTTTGAAATAATAAAGACTGAGTCCTGTTGCTTCATTGTTTGAAAGCAACCTTTGTGAGTCGGTATTTTAGGAGGGAGAATCTCTTACTTCAAATTAAATCACTTTGATAAAACATGTTACAGTAAAATGAAATTATTTCAATAAAAATGCTCTTGATATTTTCACCTCCATTTACTTGGTTACTTTATAACTAATTAAACTGAAGTAATTAAATAGCAAACTGATCCAGTTCACAAGTACAAGTATTTTTAACATGTAGAAAGGTTGGATGGATTTGCATGCAGTTGTAGCTCTTGGAGGAAAAACTCCCCCCACACGTTGATTCAGCACATTTCAGTCTGTGATGGTTTGTTGGTTTGTTATTAACTAACTGTTGCTGTGTCAGTGTTTTTTCTAGCTTTTTGGAACCAGGGAGGAATTGTGTGCGCTGTGCAGTTATCTGAGTTGAGCATCTCTTGTTGTAACACTGATTTAGGGCAGAAACTCAAATTGCTCACTTTTCTGACAGCTGAAATAATTAACCACTCTTGGGAACGTGTATTTTAATAGTGTATTTCTCTTTCTGTTTAGCTCATCACCAGAGCGGACATAACAGCGGTGTAATTCACAGTGGAATTTACTACACACCTGGATCTCTGAAAGCTAAGCTGTGTGTGCAGGGTGCAGCTCTCTGCTATGAGTACTGTGACCAGAAGGGAATTCCATATAAACAGTGTGGGAAGGTATAGGAACTACAGTGTGTTTTTACCTTTGAAACTGTAACTGTAATGTATGTTACAATGTACAGCATGTGCCTGGGTATGGTATTTTCTTCCATGTTGCTTTTCTGCAACTTACTTCCTTCGGGATGAAGGTCCTTTTTGTTTTATTTCCAGCTACTCAGGTTAGTTCCTTATCTGAGCCTAAAGAATAACCCTCCTTATCTGGGGGCTGAGCTGAAATTGCCTAGGTAACGGTGGAAGGAGGGCACCCACGGAGAGCCACTAACTCCAAGGAACACAAAGGTTTTCAGTATGCATGTGTTATGCTTCTTGGCATAGCAGGCTCCAAAAAGACTCAAACGTGAATACAGCTTTAGGTGTGACCTAGGTACGTGCATTTATACCATGTTATATTCAACTAATATAACCTGAAATGCTGGAGACAGAAAAGTGGCTGTACTGATTCAGATCGGAGTTCACCCAACCTGGTTCTGGAATTATCTTCAGAGACCAAGGGAAGAATGCAGACAGGACAAACAAATATGTTAATTGTTAAATCTCCCAGCTTCTAACTGTTTTCAGCTCAGGTTATTCTCTGAGCCTGATCTGTTTTGTCTGCATTAACTCAATGGATTTCTTGTCCAAGTGTTTTTCAATTAAAAGCATTTCCAGAGATGCACAACTCATTGCACAAAGAACTGCCTCCTCTTGTTTCGAAACTGGCTCCTGCTGGCTTCATCTAATGGCCCCTAGCCCTTTTATTGGAAGATGTGGTGAACAGTTGATTTGTGCTCATACTCTCCAAGCCATGCGTAAATTTATATTTCCTCCTCCCCAAGAGTCATCTCTTGTAGCTGATGAGTCTTAGCCTGCTCAGTCATTCCTCTTAGAGAAGGTGCCTCATGACTCTGGTCATTCCTGTCATCTGAACCATTTCTAGTTTAATGCATCTTTGATACAAGATGAGCACCAATGTTCAGGGTATGGTCAGACTCTGGATTTTTGCAGTGAGATAGTAAAGTTCTCTATTATTGTCCTGTATCCTTCTCCTAATTGTTCACAATACTCAACTTAGGGCGTTTGGACTGTCAGTAGGCATGAAGCTGATGTTTTCGTAGGATCATCTGTCACAACCCCAAGACCTTGGTCCTGATAACTTTGAACTTGGAGCCCATCACTTTATATATGAGGCTAAGACTTTTTTATGTTCATCATTTCACATTACTCTGCACTGAATTTCATCTGCCATTTTGTTGGCCTCTCGTTCACCTCGGAAGGTCCCTCTGCAGTTTTTCACAATCACCTCTTCTCTGAACCACCTTGAGTCGCTCTAAACCAGCACCTGACTTTCTCTCCTCCCTGGTTTCCACTTTGCAGGTCACTCATAAATGTCTCAGACAACACACGCCCTTGTCGTATCAGACAGGGTCTGTGCAACACTTCTAAGAGAAATGCCACTTCAAGGCCGCCTAGCTCAGTGGCTTTTCCTCAGCCTCATTTGGGAGTTGGGTGCAAATCCTTTCCAGATCTGGGTGTAGAGCTGAGATACCTGGATGTGGCAGTGTCGGTGGGCCCCGCACCAGCGCTGGTTCCGTTTTTTTTCGCTGGACTGTTCATGCTGTGCTCCCTAAGCTGCGGTGCTGGTCACAAGATGGCACTGTGGGTTTGTGCAGCCACACACCTGGAGTTAGAAGCCTGCTCTCGACTCAGAGCACTAAGAGGTGTGGTGCTTGGGAAGGGCTAGCACAGACCCCACAGCGTTGTTGGTCCTTTGCTGGCACCGAATTTGTGTATTTGTGCATCACCGTCCTCAGCAGTGTTTATTCCAGGGAAGGTGATATTGGGACTTTACAGCTGGTTTTAAATAGAGCAACCCCAGGCTTGGAGAACTTGGTGCCTTGGCAGTGCAAAGGTGCCAGTGTTGCCAGACCTCAGCAGGGCCTGGAAGTAGCGTGGTCTGTGCAGACTTGCTTCTGGTGTCCTTGGCACGGATATCATAGCCTGGATAAATCTCTTGCGATAGTTGTGATCTAACGACGTGCTGAAATGAGCGAGGCTGGTGCAGTTTAGTTGAGATGCCATGTCAGAACACGTCCTTTATTCAAGACAGTTTGAGATTTGTACATGTTGGGTTACGTTCAATTTTATTTTTTGGAAGCATCCCAGTGGCTCTTTGAAATCATGTTCTCTTCTTTCACATTCAGATATGTGGTCCTATAGTACTTCTAGCAAATATTTTCCACAGATAGTCACTTGAGCTATATATTAACGTTTGTTTTTAACTCTCCTTAGTATATTGATGCTTTCTCAGTAATGAGTGGTGGTTTTTGACTTTTGTGCCAGTAGTGGCACAAACCATGTTTTTTTTTTCCCCTTGCATTGTAATTCACTGTTCACACGTTCACTATGGCTTGCTTGTTTGGGCTGGATGCCAGGGCTGAACTGGCTTTGTGTATTTTGCTCACTGGTGTGCCTTGTTATCTCTTTGAAGCTAATCGTAGCCGTTGAACAAGATGAAATTCCAAGACTCAAAGCTCTGTATGAAAGAGGGCTGCAGAACAATGTCCGAGGTCTGAAATTGATTGGATCAAAAGAAATACAAGCAAAGGAACCCTTCTGCAGGGTAAGGAATTTTCTTATATTTAACCATCATGTGAGATATCAAATTTTCAGATGATGTTATTTTTGAATTTAATGTGAACATGTTTCTGCCTTGAGGTAACTTGTATGGCTGACAAGTTCAAAAGAGCCTGAAAATCCAGAAGAAATACAATTGTCAACAAAAAAAAAAAGAATGTATCCATTCATTTCTGTAACTTCTTAGGCCAATTCATGTGTATTTGTCCTTACATACAAATCAGACCAGGTCTAACACAACATAAGATGATCCTGCAGAACCTTTCTTGTCCATGCTTACTTTTACCCTGCTTTGCTGCTGCTCGTGTGTTCTCATTCCCTTGTTTATCTGTTCACTGTTCATCAATTCTCTGTGTGCTGAAGTCATAAAGAGCTGCTGCAGTAATTGCAAATGATGTGTTGGTTTGTGTCACAAGGACCAGAATTCATGAATCGGAGACCAGGTAACTCATTTCACTTGTAGCCTACAAAAAGAATCAGAGTCATTTGAGTTAAAGTGAAAAAGGGACTCTATAATCCCTGAACAGGACCGAATCTACAGGCAAACAGATGGAACCTGCAAGCTGTTCAAACTTCATCCTTTTCTCAGCTTTACAAAGAGGTGTTCTCTCTGATGTATATATGTGTTCAGGGAAAAAACAAACAAACAGGTTTCCTGCCAGTAGGAATTCGTGATTTTTAATTTTTTCCCTTCTACTTGCAGGAGCTTGCTTGTATGTTTTTGTGGTCGATAGGCAGATTTTCCTTTGCCAAGGTCAGAACTGCTATATCTGAGTTTATGCTGGGACAGTTCTGCTCCTTCCCACTGAAATCGTTTAACTTATGTTAAACTCTATAATGCAGCAATGAAAATTCCTTCTCATCTGCAAATACAGACTTGGTTCAAGCCAATTTTTATCAAGTTTCTTCCTATACGCTTGGCTGTAATGTAGCACTTCTCAGCTTGTTTATTTTGACAGCAGGAGAAATGTGCGTGGTTTGTGGAATACGAAGTTGTTATTGTTTGGTTTGCCTTTGATTGAGAGGAAAATCTGGATGTAAATTCCCCATACTGTTTCATCTGGCAGCTTGCTCCTGGTGTAGTGCATGACTCATCGCTTCTGAGTGGTTGTAGGCTCAGACAAAAATTTTCTGGAGGGGAATCTTTTTTTTTTTCTTTCTTGTAAACACTTTGTATCCATCTGAGCACTTACTTCTGCAAATGACTGGGTTCAGAAGGGGCTTACTACACTTGCTTTGGTTTCCTGCGCTGAATCCTTTTCTCCTAAGGAAAGGCAACTGCACGTACAGTGCAATGTATTATAAGACCATTCAAGTGGAGAGAAATCTTTTGTGCAGAAGACAATTTTATAAACCATTCTATTTGTCTCAGGCTTGTGAATGGCCCTTATTGTAGTATCTAGGTGGCTGACGGTCTTCAGTGTATTTATGCTTGAAGCATCTCTGTGAGATAAAGCAATCCTACTATCCCAATGTTATAGCTGGAACTAGGAAAACATTCTGACATCTAGCAGAATAAAAATTAAGTGAGAAATTGAGCCATTTTGGTAGAAAAAGTAGTTAAATATCTCTAAGAAAAATGTAAAAATCTAGCTCTGCACTAAACTTGAACCCTTTGCTTTCTGCTAGGTCAGGCATAGGCTGTTGCCTAACTCAGAAGGGACTTTTCTCTCTGATGTGCGATGCAGTGGGTGTTGAGACCAGGCTAGATCATATCTTTTAGCCTCGTAGGGGGCATTGGTAGTAGCCGTGCATCAGGTGAACTCCCAAGTGACTGTTTGGAGGTGGAACTGCATAGTACATGGTGAAAAACAAATGTGTATTAGTTGAAGTCAGGATTAGGCAACTTGTTTTAACATTAAGCATTCTGTATCAAATAGTTGTTTTTGCTGTATTTTCACAATCAGTTAACTCCCTGTAAGCAGTTTTCACCATATTAGTTGTCAGCAAACACTAACACTGCCACTGGAGCTGCCACACGGAGAGACTAGGAACAAGCAGTCCGGGAAGGGGAGACAGCAGTACTCCCTTCTCGGTGGCAGTGCACATTACTCCAGGGGAAATATGTTCTGTATCAAAGACCAAATTGCACATACAACCTTCACTGTTCTTTCATATCTTAATACTGTTTCAGGGTCTGATGGCCCTTGATTCTCCATATACTGGTATTGTGAATTATAAACAAGTGGCCGAATCCTATGCTGAAGACTTCCAGGAAGCAGGTGGAACAATCTTGACTGATTTTGAAGTTACAGGCATGGAGATGGCTAAAGAAAGTTCTTCAGAAAGTGCAGATGGTAAGGCAATTTTTGCCCTTCATTTACTACAGTCCTGCAAAAGATTTTGTTCAAAACACGTTTGCGTTAGGCTCAGAAATGTGATTTCAGTTTTCTGCCTGAAAAGGATGTTTTTATACAAAAGGCAAAATTATGTTAGTGAGAGTATTCAGCAGACTCACTGTTTTTCCCAGGCAAGTCACCTTTCAGTCAAAACACTTAATACTGGTGGATGAAAATGACAGTAAAATAGATGAAGTAGTTTCTCTCCAGCTAAATTTGATTTTAATAGAATATTGCATGTGTGTGCTTGTGACAGTGCTCTTTATCCAAGTAGGTGGGCTAGATCTGTGGTGGTACACATAGCATATATTATGGAAGGATAAAAAAAAATGACAACTATTAATTTATAAATACAGTTATGTCCAACGATGTCAATTACGTCCAACAGTAGCTGTTCTGTAGCTTGAAGATCTGCCAGTGGAAGAACCCTTCGTTGTGTCAAGTGGCTAATTCTGTCAGTTTTCTGTTGTGTCCTCTTAATTCCTTAATTCTTAATTTCTTCTCTTGTCTAATTCTATTACAGGACTGAAATACCCAGTCATTGTTAGGAACTCTAAGGTAAGAACTAAACTCAAGATTTAGTTGCTTAATAAGAAGCTATTTCTTCCTTTTCTTAAGAATTGCTGTCAAGTCCTAGTGCATTAGTCAGCCTCTAGAAAGCTTTAAAGGTGCTTTTCTGTAACATGTTCACTGTCATCTAGGACTGCTGTTATAGAACAACTTCAGTCAATTGTTAACAAAGCATACAAGTATGTTCAGATTTTACTGTGTGCTGAGAATAATAATGAAAGTATAACTCTCTGCTGCTTGACATCTTTGATGGTATGTGCTCCTCATCTTCCTTATTTGCACATTCTTACGCTTGTTGTTTCCATGGACTCCTTTTATTACGTATTGATTTAGAGAGAAACATGTATTTTCATCTTTGTGCTTGATCTTTGACATCTATGAAAACGATAAGGAGGCATTTGGAATTGTTTTATTATCAGAAAGCCACGAGGTAATGTAGTAAAATGGGTACCTGTACTGGGGTCGCTGAAGCAGGTTTGTTAATGCTGCACAGCATACGTACTTGTAACCTTTTCACCTTCAGGAGAAAACATCTGCACTTTTTATTGGGGGGGGAGAGAGAGAAGGGGAAAACAAAGACAAAAAAAGCCCCACATGCACAAAGAACACCTTCCCTACCACATCACAAATAGTGTTTCAAGTTAGAGCTGCTGCTTTTTTGATCTATTTCCCCACTTTCATTAAAAAGTAGCTTCCAAAATCTGTTAGATTCCCTCATCAAAAAGTGAATTCTTTATAGAAACATTTTTAGATGGGGGAAAGAAAAGTTTAAAAAAAAAAAAAAAAACACCACCAGCAAAACCACCATAGTATTTGAAAACATAGATTGTGATTTCTTTGAATTCATTTAGATAGTAAGGTGTTTAGCTATTTAACAGCTCTCCATAACTGTGTGCTATGAGCTTAGGTGTCTGGATAAACTACTGCTTGACCACTCCCAGTGCGGGGGTGAAATCTGTTAATGGCATTATTTAACCAAATATCTTGTGGTTGTTTAGGTACCTCACCTATAATGTGCCCTCTGGCAAGGAAAATGTGGCCAGGGAGCTGCACTAGTGTGGCATCAGTGTTTTGTAGCATGCAGACAGCAATGAGGGAGTGCCAAAGGGAGATAGTTGGTTAGCTGGAGGAGCAGTGTTTGACTCTCGTAGTGGGCCTTAGCCCTGTGCAATAAGCATGCTTGTGTAAGGAACTTGAAGGTAGTTTGACAGTTGATGACATTTCTTGATTTCTTTTCTTTTTCTTCCTCCCTTCTATTCTTTAAAGATTCTTCCGGCCTTACCTATCCAATGAATTGCACTTTTTATGATAGTTCTACTCCAGGGAATAAAGGAAAATATTATCTGAAATAAGAAACGAGAACTGAAATGAAACAATTAAATGTTTTGAAAATGTGATTGTTTTTATTTCTGTTTTTTACTCATTTTTTTCCAAGAATTTTAGGTGTTCTTTTAGTAGGTATGTTCAATTTTTAACTGTTTGGTTTTGGTTTTGCCTTTTTCCCCCCACCAAGGGTGAGGAAATCTACTGTCGGCACATTGTGACCTGTGCAGGACTCTACTCAGACCGCCTGTCTGAAATCAGCGGCTGCAGCCCTGAGCCTCGTATTGTACCCTTCCGTGGGGATTATTTGGTGCTAAAACCAGAAAAGTGCTATATGGTTAAAGGAAACATTTACCCGGTAGGTACTCTCTTGTGCATGTTTCACAGTGTGTTCTAGGAACTGCTAAAACTACAGAAATAAGGGCAATATCACACTGTTGTTTCTGTTAGACTGAAGGTAGTGATGCACAACATCTCAGCATAGGTTCAGTTGCTTTCTGACAGGACAGCTTGTTTTTGTTAAGAATTAAGGAACAGGTAAAAGAACAATCAGGGAAAATTATTGCCAGTGGTGTTTTCTGTTCATTCATTTCTAAAGGAATGTATTGGTATTATTATTTCAGGGAAAGAATCAAACATGATAGCCATATACCCACAAAAGCCTGGATTTTTTCCTTATATTATAAAGCAAACCTGTTGGCAGGATTCAGAAGTCAATGAGGGACAACAGTAACTTATCAATTACCTAGGTGCAGGGTTTAATTTCCTCTGCTAATGCTGGAGGCGCAGATCGAGATATGTCTCTTAATTTCATCTTTGAATTAACTTTACTTTGACAAAAAAATAGAAGTGGTAGGAAAAGGACAAGCTTTCTCCAATCTAGTGAGAAAAATAGTGTGACAAAGAGGGACAATTCCAAAGAGAAAGTGAAATTATCAGTCAGGAAGAGAGGATTCCTAGGGTAGCATTTAATCAATTCAGCCAGTATATTTAAATAGTGCCTTTTTAATATGAGCTTAGGTTTGCCTGCTAAAAGCTGGCACAGGTCACCCCATGGAACTCCAGGTATTGGACATTTGTCTGGCCTCCTGTCACCTGGGAATGATGCAGGATCCTGCCTTGGGATGGGGGGAGGAACTGGCTTCCAGCCTTGTGCTGTGGCTGTGGGAGAATAGTTTGTACCCTTTGAAAGTTTGTTATGGCCAAATGTGGCAATAAGACTAGAAAACTGCTTTATTCGCTTAGTGACTTGTTACCAGAAATGGATGTAGTTTGTGGGGTGGTTGCAATAAGCTTAGAAAAATTTTGAAGTGTATTTCTAACAGGAAAAGCAGTGCTCTGAATACAGGAAAGAAACTTAAGTTGAAGTAATTTTTCAGTCATAACCTATTTTTGATATGTTTTGATAGACCCAATAAGTGTTTATTTTCAGACTGTAAGATGGTCGCCTCTGTAGGCACCTTTTCTAAACAGCTAAAGATCTTGAAACACCAGCACATGGAGAGATGTGCTTATTTTATACTTTTTTTCTGTGTATAGACAGCTTGTTTCTGTCAGCCTTCACACACAATTACACTGTGTTCCATTCACAAACAAAAAAAAAAGAAACTGCAGATACTTATTATTCCTATTAATCAGGCTTGCTAACCATGGTTGTTTTGAGTTATACAGGAAAGGTGAGGTTTTCCTTATATTTTATAACATACTTTATTGTAGTGTAATTACTATTGGTGAATAGTATTTGTGTGTCGTTGGTTTTGTTGTGGGTTGACTTATTAATAGCCTGAGAAATCACGTATACTTCTTCATATGTTGATTGTTTTGCTTTATCTGGGATGCAGTCTGACTTGACCCTGCTCTGTTCTTCAGTATTTTCAATTAGTTACGTGTTATAACTGTACAATTAACAAACAGAGAAACCAGCTCGGGAGCCAATTGTATGGTTATTTGTCTTGAATGTTATTGTGGTGAATGGAAATAAAATGGCAAACTAAATTACTTTTTCACTTTTTTTATTTAAAATGAATTATTTCCATTTATTGGGAGGACAACTCCTTTATTGCGTTTGGGTTTGTTTTATTCACTCTCTCACACAATAAACTGTAAGTACTGTGCTTTCCTTCTCACAAATATTTCCCATGTTTCTTGGAGTAGTTTGTTGGCCTGGATGGTTGGATAGCTGTTTCATTGATCCGGTCTGTAGCAGCTGAGATTAGCTGTAATAACTTGTATCCTGCTTTAGGTTCCTAATCCTCGGTTCCCGTTCCTGGGCTTTCATTTCACACCGAGAATGGATGGCAGCGTTTGGCTTGGTCCTAATGCAGTATTAGCCTTTAAGCGAGAGGGCTACAAATTGTTTGACTTCAGTACTACAGACTTCTTTGATGCCGTACTGTACAGGTAATATCTTGTCTTTTTGCCTGCTCAATATAGTAATTTAAAGGTCAGCTTATTAGCCAATGGAAATTCGTTTTTATCAAAAACCCTGTCAAGTTTTTGGTGTGTTAAAAGGCAGTTGTGCTGATACAGGTGGACTTCCCAAAGAGATTCAACTTTGTGTAATCTAATATTTCAGTTTACGTAAACTGCCAAGGCATTTCTCAGCTGGTCTGAGGATTTGACTGCTTATTGGGAGGTATTGGTGAGCTGTGTTGTTACTAATGGAGCTGCTTTGGTACCGGTTCTGATTCAATGGAGTGCAATATTTTAACCAATGTTGACAGTGGGATTAAAATCTCTGCAGAGATTGCTTGGAAGAGAGAATACACAGTGGTCTGGATTGTTGTGTTAAACTTGATCAGGTCATCAATATGAATTTAAAAACATCCAAGCGCAAGGAGATGTGTTGAGAGCCACAAAGACTGGGAAGCTGTCCTACAAAGCATGTTGGAGGAGCTAGGAACCATTGCTAAAAATGCAAGCATAAATGAACAGAGTATCTGTAGAAGTTAAGAGAAATCTTGCTTCTCTATGAGGGGCTGATAGGAACTGAGTGCTCAATTTTAGGAATTAGACTGGAAAAAAGGAGGTGAAAATATTGGGCAGGGTCCAAAGAGAAGCTGCAGAACAGGTCAGGGAACTGCAAAATAGCTTCCTGGCAAGGAGCTCAGCTTAATGCAGTTTACTAAAGGAAAGTGTTGAAAACATCTTGATCATTATCTGTTGATTTTTATATTGGAAAACCAAGCAAGCAAGGCTTGCAAAGACATAACAAGATTCACTAACTGAAAGCTGAGGTTTTTAGTAGATGATCTCTTCAGAACGACTGGAAGAAAGTCTCATGCAGTATGGCTGTCTCCTCTCATGCATGTGGGTTTTCAGCTTCTTGCCTCGACTTGATTGGATCAGTCAAAAATCCTGGACATAGGAAGGACTGGAGTTCGGAGTTATGTTCCACAGAAAGAATGTAAATGAACACTACAGCTCTGTATTGAAGGTTTGATGAAACAGGGAAGGACAAGCATGTATTTCTCAAGAAGAAAGCAATGATTGGATTATTGATGTAGGGAATTGGAAATTTTGCTCTGCAATTGCGTTTGCTACCTTCTAAAGACGTTAGTTTGACATGGCTGCATATATCATGGAAGATTCATTCTTACTGCAGTTATTTTTTCTCTACAGTGGGTTATGGAAGCTTGTACTGAGAAACCTGTCGTATGGACTGAGTGAAATGTACAGAGCGTGTTTCCTTAGTGCACAGGTGAAGGAACTTCAGAAGTTCATACCAGAGGTCACCGTCAATGACGTACTCAGGTAAAAAGAAAACTTTTCTTGTTACTAACACCCAACGGCTTGTTTAATCTCTTATTTTTGATCGTAGCAAATGTAGCATGGCTTCCTCCTTTCTTCCACCAAAATACGCTACCAAAGCATAAAAATATTTGGATGCTTTCTCCAGGAAGGTGTTATATATTGTGTAAACTTATGTATAGGCAGGTTTGATGAATAGTTTTGTTACTTTGTTTGCTCTCCATAGGCTGAAATTTACAGATGAGACATGCCAAAAAAAAAAAAATCTTCCAAATGACACATCAAGTAACTTGAACATAGTGTTTGCTTTCTTTGTGAACCAAAATTAATGAAATTCATTAGTGAATGGCTAGTGAATGGGGAAGCCTGAGAGTTGTTACTGATACTACTAGAGGGAGAGATGTAGCCTAACAGGTACCCCTGGCTAAATTTCTTGTATTTAGGAGAAGAGATGACTGCTAATTTCCCTCAGGAAGGGAACATATGGCTTAAGGCATAGACTTTTAATGAAAAGTGGAAAGCTGTAGTGCTAGAAAAGAACTAAAGCTGGCAGAAATTGCAAGAAGTGCTTGCACCTCTGTTTTTTACTTGGAGAAGGACAGTGATGTTTTTGTGTGTGCTTGAGAGCACTGTCGTCGGATAGGAGTGAATAATGCCTTAGTTTGATCATGTCAATAAATTGTATTCAGCTTCTTAAGGTGTGGAGGGAGAAACTAATTCAAAGGAGTATTGAAATGACAGGGAACTGAAGAGATTTGTGAAGAAAGCTTGAGGCATTTAAAGTACGTGGAGGTGGGTTTAATTGTCTAAATATTTGCAGGGAGAAAATGCAAAATAAGAGGGGAAAAAAAAAAAAGGAGTTACTGAGTTCAGGCAGCATACCGTTGGCACGAAATTCATGTTTGACAAGGCTTGCTATTTCAGAACAAAAGGTTTCCTTTTGAAAAAAAAGAGGGCTTGGTTGCTTGTTTGGGGAGGAGAGTGACTTCGCAATGAGGAAAAATACAGAAAATCCTCTGCCTGGCTACCTGCCCTTGTTTTACTGTAATGACTCTGAGACAGCTCCCATTCTGCTTCTCAAGTTCGTTACACTGCCCTGTGTTCCCCCAAAAGCTTGACTACCCTTCGACTCCACAGCCTGATTTCATTGTTTGCTTTTTCCTTGGGAATCTTCATAAGGTTGGGAAAGAGTTGATTTTTCTGCTTTCAGAAAATTGAAGATCTCAACCTTCAGGAATGATGTGGAATGGAGAAGGAGGAATTTTATAACCTATAAGGAAGTGTTTCCTTATAGGAAGAACAAGTAGCTTACAAAGCATAATTTCTTAAATGTCGTAACATTTACCCTGTTACTTCAGAGACTTAAAACTAGACAGTATGGGAGACTGAAATGATCTCCAGAACTTTGTTTGTGGAGGGTGGACTTGCAAATCTGGGCCTTGTGGGAGAGGTGAAAAAGGAGAAACTTGCTGTTCAGGACTGGAGAGGTGAAGTCCCTGTGCTGCAAACTGGTGGTGACTTGAGAACAGTTGGAAGAAGTCTTCTGGGCTTGGTCTGTTCGTGTATTGGCGTGTGACTGGCAGGAGGCAAGCTGCTGGGGTAGGTGAGCCTATGGTCTGACCCAATATGAATGTTCTTGTGTTTGTTACAGAACAGCAGAAATCTCCACTTCGGGGGTTATTTTCTAGTAAAATGATACTCTTGGTTCTCTAACTCCAAATGAACAAATGCATTTATGTTTTTTCTCTAGTAACCTGCTGAGGTGGTAACACCCAGTAAGGTGTTAGAGAATGGCAGGACGGGACAAGCAAGCCAGTGTCTGTTGAACGGAAGCAAATTTCCTAGACTGACTCATAATCAATAAAGTGTAGTATCTTTGGTTTTGCCACCAGAGGGTCACAGAGACTCTGAGATGGAAAACTCTACAGAATTAGTCTACAATGAGCTATTATTTCAGATTTCTCCCTATCTGCCTATGAATTATCTTTAAGGAGAATATGGTGTCATGTTTACTGCAGCGCTTTCACCTCTGGAATAAGACAAGGGAGTCACAAACGTTTGCGTGTCCTTTGTGGTTCTTAATTCTGTACATGAGTGCTAGTGCCCTTTACAGTAATCCTAATCATCTTTTTGCAGCCTTATCATCTTTTCTAAAATCAGCACTGGGAAAATATTAGCACGTATGTTTGTGAAGAAAGCCTGCTTACTGACAGACAGGCAGTTGCTGCGTCAGGTTCAGGACTGCAGGTAGTTGTGCCCTGCAAGGATCTGGAACAAGCAGTTAACGTGTGAGCCACTGCCGTCCTGACGTGTCTTCTTCACATGGACACAGTGTTCAGGAGTTGATGCTGCCTTAAGATTTGGATGATCAGATTCAGCTCCCTGCTCTGCCTTGTGACTTTGGACAAACATTGAAAATATGTTTACCTGCAGAAATTTAGCAGAATAATCAGAAAGATGTAATTTATAATGTGATAGTCTGGAATAATGTAGCATAGATGAACTTATTAACACTTATATGTTATATTAACACTTATTAGTGTTAAGTGTGTCTGAGAACCCTTCCTCCTTTTTACCCATAAAGTACAGCAGGAAATTTGTCTATGCACCTGAGGTGTTTTGCTTTTTTTTTTTCCCCTTCTGTACCTGTAAAATGAGAATTACAGCACTTTGAAACTTACATGGGAAAGAATGCTATGGTAGTAAATTCCTTAAAAGACTGTGAGGCACTTGATACCATAGAAACAGCAATGGGAAGTCATTGTTACTTTTTAATCTGATAAATTATTAGGTGCTCCTTGGTTTTCACAAGCGATAAAGATGTTGGCAGTGAAATAATCATCTTGGCTGTTGTGTGGAAATGTATGGTTATGTATTGTGCAAACTTCACAGCCATAAAATGTTTTCATGATGTCACACGTCACTTTTCATGGGAAAAGCCTGGCACTAGAAATGAGGCAATGCATGCAAGTACCAAAAGCCACAAGACAGCTTGTCAATACTTTTGCCTTTCTGGACAGAAGTAAACATTGGAAAAAATGTGGGTGTTAGGGGCTGTTTATATAATCGTTGCTGGTATTTGATGCTAAATATTGTGTTGACGTTCTGAGAGAGTGTGTCAAAGCTTGGGTAAAATCTAACTTCAAAATCCATATAACTTCAGATAAGACTCCTTTTTTGATCTACAATAAAGCAGACCGATGTCTTGTCTTTTCCTTTGTTTCTGTGGGATGGTTCCCTAATATTACAGAAAGGGATTCAGTTCAAAAGTATATGGTTTTGTATGGTTTGGTTTTGAAATGTATTGCAAATGTTACTAATTCCTAGGTCCTCTACATTTTCTTAAAGGGATTACTAATATTATCATATTTCAATTAAGCTCACTGGATTGTTCCAATGTTATCTTTCTAACACTGAGCTCCTCTGTTTTGCAGGGGTCCCTCTGGAGTGAGAGCTCAAGCGTTGGACAGCGATGGAAATTTGGTAGATGACTTTGTATTTGATGGTGGCACGGGAGATATTGGAAGCAGAATTCTTCATGTCCGAAATGCCCCTTCTCCTGCTGCTACCTCCTCCCTTGCCATTGCAAAAATGATTGCAGATGAAGTGAAGCGAAGATTTGAATTGTGAATATTGACAGGTGCGGTGCTGTTTTCCCCCTCTCATATGTGTAGCAGCTTGGCTGCGTTGAATGAACTCCGCAGCCTTTAATGACAAAGATGAAACAGGCAATGTGTTGCTTGCAAGATCAACGCCAGTACAGCTGTGCAGTGCAAAACCAGCACTTGAAATGTTTGCCAGCCCACAGCTCGTCAATTTCCTGAGTGAAGGATTTATGGTTCCTGGCAAGACCTGGTATGGTATTGGCATCTGCAAGAGCCAAGCAAACGGACCGTTGACAGGTTCACAGTAAAGGCTCGTCCACCTCAGCAGGAGCAGCCTGCAGAGGGGCTTGTGCCAGGCTCAGGGCGAGGTTCTCCCAGGACCGCAGGGAGCAGTAGGTAATGCAGGAAGAGTCTCTGTGGTTGGGTTGCCCACCTCTGGAAAAAAAAACCACCCAGGCATGGGGTGGTTCTCTGTGTGCTTTCTCTCCATCTCTTTAAATTGGTTCAGAGTTGTCAGTCCCCTAACTTGTATTAAAATAATGGAGATAGAAGGATAAGCCCTGCTTAAGGATTCTGCAGATATGGAATTAAAAGCTTTATCAGAGACTGAAAACAATATTCAGAGCCTTTTACATAAACGTAAAGTATTTCAGCGAAAAATAAGCCTAACGAGATTACCAAATCCAAGTCAATTTAGATATGCAATTCAGATACACAGTCTATCTGATCTGTCTCTGTTTTTCTATAGAGCAGAAATTAAAATGTGTATATAAACAGTCATTTTTCATTTAACTTAAACCTGGGAAGTCATCACAGATCAGGAACTACTTTGGCGGTTTGGGTTGGTATTTTTTTTTGTTTGCTTTTACCCTTTGAGTACTGGTAGGGCAAAAGGAGCTTATCTTTGTACAGCATATTGAGCAATCTAGTGGAAATGGTCTTTGTAAAAGCAAATGTGAAGGGAGGGAAGCTACAGAAACCTGTCTTAATTGAGTCATGTTGCATACTGCTTCCCTTGGAGCCCGAGCAGCAGTGAGTCAGGAAGGCTTCCCATTTCCCTCATGCCTGGCAAGAGGAGCGCTTAGAAAGTACTGGTTACTCTTGTGAGCTCTTATTGGTACTTGAAGCTTTATCAAAAGTGCACCTAGAAGAGAATCTGTGTGGAGACTGGAGAAATATAAAGAGATGTTAAACAAGTTCTAAGCTAACAGTATCTTGGTGTGTTCTGCATAATTGCTACAAAAAAGAATTATGTGGCCCGAGGGACAAAGTACTTCAGAGTACTTTTAAAGCAGATGTTCACAGGATGTTGGGTAATACAGATAATTGTGGGTAGTTTGCTACCAGGCGATTTGCCATGCTTTTTTTTTTTTTCATTTACGTTCTGTACCTCTCTGACATGCATGAGGGATTGTGTTATCGTAGAAGGTCAGGTGTGCTAGCTGATGTTTTTACTGTACAGAGCTGAGCTGCTTTTGAGAGAGCCAAGGCTTAACCTATCTGTTTGGGTTTTGTTGTGTTGTTTTTTTTCCTCTGGTGACATCTACTTTACTGGAAAAGTGACTCCCATGTAAGGGCAACCTGGAAATGCAAATAATTAGTCCTTCAAAGAAAAGCTTTGGTCTTTATTTTTAGCCACAATAACACTAGACAAGGATTCAGATGTTCCAAATGCTAAAATGCTGTTCAGTGTACAAGTTATATCTTCACAATGAAACAATCATATCTTCACTCCCCTCCAGAACTGTTGCCTATCAACAGTAAATACTACAAAAAGATTGCAAAAGCAACTTCCTCCCACACGAGGTGTGGCCCTAACATGTATTGACAGAATAAAGAACATTTAAATGTAAAGCAGTCATATACTGTGGTGAATCTTAAGTCAGCACATTTAACTGCACAGCCTGCTGTGCTTTTTACTCTCAGGAGATGATTATTTTGGGGTAGAGCTTAACTGAAGCTTTCAAATTATGCAGCATTCTGCAAAATATTTATATTTTTAGAGATAAAGCTATAAACCTTTTTTAAAGGAATAACTTCAGTGATTTATGATAATGGAGTTTAATACATACATACATTGTGTGTTGCCCATGAAGTGTGAAAATGTATGAATGTATTTTTTTTAAAAGGGTCCAACTCACTGGGATGGCTTAATCACCTTGCCTTTCACTATTGTGATTAAAATAGTGTATTTTTAAAATTGCTGTGAGGTCTGTGTATTTCTCCTGACTTACAGAAAAGTTTCACTGGTATTTGCTAACTCTCATCAGATTTAGATGGCTATATCTACGCATAATAGGAATTACTTTATTTATTTAGAGGGTAGGGTGCAGAACCTGCCTTCCTAAAGTAAGGGTATCTTATCTGTACTTACACCACTTCACAGCTTTTTCTCATATAGGTATGTGTGGGCAGAACTGGTCCTAAGCCTGACCTGGACCTGTAATGACATGTGCAATGGTAATTCTTGAAATTCCAAATAAATGCATTAAGACAGTTTGGGATAAACTTGCATTTTTTTTCCCCTAAAAGTGTTCCTCCATAGGGTCAGTTCTAAACGTTGGAAGAGTGGGGTACAAGTGGTTTTTTTAAGGTGTTGTAAAGAAGTGCTTGATTGCCCATGCCATGGCTTACTAAGTGGCTGCTTTGGGGAAAATAAGCTCCTTTTTGGCACTTCGTGTTTCCAGAACAGGACCACACCATGCTGAAAAATGGGGTCTGGGGGCTCAGAGCTGGGGACACAGCAGTAGGCGAGGGGGTACCGGAGCAAGGAGGCGCGGTGCTGGGGTGCCTGCTGCCGGCCTGGGGGGCTCGCCACAGCCACACCGAAGCCGTAAGTGGGGTTGCTTTTTGCTCACAGTTTGGAGTTGACGAACCAGCATTTTTCCACAGAAATAACTATTTTGTTGGAAATTTCCCTGGCTGTCCTGATGCAGCGGGAAGGCTGAGAGACCACAGAGCAAAGGGAGCTGTCAGTGAAGCACCCGTCTCCTCCGGGGGAAATCTGCCCTAACAAGGGGTCGCCCTCTCGCTGGCAGAAAGGCAATCTTTATTTTGGTTTAATGAATCCCTTTTGGAATAACTCCCTTTGTAGATAAGTCCTAAAAGGGGGGTGGGGTTACATAAGGTATGAGGGTACACGAGGCACGAGGGGTACATAGGGCCTGAGGGGCACGTAAGACTTCAACTACACTGCCTTCAGAAAGGGCAACCCGGTGGAGGGGACAGGCCGGGGGAGGTGAGGAAAGCCCCCGAGGGCGGCACAGGGTCGCGCCGCCGGGCTCCTGAGGGGACCGTGGGATGGCGGCGCCCGCTCCCCTCAGCCCGGCCACCCCCCTGCGGGCTGCCCGCTACTGACGGGAGGCGGCAGGGGGGGCAAAATGGCGGCGGCGGCGCATGCGCGCGGAGGGCGGCGGCGGCGGCGGCAGCGGGCGGTAGCGGCCCGCAGCGAGCGGGGCCCAGGGCGCCTCAGCCGCCGCCCCGTCAGCGCCCGGCGAGCGGCCCGGGCCCGGCCCCTCCCGCGCCGGATGTGATGGCCGCCGGGGCGGGGGGGTGAGCGGCCAGCCGCCGGCGGCCCGGAGCTGAGGAGCGGCGGCGGCGGCTTCTTCTTCTTCTTCTTCCTCCTCCTCCTCCTCCTCCTCCTCCTCGTCCTCCTCGGCGGGGACGGGCGGGCCCGATGCGGAGGAGCCGCCGGCGGGCGCCATGCAGCCGCCGCCGCAGCCTTACGAGTTCTTCGGCGAGGAGAACGGCCCGAAATGGCGGGGGCTCTTCGTGCCCGCCCTGCGCAAGGTCAGTCCGCAGCCGGCGGTGGCACCTGCCCCGCGGCGCCCGGCCCTCAGCCGCTTGGTGCCGGTGTCCCCGGGGGGGGGGAGGCTCCGAGGGGCTTTGGGAGGGAGAGGCGGCCTCCTCCTGTGGGGGACACCCGCTGCGGGAAGCCGCCCGCTTCGTCCCGGGGGGATTCTCCCTGTTTGTGAGGTGTTTTGTAGAGCTGGGCAGCCCCAGTCCATCGCTGGGGGGCCGGGGAGGCTTGGGGATGTGCCCCCTCAAAAATAACAATCAGAATTTGTTTCAGGGTCAGTGGTGTTAAAAGGCAGGCAAGTAGTCCTGTGGCTGGCGTAAAAACCGCTCGTCACCTGCCTGAAGAGTCCTGAGGTAGGGTTTTGCCTCTCGAAGCCTCCTCCTGAGCTGCCAGCAGTTAAAAGCACAAAGCCTGCCCTCGGCACTAACCACCTCCTCACCACCTGAGCTGGGGCTCCACCACCTTGTCCCAAAGGATTTCACATCCTTACAACTTATTTTTATTGTGCAACACCAAAAAAACGTTAAAGTCACTGGATTAACACCACTCTTGCTGATTCTGTCATTGTATATTTCATTTGGGGCAAAAGAAATAGGACAGGATCTTACTTTCTAAGCAGCAAAAATAAATATTTGATACCAGTGGCTGCCTGTAAAAATTCGTAATTGCTTATGGATAATCTTTTTCCTCCTGGGAAAGTTCCTTGTCTGCAGTACCCACCCTTTAGCATGAAGCAATCATACCGTAACGTGCATTTCTCCTATGAACATGCAGTATCAGTGAGTCAAAACAAAATTGTATCATTGTTCCAGTTTCGGGGAGAAAGCCAGTTTGAAAATCCTGTTTAAAAGATGGAATGCCCTGATATCGGCGCTGGGGATTTTTAAACCGGGCTATTTCTGCAAATGCCTGAGTTATTGTTTTGTTTACATCTTGCACTTTCACTTTGGTAATGAGATGAGAGCGTGCCCGTTATTTGCAGGCTGGCCGAAAACTGTTTCACGGAGCTCCCAGTGTGCATAAAGCAAGAGACTGTTAGTTTCTGAACTTATAAACTGTTATTACAGTATTCAAATAGTTGTAAGCTAATTCTGGGTAGGTTTGAAAAATCTGCATGTCAGCGAGTTTAGGTACAATCCTGTCAAACAGCATGCTTTTGTGATAAAAATGTTAAAGTCTCTTAAAAGCTTCAGAAGGTTTTTAGTTAAATACCTGGAATCAGAGTTAGCTGAACTTCTAAACTGCTCTTTCATCACGGTAACCGATGCTGATGCTGCAAGGGCAGAGATAACATTCTATTTCCCATTTCTGAATGTTTGTTTTGTTTGGCTTTGTTTTTTAATGCATGCATTTAGGCAGGTAGATATCCTTAAGATGGTAAAGAGTGCCAAATCATGCCCACCAGTAGGAGTCTTCTTATGGAAAAAAAAACAAGCAACAAAGCTAAACAGCAGGACATTACTAAAACAGATTTTTTGGTTTACTTTTTTAGTTATTTTATATTTAAATCACCATATCCCTAGCACTGGTACCTTAGAATCCAGTTAAGTTGACATTTTTCAAGTAGTTTCATGTATTCACTCTTTTCCAGCTGGTGGATTTACAAGCACGTCCCTACTCTGAAGCATTTTATTTTCATCTGTTGCTGTGCTGGAAAGCTTCAAAGTAGGAAGTGAATATAATGGAACTCATTATAAAAGTGCTGTCAAAGTAAATGAATCAGAAAAAAACCCAATGATTTTTTGCTTGCTTGCATTGTAGTTACTAGAAGTGCAGTTTGTAGTAAGTAAAACACATTTATGGTCTGAGCTTTGGGAAGGTGTTTAACCTGGGAGCTGACTTGAGGAATTAAAGGGTCATGACACCTGTCAGATAACTCTGGCAGCGTGCAGGCGGTTGCTGCAGTGGCACCACGCGCAATTCAAGCTCCCTGCCAGCACTGGGTTCACACCAAACACTCGGCAGTGGGCACCAGCGCTGCTGCTTGGTGGCTTGCTGCTGCTCTGGGGGGCTGCAGGTGGGCCAGGGTCTTCCCTGTGCCCCCCACAGCCAGCGGGAGCTGCCTCCCGTGGGACCACGAGCCCTCCGTGGGGAGCTTCCCCTGCCCCGAGGATGCTGGAGGAGAAGGCGGTGCTCGAGGGTTTGCGCTCTCCCTTTTCGCGCAGGTTTTTGTTGTTTGGGGGTGGTTTGGTTTTGGTCGTGGGGTTTGCTTTTGCTTTCGAGTGTTTGGGTGTTTGTTTTTTTTTTCAAAGCCCGATGGGCTTTGAAGAGAAAGATGTCAAATTATGACACGTGTTTCTAAAGTTGGCGTTGCAGTTTTGTAACCCTGCTTCCGCGTACAGAAGTGGTGCCAAATCTTGTTCTCGCTGATTGCAAGCTTTCTTCCTGATGAAGCTGTCCAGAACTGAAATGACTTTCCAAGGTGATACCAGTCTTTTGATGTCAGATCTATTAATTTTAGGGTGCGATTTTGGGGGACCCTGAGCAATGAAGTGTGAGTCTCAGTGGTAACACCTGACTGTGTAACTCCCACCAGCCCACTACGTTATCAGTTTTAATATACCAGACGTGCATTGTGTAAAGCTTTTTGGGATTGAAAACTTATTTATGCCAGATGCCTTCAATTGCTACCCGGAATAAAGTTTTATTCCAGTTATTTGGAGCAAGTTTTCAGAATTAAACAGGTAACTGCTTAGAAATAACAGGCATTTTTGAAAAGGATGCGTAATGACGTGTATACAGCGATTAATTTGCCCTAAAATATTCTTTGTTTTCTTAACATGCATTAGCATTTGTGCGTACTTTTACAAATCCAGTGGCAAATCAAAAATATTTTGTGAACAAGAGGTGTGTAGCCAATTGCTTTGTTCTTTCTTGAATTTCTCTAAATCAGATTCACGAGCATCTCACGGGCGTCGTTGTGTTGATTTTCTCCATCAGCACAACCAGAAACCATTAAGGCTGCGGGCCGTGCACGTGTAATCGGGGCTCCGTAGGCTACTTGCGTTTTCTAAAACAATTCCGCTATTGCTCTGGACCACTCATCAAATTTCTAGAGCATGACTGAAGGGTTTATTCTTAGCAAACGTTGCATTCAGAACTACAAAAGACCTCGCTGAGGACATTTCTGAAGTTTACGGTGGTTCGGCGCTTCGCGCTGCTGTAAAACCCCGGGGAGCTGAGCCTGGTGACCCCGCTCTTGTGCAAGGCTGCGTGGCGAGGGTTTCCGTCGGTGCTCGGCTACGTGCAGGGGCTGCCCCCCTTCCCTCCCTGCTCTGCGAAGTGCACTTCACGACACATTTTGCATTGCAGGGTCAGGCCGCCTTGGGTTAGAAGTATTTAACGCCTTACAATTCCATTACAGGGCATTACTGTTTAATGCATTGTCATTTCGACAGCGATATCGCTTCCCGTGTTATGATGCTTTAAAATAATAGGGATGTTTGGTTTTGAAGTCTGTTAGGTCACTGAGCTTCTAATAAATATAATTGTCTGTGCTCCGGAACCTGGACTTCTGCAAACAGGAATTCCTCTGCGCCATTCTGCATGGGAGAGTGGTGAACCAGGGAAGTGATGGCGATGCTAAAATAGGAATTACCTGTGAAATACGCACACCTGGACAATTCTGAAGCACAGATACCAGCTTGCTCACAATGGAGAAGTGGATGGAGGAGGTGCGGAAAGGAACACCGAGTCCCCGTGAAGTGCTAGCCGCCAAGCCTTCGTTAAACAACAGGCTAATTCCTCCAGACCTTTTGTATCCCTGGTGGGAGTTGGGTATCTCCGAAGGTTGGGTTTGGTCCCTTGTTTGTGAGCAGACTGATTTCCGTTGCATAAATATTGGCTGTCATAAATATCAGTAGGAGCCAAAGGGACTGCTCCCTCTGCTTACATCCCCTTTTTCATGCTTTTTTCTCCTCGCTGTTGCACTGTTCAGTGTAAATACCATCACTGGGCTTTGCAGTTGGCACAAGGTAGCAGGAGAACTTTCTCAGGCAGCGGCACGAAATGGAGGTAGCTGTAGATCCGAGGCACGTACAAGTAGAGGGAAGTGCCGTTGTATTTGGCAGCAGCTGGAGGAACGCTTCCTCTAACAGAACGGCCCCGGGCTGCTTGCTGCGTGCCCGGCCTCGTCCTTGCGCCTTTGGTCGCCTTTGGTCGTTTGCCCCTTGGGCATCGCGTGCTGGGGGAGCCGGGCTCAGCTCCCGGCCTCTTGTGCCCTCCTGCCAAAGCAGGGCTGTCCCCCTGTTGCCCTCAGCACCTTTTCCATGCCTTGTACAGGTCCAAGCAACCTCTAAACCTCATCTCCGCCCGTGTCCTGCCGCACGCTGAAGCCCAAAAAAAGCAGGCGAGCAGCATCTTCTATTTCTTCTCTCTCCATGGATTTCACACGTATGCTGAGTGAACTGCGTCACCAGGTGCGATATTTGTCTGGTATCTTTAGTTTTTCACATCTTTTTTTTCCTCTTCACATAGTGCGAGCATTATCTGCTGTCCCCAGGAGAAGCTGCCGAGCCTGCAGTTTGCCTTTGCGGTTACCTGGGGCTGTTTCTGCCAGGCTTTCCTGGTGAGCCGCTGCTGCCGTTCCTGGAGGGCAGGGGCTTCTCGTGTCAGAAACGTGCCGAGCACTGTTCCTGAGGACAGGTGTCGTTCCCGTTTCTATATCCTCTTTATTCTCCTGACACTTGGCGTGGTTTTTGGGTGGCATTTTAGTGACCGTGCGTTTCTCAGAGAAACGACTCTGCTGGTCTTCACCATCTCCAGATTTAAGCTTTGTTCTTTTTTCCTTTCCTTTGTTTATCACCATTTATCCTTTCTTACGGCATCTTTGTGTCAGTTCTCTTAGCTTCAAATACCACCTCAAAGCTCGCCCCGCTGGCTCCGAGCTCTGCTGACCCGTGCTGCTCACGGATTTATTTGTAAGCCTTCGAAGGACCTGAGTGAAAAGTTGCGGGTGTGTTCGTGGTTTGGTCTGAGCGAGTCATTGGTCTGGGGAGGGCACAAGACAAAGCTGCGGGGTGTGGAGTGGAATGGCCCCTGCTCGGGGAGCAGTGCCTGGAGTATCGCAGAGAGTTACAGACCTGGCATCACAGATGTGTGCGCACCGGTCTTGCACTGGCTGTGCTGTTTCCCTCCTGTATCGTAGGGCAGAGGCTGCTCCTAGCTCAGTTGGGGTTTATCTCAGTTTAAAGAAGGCATTTTAACTGGGTGGATAAAATCTAGGTGTTTAATTTTCCATCCGTTTTTAAGATACAAGTGTTTGTGTATGTACAAGCATACGCATGTTTTTATTTCTGCTTGACCCTCTGCGTAAAAGGACGCGGTCGGGTAGAGGAAGGAGGTCGAGCGCTGGGGTAGAAAAGCAGCGAGCGCGAAGATGTCCGAAACAAAACGTGAGCTGTAGATGAGAGCAGATAGAGCAGAGGGAAGTGCCGGCAGGAGAGCTACCGGAGGAAACACCTCTGGGCGGCGGGCAGGAGCTGCAGGCGGGCGGAGAGGGGTAGGTTGTGGGCAGAGGCTGAGCTCCGGGCTCACGCACAGCGATCCAGCCGTCGGTTCCACTGGGCGCTGTCGAGGTGCCCGGCGTGCTACAGCAGGAGAGGAAGGTGGAGCGGTCTGCGCTTCGTTTACAGTTTATCAGCCGGCTGCACGCCACATCAGTGCGTGCCTTCTGTCTGCGCCACGCACGAATGCTGGCCTCGATCTCGAGGCTGCGTTCCTCGGTGCCGCCCGCCGGGACGTCCTCCCGTGCGCCCTCTGCTCTGCTCTCCTCCGGCCATGCGGCCTGATGGCGGGCAAACAGCTGATGGTGAGGAGGTTTGGATCCGTGCTGGGGCGGGGTAGGAAGGCCGCTGGACGCACCGCCCCTGTGCGCCGTCACCTCGCAGCAGCAGCACACGCGTGCGAGGCAGAACGGCTACACAGGTGGCTGGTCGGCATCCGAGGTGCTTCTCGTAACCGTGTCGAGTGGGTGCCTCGTTTTGGCAACGTCAGACATTCGGAACGGCAGTGAAAAAGCTGCAGTGCTGCCGCGCGTTAAGTCGCGTCTCGCTCGGGAGCCGGCTCCGCGCTGTGCCTCTGGCAGCAGTCGGTACGGGCGCGTTTGGGAGAGGCGGGCGGGCTGGGGGCTGCTGTGCTGGGCACGAGGGTAGAAAGCAGCACAGTTAGGTTAAAAAGCCGATGTTGCATTTTTATTTGGGATGTCTCTGCAAGTCTTGAAATCTTTGGGTTTCTTTCTAAATGCCTGCAATTATGCCTGGAAATTGGGAACGCTGGTGCTGTCATTTTTCAGTAAATAAGAGCGTCAGAGGCCTCTGAGCTGGTTCCCCCCCTCCTCTGGCGTGTGATGGTAAAGCGTCCTGACGAAGGGATTAAAAACACCTTCAGAGCAGCCATTTTCTGCTTTTAATGGTCAGTGTTATCTTTAGAAAAGATGAAAAGGAATAAAAACCCAACCTAAAATTCGTCCGTTTCCTTTTTTCTTCCTCCTGCCTTTCAACATCCTGGTACAAGGCAGGCCCAGAGCTACTTTCTGTGGCTGGGAGGTGTTTTCATCACCTTGGCCACAGCGTATAGAAATCCTGACAAGTGCTGGCAAGGCTGTAACCAGCACGTGACAGTAAACATTTAACTTCTATGCACTAATTATTTTTCTTCCTTCCAAATTTATATGCTATGTTCCTCAAGTAAACAAACAGCCTTGCGAAGTTTTACATGTGCTCTGATCTGGCATCACTGTGTTTTTATGAGGCAAGTGAAATATAAATCACTTCTGAGTTGAAATCAGTCACTGTGGGAAAAGGGGAGCGAGTAGTTTCTGTTACAAAGAGTTCACAATTTAAACATGCAATTTATGAAACCATCCTGGTGGCGTAGTGGCCTTAGAAGCGTCAAAATCATGCTAACAGTTTTTGTGGTGGCACTTTTTAGTTGGAGACTTCTCGTTCTGAAACTTCTGTTAATGCTGGAATTCTGTCTTCTGAAACTGTAGGTTTGTTTTGAGTATAGGTAGAGAAGTGGGACGTCGTCATCTGCTCTTTCAGGAACATGACAGTGCATGGTTTTGGTGCTGTGCGCTGCCTACAGACTCGATACGCACGTCCTGCGTTGGGTTGGGTTGTTTTTCTGTTTTGTTTTTTAAGAACAACCTCTTGGTTTGCACGTGTTGTTTCCGTGGAACAACTGGAGCTTTCGGAATGTGCTTTTACTACCAAAATAAGTGTAGTATGTAAAAATATATTTAGGCAGCGTAGCCAAACTGCGGGCTTGTCTCAGTAGTACAGGCTAAAAAGAAGTTGCAGTTTTGACTCTAGTATCTTTTCCTCAGCTTTTTGCTGTTCCAAATACAACACTTTGGCCCTTGCTTTTATACTCAGCACTTCAGAATTTCTCCAAGTCCCGATATCACTGAGATTCAGACTTCAGGCCGGAGCTCCTGTGGGTCAAAATTAAGTGTGCCCCTATATTAGCTCTACGAAGTAAGATGAGTTTGTTTCCAGTCCTAATGCTGTTGGTTATCTCCTTGAAAAGTTTTCGTCCTTGTCTTAACACACGTCTTCCCAAGGGGCTGTAGGGATTATTAAAATCTCACCGAGAAGGAATTTTGAGCCTGACTTCATCTCCGCAGCTGCCTGTTTCCTCTGCAAGCTGTCGTGGCGCGGCACAGGAGCTGCCTGGGAATGAAGGGTAGGATCTCAGTTTCCCTGTGAAGGCTGGGTTATCATCAAATACGCAAGAGCTGGGGGGTGGAGGAGTAGGGAGAGGTGAAGAGGAGGAGCGAGGGAAGGAGCTGTGTAGGAACTCCCACCTAAAATAGGAGCGTGTCCCCCAGAAAGGCCTTAGGGCCACGTTTAAACGCCACGCTTACAGGGCTCCTGCCTGGTACTTCGGTTCCGCTCCTTGGAGCAGCTCACTAAGGAATAATCACAAAGGAATGACACTAAAAAAATAGCCGGTCCCACTGATCTTCATCTCCCTCTTTAGTGACCTCAGGGTTTCTGCGTGGATTGTTTCAGGGAGAAAAGGGGTTAAAAAGAATCTTGTTTCCCTGATAGCTTCTGCTCAGATTTCTTACAGCGGGGTTCTCGCTGGTTAGTGCAACGCCTGCTTCTAAGAGTTTTGACCCTTAAAGGAAGCAGTTACAAGGTAGATCGAAATTGTTAGCTCTGGTGTGTTGTTCCAGGCCAGCCAACGCCGCGTGCTCAGGTATTTCAGCCTGGACCTGAAATCAGTGAACGTACCTTCCGTAAGAAATCCGCCCTCAGTAATTCTCCCTGCTTTTTTCCCCTACATTCAGTGCTTTATCAAACATCCTCTCCTTATTTTTCTACTTCTTTCAATCAGGGTTTAGATGAATTCTGCAAAAATAAGTTCTGTTTTGAGGCAGCAGTCTCTGATTTGCATGGCTGGTGCATGGCCTCCCGAGCTGTCTCTTTGGTTTGCCCATGTCTCACGATCAAATCGTTCGTTCGCAGTTCTGGCACTTGGGCCCAAAGGACTTCTCCCAAAGGCAGTGAATACTCGAGCGATGATCTCTGTGCTGCTGCAGGCAGCATCGTTTGAAGTGGAAGCTGATTTCGGAGTCCCCTGGGAAGGGCTGGCTCACCCCAGAAACACCGGGGTTTGGTGCTGGACTCACTCCTTTTGAAGCAGAGTTGCCTGCGGTCCTCACATCCGTGCTCGTCGTACGAAGCTGAGATCTCTCTGGTGTTTGAAGAGGACTCCTCTGCTTGTCCTCACACTTAGGTATCCACGTGCTCTTGAGAAGGCTGAGGAAAGCCTGGCATGAGCTGCTCAGACTCGCAAACTCAAGTCATTTTCCTTGTGGCACCAGTTTGCGTTTTGAAGACGAGTGCCCCTTGTGAGAGGAGGAGGATGGCTGCGGTCAGCATTGGAAGCTTTCCTTCCCCTCTTAAGGGAGCCCAGCTTCCCTTCCTCATCTTCCAGCTCCTCTTCTTGTCATTTCCGTGGAGCATCTTTGAGGGTTATTGTGTGGAAAACGTCACTTCTGCTTATTTCCTACTTAGGTAGCCAATGCTTCTGCCGTGGTAATGCTCTGCGGAGGGATGCGTGGCAGGACCTTCGCCTGATGCTTCCTGGTTTTCCATTGTTTTGTGAGTTAAACTCTTGTGCAGGAAGAACGTGAAATGTTCCTGTATTACTGAAAACCTGCAGCCTGCAGCGAGTGTTTTCAAAGAGTGCTTTGGGTTTTCTTGAGTTTATTTTTTTCTTTCAGTAGTATCTGATCTTGTGTACACTTCAGCTGCACAACAGCTAAACGAAGCCAAAAACTATTCGTATTTGAGGTGCAGAAAAGTAAGTGATGCCTGCAGGTCCACACAACAACTGTGACAGAACTGGGTGAGTGGATTAGAAGCAGCGGGTGTGCTCCCTGCTCTCAGCTCACAGCTGCCTTGGTAATGCAAGTCTTCACTTGTGGTTTTGGAGGAAGGGTGCCAGTGCGGAACCGAGCCCTAGAAGCATGCCTTGATACCTGGCCGGGCATCTTTCCCAGGGCATAGCACAGGAGCCCGCACGTTCGGCCGTCCTTTACACCACCACAGCACATTACCTTGATTATCAGCCCCGTTACGGTTAGCACCAGGGTAGGTCTTTGTATTTTTGTCGTCTCCCTCTGCTCCCCTGAGATGTTTTCCCCATCTGTGCTACCCGTCCCTGAGGCCTTTGGGCTGCAAACTGAGTGCCCCGAGCATACTGCTGTGAAATTATTAGTTGTTTAACTTGGAGGAAGCCCCCTCAGCCCCTCCGTTTGTGCACTTGCCCGTGGTCTTTGGATGGGTGGATTTCAGAGGAGCAGAGGTTGACCCAAAGACGTCTTCTGAAAAACCACCTAACAGCTTGTCTTGTGCTTGAAACCACGTACAGAATAATGGCAGTGTGGGTATGTGCCATTCCTTTTTTGAAGTGATTAACATATAATTTGTTTTGGGGAAAGTAGGGAATTTCCCTGGATTGCATTTATGAATCTTTTGGCTGTAGTTAAAGATCGAGTTAGCGCTTTCCTGACTGAGATGCTGCCAGGGAAAACTGAGTGTGTAGGCTAACACTTGAGGGTGTTGGGTTTTGTTGTAAGGTCTCCCTCCTTGCTGTAGGTATTTCATATCTCTTTTCTCACACCTCAGACAATGTTTCGTGTTCATTTCAGTTCATTTTCTACTTCATTTTCTGGTTCTCAGGCGTCTCAGAGAGCTGTTGCAGCCCTTGCCCATTGTCGTGGCCATGGCTTTTTATTGCCGTGGGTTTTTATGATTGCCTTAGTTCAGTGCCCTGCCAGCCTGGTTAGCTCTTTCCCTGATTTCCTTGCTTGTTAAGTCTTTTCCTGTCCGTGTTCCCCCTCTGTTCGCAAATCACCCAGTACTCATTGGTAGGGTTAGCAATAATTGTTTCTTACTCATTCTGTGGATGAGTAACTGTGGAATTACTTACAGGGATGGTTTTCAGTGCATCTTTAGCAGAAATCTGCCTGGGCTTAAAATTTCTTCCTGGTCATAAAGGCTGAACAGATTTTAATTGAATAGAGGCACCAACGTTGCAGCAGTAGGAATTGGCAGCTTAACAACCCAGCAAAACTTGGGGGGAATTACTGGAAGTATGCAGATTTGCAGCAGGACAATCCAGGGGTACTCTGCTTTCACTACGATTCATCCTTCTGTGCAGCTTCTGAATGAAAAAAAAAAGACTTAATTTTTTTAATTCTTTTGGACAGGTTCAGCAACAGGTTCACCCAAACCTTTCAGCAAAAGAAGATTCCCTCTACTACATTGAAGAGTTGATACTTCAGCTGCTAAACAAGCTGTGCATTGCTCAGCCACGGACTGTCCAAGATGTAGAGGTAAGGTTAGACACTGGGGAACCAAGGGCTTGCTTTACTGAGAGAAACAAAGATATTCGGACCAGTGCAGGTCGGAGTTAAAGCGAGATGAATCTGAAGAGTAGAGCTTGGTAACACCACTTTTCTAAAAGATTATATAGCATTCAAATTTCATAGAGCATGTTTAATTGGAAATTCCTTTTCTTATACAGTGCTTCAGAATAGAAATGGAGGATCTTTTTTCTTTCAGCATTGTTTTTGTAAATGCAGAATGCTCTGAAAGATTTTTCTGCTGCTTGAATACACCTTGGACTCGAGAGTGAAAGGAGGCTGTGATTTTTTTCCTGCTCTTTGACATTAATATATGGAAAAAAATAAATGTTGTAATGAAAGGTTACTGTTGTTAGGCCTGGATTGTGCAGCTGAGGGAATAGAGTTGTGTGTTCCTGGAACTTTATTGAACTCACTGAGGCTCTTGTATTATTGCAGCTGTCTGCTTTTGTGTCCTCAGTTACAAAATGAGAGCTTTAATGGAGTGCGCCTCAGTATACAGTCTGGAGGGAGAAAGTGCTTTCATGTAGCTGTGATCCATTACAGCTTTGCAGAGTATTACTTTTACATCAATCTATATGTCTAGGATTTTCAGCCTAAAACAAAGTGAGGTCCTCATCTACTATTCTCAGTGTTCATCCTGGAAATAAATAAATAAATATTTACAAAATAATTGCCTGAGGAGATTCAGATTTTTATTAGATGCAGTAATCACCCTTTAGTCAACATTGAGTCGATTCATTAATTATTAATTGTGGTTTATGATTAATATATTTTGTAATACTGATGCATAAAGATTACAGTATGACTAAATAAAAGTAAAATTTAATAGTCCTCTACTAGCTCTCAGGATTGTTACTACCTTGAGTCTGGATTTGAACCTTAGATGTGAAGTTGAGAAATACCATGTTCTCTCTCCAGTTCCCAGCTGATAAATCAGTGCACAGGACGATTTGAGATAGCACTGATTATTTTGCCCACTAACTCCGTGATTTTCTGCTTCTGAGTCATGAGATGATAAAATACCCTGTGTACATAGGAATTAATAGCTTTTTGTTAGGTCATGTATATGCTCCACAAATTACTGTGTGCAAAGCTGCACACCATACACACAATCTTCTGAGGAGACTGACGGCTCTCCTTGTGCGTATGAATATCACAGCAGACACTAAATCCCGTGTATTGTATTTTAAATATACCTGCCGTTTTAAAGCTGTGATCAATAAAACATTGTTGCACTTGGCAATACAACAGTTATTTAACGTACAAACACGGAGTTCTGTTTAAACAGCAGTAACACGTTCCCCAAAACTTTATTATTCTGTTGATCAATAAATTCAGACTCTTCCAGAGCAGGGAAGTAGAATTCAATTCAGTGTCAAGGTTTGTTGGTGAGGTTGCACTGCCAGCAGGCATCTGAGAGCCCCAAATGAAGGCTTTTGGCTCTGCTCCTCGGCTGTTTTTAGCTGTTGAGAGAAAACATGAGAGCTGTGATCTCTAAAGTTTATCACGCAGCTATTTACATAACAGCCTGGAGTTAAGGGAACTATTTGTGCATAACGTTAAACGTAAGTATTTGCAAGATCTAAAATCTCAAATTATAAACGTTTTATAAATAGTAAAAGCCCTTCAAATTGTTCCCAAAAGTGCTGGCAACCAGTAAAGTCCTCGTGCACGTGATACTTGTTATTCGTTGAAGGACATCTGAATTCCACATTTTACTCGTGATCTCCTGGTAGCATCTCAAGGAAAGTTCACTTGGTAAAACCAGTCTGTAGCTTCAGGCCGCTGTCCAAGAAAGGTCCCAGCGCGTTTGCCTGGCACAGGCAGCTGACACGGACAGCTGAACATGGAAAGGCCAAGTGCGGATACTAAAAAGCTGCCGCTAGGAAGACCTCAGGCCTCCTGTGAAATGTCAGAATACATGCAAAAATCCTTTTCTCAAAGGGAGACATAGATTTCACCATCTTTCTCGAATCATTCTGTAGCTAACCTATGATGGAGCCATGGCAGTTGCAGTGTCCTGGAAGACAACTCACTTTTCTTTTGTGTTCGTTATGCAATAGCTGTTTAATTTAATAAATCTGTTTTTCCTGAGTCCCTTAAGAAGCAGTAATCAGCGCTGAGTTTAGACTTGTTCTCGCAGCGTTTCGTTCCTCAGCTCTCAGGGGCTGCTGCTGCAGCAGGAAGCCGGGAGAGCGCTGTGGAAAGCAGGACTGAGGTTTTGCACGTGTTTAGCTTGGGACTGCTGCCCAAAACAGTTTGTTCTGTTGGGGGGGTCATCTCACCTGTTCCTGTAGCAGGTGGGGAAGTGTGAACCTATATAAAAATGGAAATCGCGTACAGTTTACCGCGGTATTGTGGGCTGTAAACTGCAGCCACTGTGACTGGCCGTGCAGCAGGGAAGTTGTTCTTGTGTGGGCTTGTGGAGTCCAAAGTGCTCCAGCCAGCCTCTTTCATGAATCATGAACTCGTACCTGCACTTGCTTTTCACTTCTGCCATAAACTTCATCTGATACAGGGCAAGTTACGTTCTGGACTTTTACGAAATAGGAACAATAAAAACTTGCTTTCTTCATTTAGATTGTGAGCTGTTTAGTACTTCCTCGTGTTGTTTGTATTTTGGGCTCCTGGTCTCTGCTGAAGTTTCTTGCAGCTCTTGTTCGTTGTGCTCAGGGAAGGGAAGTTTGGGATTACTGCAAGGAGTGAAGCTGAGTTGGGTAAGAAGGAGAGAATACTTAGGAAAACGTGTTGCAAACTCTGAGGAGGAGGATAATTGGCTGTACTGCAGGGGAAGTAATTTGTTGTTTTGTTTTCTTAACTTCTCTTTGATTATTGCGGTTAATCTAATTGTGTTCTTTATGTTTGGACAGGAGCGCGTTCAAAAGACGTTTCCTCATCCGATAGACAAGTGGGCGATTGCTGATGCGCAGTCTGCTATAGAGAAACGAAAAAGAAGAAACCCTCTCCTGCTACCTGTGGACAAAATACATCCATTATTAAAGGTACTTATAGCAACAACCTGATGACTGCTGCTTCTGCCCACCACACAACCCCAGCTGTATTATTGCCCTCCAGCGTAACCTTTAGATATTTCTTTAATTTATGTGAAATTAGGTAAGATTCTTGTATTGGCCAAAAGAGTAAATAGTCACCATAAAACCGGACAAATATATTGTAGTGTGTAATAAATCTAGATCCCTGAATTCATCATGTTCTAGACATTGGTTTGTTAACATGTTACTCTACTTTGAAATCTGACTAGTTAGTTTTTAACATAAATAAAACCCCAAACCAAATACCTTACCTATTTCAGTAGCACTGTTCTGATGCTTTATTTGTTTCAAAATGCTGCAGAAGCCAAAATAGAAGAAGAGAGAACATTTAGACACCGTTCCCTGTATACTGTCAACTAAGACGTGTATCAATGTCCTTACTGTTAAAAGTCACTGATACCTTGCTTTTAAAATCCGTAGATCTGCAAAGGTGTAACAAAAGACCAAATACTGACTTTATTGTTGGTGGGTTTTGAGGAGAGTGGCCATCTCAGTTTTCAGATGTCAAGTCAATTATAACAGGTGTAGAGCTCCTTACTCCCAGCCAAGATTTAGTGTCACACAATAAGCGTCTATTCATATTGTGCCCATGATAAAACAGTACTCTGGGTGCTGAATCATTTTTAGATCTGTGCTGAGTCAATAGATTCAAGCCGATTCAAACATTGCTCTTTCTTTGGTATTTCTTTTTCTGTTTATTTTGCTTGTGGTTCATAGCTTAAAAAATGCTTTTCTCCAGTGGTGGCATTATTGAGCAGAGTTCCCAGCTGCATTGAGAAAACATTATTCAAGCATAAGCAGAAATCAAAGCACTCTTTCAGGCATAGTCCCTGTGCTCTTACATACAACGTCTCAGTTTGTGACAGTGATGAGATGGGAAGAGAAGTTAGGAGAGAAAACAGCATTTACCAAGACCTTTCCAGACAACATTGGCTTTCTTTTGTGAAGTCTGCATTAGAAGTGTGTGGATGTAGATATAGAACCTGTTTTTTAAGAAGATGCATCCAGAAATGGTAAGAATGATGCTAGCATGAATTTAGTCCTGAATGGTCCTGTCACAAATATGAGATTGTGTGTTGCATGCTGTGTGGAACATGGAACATGCATCACAAGAAGAAAGTGTAACATTCATCCTGTTTGGTTTGTTGTTGTTGTTGTTGTTTTTTTCCTGTGCAGACATTAAACTTTTCCATCAAAACCAATTCAAAATGAAGCGTGCTCTTTTCAGAAGAGTCCAGATTTGGGCCACAGTCCTGCAATAGCCATAGATGTAGGCTAAAATTTAAGTACAAAACTGGTTCCAGTGAAGTCCCTTCCTTGAAGGAACGCTATTTTTAGGCCTGTCATTTTTAGGGGAAGGTTTATTGTAAGTTCCGTAGCTTTTCATCTGGTCAGTATATGGCAAAATAGCACAAGGAAGTGTTTGCAAGCATTTCCTTTGTGGCTGTTTGATGTCCTTTGTCCTTGCTATTACATTGCTGTAAATCAGCGACACAGACAAGATCAATTTCAGTAGAAAACCAAACGTTAATTGTCACTCCATATGAATTTTTTGAATAAATAGCATTTTTCCCCTTGTTTTCAATTTGCAGGAGGTCCTAGGTTATAAAGTTGATTACCATGTCTCTCTGTATATTGTGGCTGTCTTAGAATACATCTCAGCTGACATTTTAAAGCTGGCTGGAAACTATGTCTTCAATATACGACACTTTGAGATCTCCCAGCAGGACATTAAAGTATCAATGTGTGCCGATAAGGTAAGGAGTGGGTAGGGTAGTCTTGGACAGATAGATACTGAAGGTGATTTTTTTAAAGGATGCATCTGAAGTAAGATAGGAGGGAGGCTTGCTCAAATGCAGAAGCTTCTCTCTGAATATGTGCCAGACCTGTCATGGTAAAGACTTAAAGTTAACGTAAGCCTGCTTTGGAACAGTAATACTTCTTATAAAGCAATATAAGGACAGAAAATGTTGTCCTTTATTTCCCAGCTCTGTAACTGTCCTCCTGATGTCGCTTTGTCATGACAGCTCTTTCCTTCCTTATAATACAGAAAAGACTTTTAGTTTTCTATCCTCATTAATATGAGAAACATTTTCGTTGAATTTTATCTTCATCAGGAGGGTTTTGTCAAAAGCTTATGCAAGATGCCTTGTTTTCAAAGTTCGTTCTGCATGAATTGTAACTTGTTTTCTAGGTCGTACTAACTTATAAAGGGGAAAATGGCTTTGGCATCTGTTCCAGCCTTCTGCTGCCAAAGTTTAAATATTACTCCCTTGTGAAAGTGATCACAGAAAGTATTGTATTAAAAACTCAAAGGATTTCTCTGAACACATTGAAATAGCTGAGCTTGATCCAAGTGTAAAAATCAGGCTTGCATGTAATTTTTTTAATTTCTTTGCTAGGTTTTGATGGATATGTTTGATCAGGATGACATTGGCTTGGTTTCTCTCTGTGAAGACGAGCCCTCTTCTTCTGGGGAGCTCAACTACTACGACCTAGTGAGGAACGAAATTGCAGAAGAAAGGCAATATCTGCGGGAGCTGAATCTGATAATAAAAGTATTTCGGGAAGCTTTCCTATCTAACAGAAAATTGTTCACACCTAACGTAAGTCCGTAATAGGTTATTGATGTGCAATGCTAGTTTCTCCGTTAGCAGCCGTAACATATCAATTTTACATTAACTGCATTGGAGGTAAAATTGAATTTGATTTATTGTATGTCAGCGCATAACAAGCGGTGACTGTATATGAAATAAAAGGGAGGAATTGCCATTAAGAGTGTGAAGAGTACTGCTCTCAGAGTGAAGCGTGATGGACAGGATTCCTGGCTGGATGCCAGCGATAGCTGGTGCCCTTTGGTCATGTATGTAATAGTTAACTTCTGCTTAACACAAAAATTATCTACCTGCATGTACGGTGAATGCAGATGAATGCTTGAATTGACATTTGAAGTCTATTCCAGGGCCCCCTATCTGCAGAAACTGCAAATAAAGCAGCCCTTGGCTCCAGATTCTCTAGCATGTGACTGACTGTAAAGGAAATCTCTATTTGATTTATGGTTCAAGTACTTGATAATTGACTGAAATTATATTTGTGGCAAATTTTGTTTTCAGGATGCTAGAGTCTTAAAGGAGAAGCACAGCTCTTGTAGGAGAAGTAATAGTAATGAGAGATTGGTGAACCCTTCATGTGGGAGGGAGGAAGGAGAAGGGGACCAGGCCAGCAAAACCTGAACTGGGATTCTTAAGTGATACCAGAAGGTTAAAAAGAGAGGCAGCAGAAGACGTTCTCATTATTTCTGAGCATGGAGGTCCCTCGGTAGCTGATGGGACATCAGAGAATTGTGCAAATGTGGGGATAGAATTCAAATAAAGAAGATAGGGGGAGGAGGGAGTGATGTTTGGGAATTGAGGAATATTCTTTGTTACGTGGGAATGAGTATGAAAGACTGAGATCGCTCGTTCCCATGAAGAGCTTGCCATGGTCTTGCAACTAGCAGGACGAAGAAAGCTGCAGGGTTAGGTAGGGGCAGAGAAGGCTTTTGAGAAATGTTTTTCAGAGGGGTCAGAAGAAGAATGAGAGTTGTTGGAAGAGATCGCATAGTTGCGTGCCTTTGTGGTGTTTGAATCTGAAAAGTCTAAAAGCAGGCTTTGTAAAAAGAAACAGCCAGCTCAGCTCCTCTGTACCCAGGTAGTGTTTTTGCTGAAGTAGCCCAGTGCTGCTTTAGTTTTACCTGTGCTCTGGAGGCTCTGACCTTGGAGCTGCTTTAAGTTGCCTCCTTCCTGTTGTGTTCTGAGACAAGAATCATCAGGGGGGAAAATAACAGCTGTGAATTGTGGCTGAAAAGGCCGGACATTTCTGTCGAAAGCTCGGAGCAGACTGTACCAAGACTGCTGCCCTTCCAGCCTTGGAAGGAAGGTGTACTTTCTTTTGCTGGGGTGAGAATTGTGCAAGGCTGGATGTGCCCAGACAAGCCTGCTGGGCTGGGGAGGCCACGTAATTTGACTTTCTTCTAGCTCTTCTCCGCTTACCTCTTGGTTCAGACTTCCTGAAAAATGCTGTGGTATTTACATAAACAAAATATGTGATTCTAAACACTCTTAAGATACATTTCACGTTTGCAGGATATTGATGCGGTATTCAGCAACATTTCAGATATTCATGAGTTGACAGTGAAGCTTTTGGGATTGATTGAGGATACTGTAGAAATGACTGATGAAAGCAGCCCTCATCCTCTGGCTGGCAGCTGCTTTGAGGATCTTGCAGAGGTAAGGGGTTTGCTTTGCTTTGCTTTTAATGTTGTGGTTTGGTTTTGTTGCCTTTTTATTTCTTAGTAAAGTTTTGGTCATGACTCTAATACCTCCAGTAGGTTTATGGCTGTAATTAGTTCTCTTGATAGGCTCTGAACAGAGATCTTCCTTACTTACTCTTTAACAGGTAAGCTAAAGTGTATTTTCAGCCTGTCACAGAAACTGTATGAAGCAGGTGAGCACAAAACTAAAATCTTCCTTTGGAGTGGGGATTAATTGCTACAATCCTGTAGGGATGTGGTTTTGAAAAGCAATTAGCTGGGATTGCTTACTGGAAGAAGGTGGTACATTGATTTCTGTAGGCTTTAGTGTCAGGCCCAGTGCTACCCAGAAACTGTTGACGTTGTAAGATGACTTGAATTACTCAGACAAATGCGTTGTTATACATCTGGAATAGGAAACGTCCTTGCAAAGCAATGAGTCTTGGAGGGAATGAACTATAAAAACAGACAAGCAATTAAGCGGGTTCTTTACTGTTCAGTATTATAGCAAAAGTGCTACTGATACCCATTGACGTATAGATATTAAAGAGTAGGAGTTAAGGGGAGAGGCTGCACATGAAATTCGTGTGGCTCATACTGGAACGTTATTAACAGTTCTTTTGTCAGGTTTATGTGTTTTGTTTTTGTTCTAATGGGGCTTTCAAATACTGGAAGGACTGCAGAAGAGAGTCACAGAAGTAGTTTTAGAGAAAGAAATAGACTAAGATGGAGCTCATATTAGTCAAACAATATGAGATAGGTATACAGGTACCTTCACGACCTTAAAATTGAGTACAAAATTGCTCTGGAATTTATCATGGAGGGGCACAGCAAAAAGCAGTATCTGGAAGGCAACAGGACAGTTCAGGTTAGAAATATGCCACACCTGTTTAACTGTCAGGGGAGCTAACTCTTGGAATAAATAACCAAGGTGGGTGTGGATTGGATTTTTTTTCCGCCTCTAGACATGTTTAAATGAGAGGTGTGTTGAGCCCAGTTTTTTGAACCAAAGTGTTAGGGTAACCATGTAAACCATATGGACTGTATTACTGAGGAAGACAAATGAGATGCTCTGGCCTGACAGAGAGAATATCTCAGACGAATCACACAGTGAATGTGAAGTTTATGGTTTTATCATAAAAGTACTATGTTTAAGTAAACGAGAACCTGTAACTTTTCTATTTCATTTTTAAGTACATCTGATTTTTAGAGTTGGAGTGCGTGAACCCGTCAGTGCCATCTGGAAAAGAATTACAGTCTTGTAGGCGTGAAGGATACGTGTTCTTCAGCCCCTGTGCTGCTCAGTTAGGAATATACCATAAAGGTCAAGTTTTGCTGTCTTTATTTCAGTTAGCCACTCACGAGATCTATCAGTAGAAAAGTCTGTTTGAATAAGTCTTAGCTCTTAAAATGTTAAGGCATAATTGCTTATACAATGAGAGGGAAAAACGCTTGAACAACAAATTAAAGTAGCTATTATATAAAATTGAAAAAAAGGCTTAAAGTTCGAAATAGTACAGCACAATCCCAGAAAACATCCATATCGCAGTTTATTGCAAAAGCTATTCTTCGGCATCCTGCGCTTTAAAGGAAACAAATTATTTCAAATGAGTAAAAATCTGGCTTGCTTTTTATTAACTGAAAGACTTCAATAGGTGATGAAGAACATTATTCTTCAAACCTACTTTTTATGCAGTGTGTAAGTTTGAATGGAATAATTGAATTAATGCAGAAAAAGACGTACTTAATTGTTCATTTGATCATCTCAGGTCTAGATCATCTTTCTGTGGATATGTGTAAAAGGGATCATTAAGGAGAGATTGGAAAACGAACTGTTTATTTGCTCTGCCTATCTTACTGCCAGGCTTGTTTGCTTAGTGTTTCCATTATAAAGGTCCTTCAACTTGTTTGGAAGGATAATTAAAAACAAACAGCCCTTGCGAGCTGGAATTTTCCTGCTTTGTCTGTTTTTTCTGCATCAGTCCTCTGGAAGGCTTTAACCATAAATATTATGGTGTTTTTGAGATAGGGAAGTATGGGGAAAATAAGTTTTCCCTGGTGTGAAACAAATTCAAAAACTTGATGCCTGACGCACGTGAGTGGGACATGGATATTTGCTAAATATGTGGGCAAACACATTTTTTTTTAGCTTGGCACTAACCTTTACAATTCTCACTACCACAATATGTTTTTAACGATTGCCTTAGATAATCTCATCAGTGTTGTTCAGTTGGTGGCAGGAGAACGGCAGGAGTGAGGGCAGATTGTGCCTATTTTGAAGTGGTCTTCAGAAGGCAGCTAACAAAGCAAGGTTATTATCAGTAGATGGTAAATTTGTTGTGCTGGTATTTGCATTTTCACAGAGATGTTTTAGGTGTCCACAAAGTGAAAAAGACGCCAACAGCTGCACTACAGCAAAAGGAGCTGAGAAGTACAAACACCAGTCCAGAACTGTGTGCTGCGTTAAGGTAGTTTATATAGGCATCAGGTTAATGTCTCCGTAGTTCAGTAGGTTTTGTGAAACTGCAAACATAAAAACCATGTGTTTTTCTGATTGTTCTCTTGGGGGAGATAGCCAATGCAGTTTGGTTCAATCTCGTGCTCAAAAAACAAAACCAAAAACTTGAAATATTGATTGAAGTCTGAGTGGAAGAAGCTGAAAACACTTCTAAAATGCAGTAAAAGGGAGTAAAGGCACATCACAAATGTGTTGGTCTGGCTCCCCCAGTAGATGTGCATGCGAGATTACATTTTGAGTAGTTCCAGCTCTACACTGTGCTTGTGTCCAGTGGCACAGAGGAGAGAGCCAGCCCGTGGAGCAGCTGCAGCCATCTGTGTCCCTGCCAACTGCCTCTGGATGCAGCCGAGCCCATACCCATGGATGATTTAATGCTTCTGCGGAGGTTTATATTCATTTTTTGTCATGGCTGGTATGGAAAAGAGAAGCCGTGTCTGCAGCGTTGCCTTCCTCATCTTTAATTTGGATATTGTCAAAAAAGACCCTCGTATCCCATGCCTGTAGGTAGTGGGCAGGAGTGTAGTGTCACCAAAAGAGCAGGCTGTAAACGGCATTCAGACTGCTCAGGAAAATCACCCTGCTCATTTAGTGTCTCCTCGTTCCTCAGCAGCTGCTGCTGCTGCTGATCTGCCAAATCTTTTTTTCCCCACCGCGAGGTGCAGCCTAATGCGAACGGACAGTAATGAGTAGAACTTGACGATGACGCCTGAGAGTGAGGATTAGAATTTGCATGTGAAAAGAGAGGGCATTCTTTGCTTCTCCTTCCCCAAAAGAGTTGAATCATAGCTGCCCATGAGTAAAGTAGGAAATCCCCTGTGCGCCCCCCCCCCCCCCCCCAGCACATGTAAGACTTGCGACTTCACCTGTATGTTCAAATGAGCCTTTGTGGTGCTTGGTGCTCCCAAATTCTACTTCTGCATTAGGGGGAAAGAGGGATGTGCTAATTCTGGGCGTGGTGCCATCAGCAGAGACTAACTCCGTGATTCACGAGTGATTCAGCCCAGTGAATCTGCAGACTCAGGAACAGCCTGGCGGGCTTTGGAGCAGGTGATCTGTGGGCAGTCATAAATTAGGCCTGCAGAGATTCGTGTCAAGTCAGGCTTTCGTCCCATCCTGCTGCAGTTGGTATTCCAGAATCGCAGCCAGGTGCCCCGTCCAGAGTCGTGATTTCTGCACCTGGAACTGCCGGGGTCATCCTGCAGCCTCGGTGTCACCCTGCGCAGACTCCTGAGTGTATCCCATGGCTCGTGGAGATCATCTTCCATCCGGAAGCTATGGAGGCCTCACCTTTTTGGAGGCTTTATTTTGTCACATCCTGACTATACTGTGTTGGAATTGGTGGGACTGTATTTGAACTCCCTTAAGATCTCTCTTGTTTTCTAGTAATCTTTTGGACCTGCTGCTCAACCTACTCTTGCTTCTCCATCCTTTTCCCAAGAGCCCAATACATGCTTTTCTACGGGCCAAACAGGGTTAGCCCCCCAAAACTCATTTCACCGCTCTTAGGGGACTTTACCCTGAGACTCTTGCAGGCTTGTTACTTTGTGCCAGTGAGATATTTTCCCAGCTTTACAACATGGCCAGAGGAATGTGCAGAAGACTGGTGTTTACAGCAGGCCTTAACAGTCCTTAAGCGATGTATTCTGAAATGGAGGTGGTACAACAATGCCTCCTTGTGACAACGTCCAAAGTTCACCTGAATTGTCGCTTTACCTTCACTTCTTTCCAAATTGTTGTTTCTTACTGACAGAGGGGAGGTAAATTAACCGTTCTTTGTGAAACGTGGGTGGACTGAAAGCAAGAACTCTTAGTGGTTCCCACTGTTTCAGTAAAACTGTTTGTATTTGTGATAAGTATGGTAAGATTGACAAATGCTGAGAAAATGTTTTGTACGTTTACAATTTAGCAGTAAAAGAGATGTGTGGCTTAATGAATATTCTTGTTTTGCAAAATGGATCTTTTGAAAAGTTCTACATGTCTGTCAGCGTATTCACAGAAAGAATTGTGCCAACAGGGCCAGAAGTATGTTGCATTCTTCTTGTAT